>NC_138560.1:1200000-1537500 GCF_964273705.1 Natrix helvetica
GGCTGGCTGTGATTGCTTCTCCAAACAACCTGCACACACGTACGCGCACACACACACAAACACACGCACGCACTTCCCCGGTTCCCGAAAGCGATCGTGCTGGGCTGCCCCACAGCTCAAAAGACTGGCGGAAAACTGTTCATCTTCCCAGGGAGCCCCTGGTTTTGACTCTTTTTCTTGGCAAGTATCCCCCCCCCCTCCCGGCAAATTCACTTTTTCAATCACAGCGCCCCGAGCCCTTTGCCACTTTGCCAACCGGTCCTGCTGAGAGGAGTAAACAACAGGTTGCCGGAGAAGTCGGAGAACTCAGTTGGCTGCCTCTGACGCATCACCGAAAGAGGCTTGCGAGGGATCTGGCAGCTCCCCCCCCCCCCCCCAAATTGGAGTTGGTCCCCAGGGGAAAACCCCAGGAACACCAGATCAGCTTTACACCAAGTTCAGCACCTGGGGAAAATTGGCAAAGATGCTTGTGGCAAAGGGTCCCTCCATCCATTGTGGTCTCCTTCTGCAGCCCACCACCTGGATATCCGCCCCGCCCACCCCGCTGCCCCCATCCCCACGTACCTCTTCCTGCTTCACTGCCTTTCTTCTCCTCTCAGTTCACCCTGAGCTTCATCCAGAAAGGAGCCACGCCTTCCCATCCAAGATCAAGGCAGCCTGGCTCCCGCCTCTGGAGGGAGGCCATTGGGCAGGGACCCTGAAAGGCAGCCGGCGGAATCTCCCCATTGGCTGCCTGGTGGGGGAAAAAAGAAAGGGTGGGGCAGGGCTGGAGCTGGTACCCTCTCCTTCCCTCCCTCCAGGGGATGCTGTTGCCAAGGGCAACCCGATGAGAGGCCGGGAGGATGGAGATGGCAACTTGGTGCCGTCACCTGAGCAACTCTGCAGCTGACACAATGAACTTTAAGCTCCCAGGGACCCCTCCTCCAGCATGAGGCATGGAGAGCCAGAGGGTCAGGGGGTCAGGGGTGGGGTGGCAGGCCTGTGGACTTTGGCCGGCCCTGGCTTCTTATTGCTGGGCCAAGATTTTGATATGTCCTGGGCTTTTTGACATGGTAACCTGGCAATTTGGACATCTCTGTAACCCGGGGCAACTGGAACCTCTTGGTTACCCAGCAGATGTCTTGGTAACCAAGGCAACCGCAGCATCTTTGGGTAATTGGGCACCGCAGCTTCATAACTCCCAGTTTGGCAAATGCCAAAGATGGTCCTGGTTCCCCCTGAGGAACCAAAGAGAAGGCAGAAGAAGGAGGAGAAGGGCAGTGTATCTGAAAAGGGGATTTGGACAAAACAGAATAACAGAATTGGAAGGGACCTTGGAGGTCTTGTAGTCTAACCCCTTGCCCAAGCAGGAGATCCAGAGGCGTCCAACCTTAGCAACTTTTGACATCCCTGCCCTATGCCATTCCGGACAAATGCCTGTCTGGTCTCTTCTTGAAAACCTCCAGTGATGGCCCATCCACAATTTCTGGAGGGAAGCAGTTCTACGGGTTAATTGTTCTGACCGTCAGGAAATTCCTCCTTAGTTCTAGGTTGGTAGGAAACCTTTTCCCTACTCCAGACCAACGGTTCTGTGGTCTTCTCCCTTTTCTTCAGTATTCATCCGTTTCACAAAAAAAGGCAGAAGAAGAGCCAACGTGGGATCCCCAAGGTCCAAAGACAGCTCGAGAAAGTGAGACTAGTTACATTGGGTTCAAAATCCCAGGGGGCGTCCCTCTCTGTGGCTCACCCTTAAATCTCTGGGCAAAACCTGCTTGTTTGGCCTCAAAGACAAATCGGGGAAGCTGAGTGTTTTTCTCCAGATGAATATTTCGCCCTTGCTGTGTTCCCTGTGTTTGAGGAAGCAATACAAACGAGGACTAAATTAATTTCAGAAAAAGTGGGAGGCGTATGTTGTTGGATGCCAGTGGAATAAATTCACTGTTGATTGGGGGGTTGTTTTTAGTGCGTAGTTGGCTACTCACAACACACATATAGCTGCAAATGTTAGTCTCATCTGGCCTACATCGTGGCTGCAAATAATAAATATATTGCGGGAATCCAGCTTTATGTGGAGAGACAGAGATTCAAAGGTGAGATCCATTCCCTGCCAAGGAAGCATCGTTGAGTGACAACCCAGATTAAATTCCAGGCTGATTTCTTGTTATGCAACTTTTATTCCTGTTTCTACTGAGCTCTCCGAAAACAGAGTGGGCGTCAAGAGACACTGAAGACAGCTGGCACACTTGCAGGCAAGCCCCATCACCAAAGCCCGGAGGCGTGGATGATGGTTTGTGTGTGGGGAAACTTGCTAAAAGAGATCACTCCCGGTGTGATGGAAGAAAAACTCCGCTTGTGCGGAGCTTTCTTTGCAAGAAAACACCAAGCGCACCTTGCCTCGGCTGTCACCTGCAGCCCATTTTCATCCTTGGTTTCAAAAATCCCCCGGGAGAATATTTTATTCTCGCAGGTTGTTCTCAAACAGGGTGGAACACAAAAACAAACACACACACACACACACACGCACAAACACACAGGGAGACAAGGGCAGGATAGAGGAGAACACTCCTTTTCAAACACTCTTGGTTTCCCAGCAGAAATCTCATCCAATGTTTTATGGCCATTTTATTCTAGGCAGACAAAATCTTTGAAATGTCTTGGGGCCTGGGAGCCCAACGCAGGTGCATCACTCTGCAGGGAGCTATGGAATTCTCTTAAAAGACCTCCCCCTTCCCAACCCCTCCCAGTGTGGTTCATGGCCCCCTCCTCCCCGGCTGTTATTGTAACGATTATTGGGTTTATTATTATTACTTTATCATTTTAACGTTTTATCAGTTTTTAATGTTTGTAAGCTGCCCAGAAATTGCCTCTAGATGAGTGACAAACAAGAGAGAGAGAGAGAGAGAGAGAGAGAGAGAGAGAGAGAGAGAGAGAGAGAAAGATAGATAGATGATAGATAGATAGGTAGGTAGGTAGGTAGGTAGGTAGGTAGGTAGGTAGGTAGGTAGAGGCAGGCAGACAGACAGACAGACAGACAGACAGACATAGATATGGTAGATAGATGATAGGTAGATAGATAGATATAATAACAAATAAATACATGATGGAGAGAGAGAAAGAGACATATACATATATAGTAGATAGATGATAGGTAGATAGATAATAACAAATAGATACATGATAGATAGATTGATAGATAGATAATAGATAGATAATAGATAGATACAGATATATATCATTTCACAACTTAAGACCCCCAGACCTCCTCCCAGTCCCTTCCACACTCCGGTCATTTTCAAATCCCTTCCCTTTCCCCCAGTCAAGGAGAGTCACCTCATCCATCAAAGGAGACCGCCATGTGCCCAAGATAGGACGAATGGCCCCTTGCCCCCCCTTACAATCCGACTGCAGACTGAAACGGGGGCTTGAGCCCTGCTGGAGAACAGGCCCTCCCCGTGCTCCAAAGAAGCAAGATAAAGAAGGCCCTTCAAAGGTGAGGCTTGTGCTCTCTGCGTTTGGTGGCTTTCTTGTGTACCAACAAGGTAGCTTCTTCAGTTAGTTTGATGCTTTTTCTTAGCACTGATGATGTTCCCTAGTTGGGTCATGAAATGTCTGCAAGGAAACCACCAAGCTCAGAGAACACCAAGGACCCCACAATCCTCCTCCTCCTCTCCACAAACCCCCCTCCCTTCTAGCCCTGATAACGTTGCCTAGTTGTGTGATGAAAAGTCTTCCAAGAAAACCACCAAGTTCAGACAGCACCAACAACCCCACAATTCTCCTTTTGCATACTCCACTCCCTCCTAATCCTGATGAAGCACCCTAGTTAGGTCATAAAATGTCTGCATGGAATCAACCCAGCTCAGAGAGCACCAAGGACCCCACAGTCCTCCTCCTCCTCCTGATGAAATTCTCTAGTTGGGTCATGACGTTCATAGAGCTTTAAGGCTTGAGACAGACTAGCCTTGCAAGGACATGAAAAGAAAGCGATTCTTCTCGCTGCTGCTGGAGAAGGCGCTGAGCAAACAAGACAACTGAGGCACATGGATTCTTATTATTATTATGCAACATTTACTCCTGTTGCTAATGAGCTAATAGAAAACTGAGCATACAGGCAGCCTCTAACCCGGGGGGCCTTTGGAGGTGGGGTGGGAGACACAGGACAGAAAACGATCTGCCAGCAGTTCAAAAGAGAGCCCCATTTAGAGATTGCAAATTATTCATCACAATATTCTTGTTGCTTTTTTTCACCTGAGCAAATTCTCTCTTTGAGCCACCAAAACCTTTTTGCCAGAATTGGTGTGTGTGTGTGTGATACTTCCAAAAGGACTATTTGCAAAAGCTAACACCCCCCCCCCAAGTCCCGCTCACATTTCCTAATTTTAGGCAAACAAACCAGCATTCATGACAATTTCAAGGTCTTTTGAAAAGCTGAATCCAGAAAAAAATTGATGGAAAAGTTTTGCCGCTTTTGGGAAGAGCCTCTAATCCCCCCTGCTCAGCTCTTCCCCCCTCAAAAAAGGGAAGGAAGCAGAATATATAAACCCACAATGTGCAGAATTTCATAATCTGACAGGGGTTCCCACACACCCCAACACGTTTGAAAGCAAACCAGTTCTAGAAATACTTCCCGTAAGATTTGGAGCTCTCCTTCATATACTTTAAACTGGGCGTGTCCAATCTTGACCACTTTTAAGACTTGTGGATATGGACCTCAACCCCCAAAAGCAAAGCTGGCTGGGGAATTCTGGGAGTTAAAAGTCCATAAGTCTTAAAAGTTGCCAAGGTTAGGCAGCCCTGCTTTACAGACCTTCAAAATCCATGCATAGGATTGGCACGTGACAAAAAAGTGCATTGCTGAGAAATTTGCATGGTGCAGCCACATACTGTGCATTAAAGATGCTTTAAAAAAAAATAGAATTCAAAAGCCAACTTCGAAAATCCTGAGCCTTCTATTGGCAGCCTGAGAAAATATAAAAGGAAAAGCTGTCATATATCCGGATTGTTTCGGTCACTTCAGTGTTCGTTCTCTTAAACTGTTAAATTATTGCTTTTTAAAGTCATATCCAGGCAGAATGCGCTGGGGATTTTGAAAGGGGGAAAGCAGTTTCTTTTGGGGTGGGGGTGGGGGGACAAGAAGAGGTAGGCAAGGACCATCAAGCTGACCTCATCCTATTCCTAGTAGTGCAAGAACTTGTGTCTCCTGGTTGGCAAAAATGAGAATTACAAAGGCAGCTGTACGTCCAGATGATCTTACAGTGTCCAGAAAGAGATTACTTTGGCCCCCATCTGCAAAATCTGCTACACACTCATCCCACAATATACAAGGGATCTGGTTTTGTAAGGAACTGGTGCTCCGTAAGCCGATCTCTCCATCACACAAAATGAAACTTACAAAAAAAACACAACTCTCTATCAAATCTGCATGGCAACATTCGAATTCCAAGCCGGTTGGGAGGGGAAAGGGAGCTTTCTCTTTCGAGAGACATTGCCCCCCCCCATCCCCTCCTGGTGATTTGAAAAGGCAGCAGGGATAGCAAGAGAGCCAGTTGCTTTTACAACGGGGATTAAAAACGGCAATGCGAAACAAGAGTAAAAACAGGAAGTTTCTTTGTTTGGCTTTCGGGAAAGGAAGCCCAACCGCAGAATAGCATCTCTTTTAAGATTTTTCTCAGGCTGAAGACGGATCTGCCGATAGGTAACACCAAACTCTACATCACTCCAGGCCAGAATTGGGGGTGGTTGAGGAAAGGGGGGCTTCTCGCTGATGGCTGGTGGCTCTTAGGAGTACATGGTGAGCTGCAGCCACTGTGCAGAAAAAAAGAGAGAAAGAGAGATACTTTTCACTTTCCAGATCCTCCCCAAGTTTCTAGTCCTCTGGTTTGTTCCTCCTTGTCCTTTCTTTCCTCTTTGCATCCCTCTATTACAGGAGTCCCCAAACTTGACAACTTGAAGACTTGTGGACTTCAACTCCAAGAATTCCTCAGCCTGCATGGGCCGATGGCATAAAAACATTCTCATTTATTTGATTTACTTATTAAACTCCTGTGCCACCCATCTCCCCTACAAGATGACTCTGGGCGAAAGAAAGAAAGACAGAGACAGAGACAGAGAGAAGGAAAAAAAGAAAGGGAAGTGGGAGAGGAAAGGCAGCAGAAAGGGGAAAGAGAAAAAGAAGGAAGGAAGGAAGGAAGGAAGGAAGGAAGGAAGGAAGGAAGGAAGGAAGGAAGGATGCCCCTGGTCTAAATTATGCAAAGAAAAAGAAACCATCTTTGGGGTGGGGAGGGCATAATCTTATTTCCTGGAGCCCTTCCCTTCAAAGCTGCCTCTGACATCTCCTGGCACATTTTGGCCCTTGCTGAAAACGCTTACGCAACGCACACACTGTAGCTTGAGCCCAGCGAGAGCCAAAGCTCTTTCTCACCTCCTTCAGAGTCACCCGGATTTGCCCACTGCCATCTCGGTCCAAAGACTTGAAGGCCCCTAAAACAAGAAAGCCGTGGTTGGGAAACTGCCAGCTAGGCTGGAAGGGGGAGGGGGGGTCAAGAGTGAGCTTAGTCTCGAGTCCTTGTGTCGCCGCAAGAGGCAGGACCACGGCTGTTCTAATTATCAGGAAATTTCTCCTTCGTTCCAGATGGATTAACTTCCATCGATTGCTTCTTATTCTGCTTTCAGGTGCCTTGGAGAGCAGGTTGACCCCCCCTCTTCTTTGTGGAAGCCCCTCAAATACCAGAATACCCCTCGTCCTTCAGATCTGGTTATAGCACAGGTGCTAATAGTGTCAAGGCTTTGACTCATGATGTTAGAACAACAAAGTTGGAAAGGGCCTTGGAGTTCAGCCACTTCTTAAAACCCTCCAGTGATGGAGAACCCGCAACTTCTGGGAGCAAGTAGTTCCACTGACTGTTTAATTGTCCTCCCTGTTAGGAAGTTTCCCCTTAATTCCAGGTTGCTTCTCTCCTTGATCAGTTTCCATCCGTCGCTTCTTGACTTGCCCTCTGGTGCTTCGGAGAACAGGCTGACCCCCTCTTCTTTGGGGCAGCTCTTCAAGTATTGGAACACTGCTGTTATGTCAGCCCCTCTAACTGGCACCCCCTGGCTGGGGGGTCTCGGGGGAGGCTGGCCGGCCATGGGGCAGGATGCAGAGACCGCAGTTGGGGGAGAAGCTGCACGGGTGGCATCTGAGCTGGGATCCCCTTGGGCCCCATGGAGGAAGAGGAGAAGGGCAAGGGCACCAATGGGCACAGCTGGCCCAGCCACTTACGGAACATGGCGTCCAGGCGCACCAGACAGCTGATGAAGTTGTCGAAATCCATGTTCCCACTCTCGTCTGAGTACCTGCGCACAATCATGGCGTAGAGCTGTTGGTTGAGATGAAAACCTGGAGAAAAATGGGGGTTAGGGGAGGAAGGCAGAGAGAAGGAAGCATAAGAAGCTGGGATTTATTTATAGATAGCCTTTGACTTTTAACAGATGAACACAGTTGGAAGGGACCTTGTAGGTCATCTAGTCCAACCCCCCACCCAAGCAGAAGACCCGACACCATTTCTGACAGATGGCAGTCCACTCTCTTCTTGAAAGCCTCCAGAGATGACTTATGACCATAATTGAGCCCAAAATTTCTGTGGGTAAGTGAGACATTTGTTAAGTGAATGAACTGTTGTAAGTTTAGGACCATCGTGTGCTATCCTGGAGTTTTGGTTTTCTGGATAAGGGCATTGAGTCACCCGTTAAAAAATTAAAACCTATTCAAGAAACAGCTGTTTTTTCTTTTTCAATTTGGAAAGTCACTTGCCTGAGATGGTCTAGGATCTCCTGCTTGAGCAGGGGGCTGGACTAGAAGACCTCCAAGGTCCCCTCCAACTCTTGTTCTGTTCTATTCCATTCCATTCTGAATTCTGTGGTTCTGTTCTGTTCTATTCTATTATTCTATTCTATTATTTTATTATTCTACTCTATTCTACTCTATTCTCTATTCTATTCTCTACTCTATATTCTTTTCTATTGTATTCTATATTCTAATCTACTGTACCCTTCATTCCATTATTCTGTTCTGTTCTAATTTTAAGGATCAGGTGGGGGGGGGCTTGGGTTTCTGGCACCTGCAGGTGGAAGAATTGGCACCTGCTTCTGCTCACCTGCGGCCTCAAAGGCTCCCGGCAGTTCTCTGCTGCTAATGGTGCCGGATCGGTCGGCGTCGTATTGCTTGTAGATGCACTGAGGGAGAGAAGGGAAGAGGAGATGCAGCTCAGCTCCTGGCCAGGAGGTGAACAGGGCCCTCTGGCCAGCGAGACCCGAGGGCCACAGCCCAGCTGCCCCCTAAGGAGGGGAAGCAAATTTGCTACCTGCCACTTCTTGATGTTGCTCCAGAGATACTTGAATTCCTCGAAGCCCAACTTGCCGGTGGTGTCGCTCTGGAAGGAGCATCGTCAAGGAAAACCTGAAGGATGGAGAGGGCCTAGGAGAACTTTCTGGACCAGAAAATGTTCCCCAGATACAAGGATTCTGTCCCATAGTACAGCTATGGTGGCTGGGAATGACGGAGTTGTAAACTGGGCACAGGCGACAGGCTAGAAACCAGGAGACGGTGAGTTCTAGTCCTGCCTTAGGGGTGAAATCCAAGTGGATAACCTTGGTCCAATCACCAGCAGGCCATGAGTTCTAGTCATGCTTAGGCTGGGTGACTTTGGCCCAATCACCAGGAGACTGGGAGACCTAGTGTTACCTCAGGCATGAAAGCCAGCTAGGTGTCTTTGGGCCAATCCCTCCCGCCCAGCCCACCTCACAGGGTTGTAGTTATGGAGAAAACAGGAGGAGGAAGGAGTATCAGATACGCCCACCACCTTGAGTTATTTATAAAAATAATAAAGGCGGGATTACAAACTCAGCATGAATGGGTGTGCCAGGTTGGGTAAAACTGAGTCAAAGAGCGGCAGAGACCCAGAATTCTGGAAAATCAAGGGGAAGAGGGAAGGGTTTTTTTTGGGGGGGGGGGCAGGATGTCAGGCCTGCAGCCATCTTTTCTTTTGGATCTTGGGCCTGCCACACTTTCTATTATTCTACTATGCCTTTTCCATGGTGGGAAAATGGGAGGGGGGGATTGTACGGAGTTAGATGCTATGTAGCCATAACAAAATTCCTTTCTAGAAAGCCAAGGTCATCCTTTGTCTCTGCACCTCTGCACCTGACCGGAACTGGATGGGTGGGAGCTGCCAGCATGGCAGTGGGAGATTGGACCATGGGATGGACTTGTGGGTGTGGGGGCAAGGTCTTGAACTTTCAACCAGGTGGGGAAAACCGGGAAGCCTTCAGATTCGGGTTTTCCCAGATGTGTCAACATGTGTCTCTTAATCAATTGGAACTTTGAGGAATCCTTTGCCTCTGGTTTAATTTTGGATGCTGTTTGGAACCCAGGCACAGGAAGCAGGCGAGGGTGGGCTCCTGGGCTCCAGAACCAGCACTTGAGAATCAACCTCCTTGAGGGGTCCAGGGTGGGCTCCCATCAGCTTGGCCACATTTCACCCCTTCAGAGGGTCCCCTCCTACCTTAAATTCATTTATTCACTTACTGAAGAATTTATATGGCCACAAAGGTCGCTCTCAGTGACCCCAGGTGTCTTACGAAGATTAACAATCTTACATGAAAACAATAAAAAGTGAAAATCCCCCAGCAGTTGTTGTTGTTGTTTTTTGCAGGAAACACCACAAGGGAAAGGAGGAAGAGAAGGAAATCGGAAGGGAAGGAGAGAGACGGGGGTCTCCCCAACCCACTGGCCCAGTCCTTTTAAGGAGCCCCCTCCCCTAGCACTGGGCCAATCGCAAAAGGTTACGTCCATCACGGCCACCATGGAACGACAGGTGTCAATCCCAAACCCGTCAGTCTTCAGATCCGGATCTGAAACAAAGAGAAAATTGAATGAGACTTGTGAGCTTCTCTCAGGGGTACCCCACTTGTGGGAAGAAGAATCGGCTGGGATCAGGGGAGCAACTATGATTTTCTTTCTTGGGGGCTTGAGTAATTTTTTTCCCTGGTCCCTGCAGCTGTAGACAGGGCGGGGGAGGGGGGGTCTGCAGTAGAAGAGGGTATTTGTAGCTCAAACTGATGGCTCCTGGCTGCTCTCTGAGCTTGGGAGTTTTCATGCAGATGTTCCATCACCCAACTAGGTAACATCATCAGTGCTAGAAGGGAGGAGTTTTGCAGGGAGGGGGAGGAGGATTGTGGGGTCCTTGGTGCTCTCTGAGCTTGGGAGTTTCTTTGCAGACATTTCACGACCCAACTAGGTAACATCATCAGTGTTAGAGGGAAGGGAAGTTTGCACAGAGGAGGAGGAGGAGGAGGAGGGGGAGGGGGAGGAGGAGGAGGAGGAAGAGGAGGATTGCAGGGTTCTTGGTGATTCCTGAGCTGAATGGTTTTCTTGCATCTGATGATGTTACCTAGCTTGATAATGAAATGTCGGCTTTCAGTCTCAGAACTGAAACTCCTGATGTAGAGGTTTTTTTTGGGGGGGCATAGGTGACAACCCCCCCAGTTCTGAGTCTCTGGGGGCCCCCTAAAAAGGCGTTTTCTACTTACGTCTGGTCACTACTTTGTTCAAGATGTTCATCAGCTCCGTTGCGCTTACCTCCATGTCCTACAAAAGGGGGGGCTGCCTTAGAAGGAGCAGGGAGGGGCCGCCATCCTCCCCAGTCTTACAAGTCATGATGGAGCCCCCAATTTCCGTTCTTCAGCCCCCCCCCTTATACTCACATCCCCGGCCAGTTGGGTGAAGAGTCTTCGGAACTGCCGAACTTCCTCGCTCTCATTGGCTTCGACGTTGGAAAAATGGCCACGAGGGGGCTGGAGAAGGAGAAAGGATGGGAGAGGCCCCCGTTAAAAGAGGAGGACAGGAAACCCCCAATAAGCTGCAGTGGATCAGGCAGGGCAGGCTCTAAGCTCAGGTGTTTTCCTGCAGACCTCTTGTTGCCAAGCTAGGTAATGGCATCCGTGCCTGGGGAAGTGAAGGTTGCCTGGTGGTTTAAATATAGTAGCTTGCCCTGCCAGTCTTGGCTGGAAAGTGGGCATTCTTCCTTGGCACTTTGCTGAATAAAATATTTTCTTCTTGTTCTCAGATTGTTCAACTAGATGTTGCTTGCTGGGGTGATAAGATAAGAGGCAGCAGAGTTTGCAGCTGCATAGAAGAGACCCCCCCCTCATTTATTGGGTTCACTAAGAGGAAAGGGAAGAAAGGGAAGGGAGGGGAGGAAAGAAGAAAAGGAAAGGGAAAGGGAAAGAAGATAAAAGGAGAAGAAGGAAGGAAGGAGATGGAAAGAAATGAAAGGGAGGGAGGAAAAGAAAGAAGAAAAGGAAAGAGAAAGGAAAAGAAAGGGAAATGGAAAGGAAAGAAAGATAAAAGAAGAAAGAGGAAGAAAAGGAAAGGAAAGGGAGGGAGGAAAGGAAGGAAGGAAGGAGCCAAGTCAAATAAAGACAGATCCCTTCAACCAGGCAAGGAGAGCTGAGGGGACTTACCGGAGGCTCTGGGTTATACTGGGCGGCTGCTTCACTGGCAGGCAGGAAGGCATGAAAAATAAAGAGAGAATTTCAGAGAAATCATGGAATCTTTGCACTGCTGGCGCTCATTTGCACACAGGCAGTCTGTGCAGAATGGCTGCCCCTCCCCCTCCCATCCAACAGTGTGAGGGAGGGGCCGTAAATCGTCCCCCTGCTCAAAAGGTTTGAGGACCCCTGCTACAGCACTGGTGTGTTGGTCTTTGTGTGTCCATCCCTAAACGTTTCCTTTTATCTTTGCAATAACCCTGTGAGGTAGAATTGTCACAACCAAAAAGCAGAGGGTTCATGGCTCTCCCACAAGGGCCATGAGTCCAAAGATCTCTGCGCAACATCGTTTGTCATTGATATATTCTTCTTCCCAGGCAGTCCAAATCCAGGATGAGGTGCTTAGCCCTCAGGTAACAGGTGTGTCCGTGTGATGGGAAGGCACAACACTATAACACACACACACACCAACTTTGCTTTTAAAAACCTGAACAGAGCTTTAGAGCAAAAGAAATGGCCGATCCCCAAAGGACTCAGTCAGCCCCCCCCCCCCCGTACAAAAAGCTCCCTGCTCAACCCGAGGAGGGAGGAGGACGGACAATTTGCCTAAAAGGCAGTAGGGAAATTCCAGGCGTTGATTCAGCAGGGCGGGAAAAGGAAGGTGTGAGAACACACAAGCCTCTCTCTGTTTCTCCCTCTTGGCCACCTGTCTGCGGGCAGGCAGATCATCCGCTGGAGTGAAAACTGCAGACGGCCTCCCCAGACGTGGCCAAGCTGGTGAGTTAACCCCGGTTAATGAAAAGGCTTCAGCAGAAGAGAAAAAGGGGGGGTGACCAGGCGCCAGAGGCAGAATGGAAGATGAAATCTCAGCCCTGTTCCTTGAAAAGTTTGGCCCAGTGGGGAAGGCATCAGGTTCTAGTCCCACCACCTTCATGAAAGCCACCTGGGTGTCTTTGGGCCAATCACCAGGAGGCAATGAGTTCTAGTCCTGCCTTAGGCATGAAAGCCAGCTGGGAGACTTTGGGCCAGTTCCTCTCTCTCAGCCCACCCCACAGGAAGAGCAGCAGGAGGGAAGGAGTGTCGTGTCTATTCTCCACCCTGAGTTACTTATAAATAATAAAAGAGGGATTAAAATCATAAATAAATGTTGCATGGAAAACCCTGGGCGGGTGCAACTGTTGAGCACTCGGAAAGAGATTTTGCTCCCCAAACCCATCTTCCAACCAGCCATGCTGCTTTTTGCAATAACTGAGAGTGAAATACAACCGTACAAACATTTAGTTAGAAAATAGAAAGAGAAGGGAAGAGGAAAAACAAGTTTCTCTAACTCAGAGTTTCTCAGTCTTGGCCACTTTAAGCTGGGCGGATTTCACTGGCCGAGGAATTCTGGGAGTTGAAGTCCACCCATCTTAAAATGACAAGAGGAAATCCTGCTCTACAGGAACTACAGTGGATGGGCCCAGACCACTTCCTACTGCAGCAGTTCTTGCAGGAAATCATCACGTGGGAAGAGGCGCTCAGGAAAAAACGGGTGTCCCGCACACCAGGGTCTTCTTCTGCCCGAAACTCCCTGCATTCCTCTCTGTTGCTGCTGTCTGTTCAAGCCCCAAGAGCAGAAGGAGATTCCACCCCTCCAGAGGGCTCCTTTTAATACCAATCTGTTCTCTCTTTCCTCCCACCCACCCCCCAATATTTCGTGCAACTGGGGATTTCAGCCATCTGGAAATGCTGACCTGAATTTCAACTCAGCATTCTTGGTTGCTGGATGGTGGAAGGCTAACAAACCGGTTTGCCCATAAACAAAACCCACAGCAGAGGTTTCTCGTAACGGGGAGTGCCCAGGGCGTCCTGTGCCAATAGATCCTGATACGGGGGAGGGGGGGAGAGAAAAAAGGAAGCACCTTTGCATAATTTACTCTGCTTCCTTCCTAGCCCTGATTCCTGGGAGGCACCCAAGTCAAAAGCAGAGGGGGTCAAAATAAACAGGGAGTGTGATTTAGAGGGTCGACCAGGGGTGGGCCAGGTGACAATCAAGGGGTCTGCAAGATGACAAGAGGGGGGGAGGGGAGGGAGTTTGCAAAGTGACCCAGGTGGTGGACAAGGGGTCTGCAAACCCAAACGCCAAATCCATCATTCCTGGTTCTTCACCCCCTCTTAAGCCGCAGTTAATTCCAAATGCAGAGAAAAGGACGGGAGATCTGGTGACTATTAAGTTACTTTCCTTTGTCAGGGGAAAAAACTGAGCTGCATTCAGGCCCCCCAAACTTTACTGTGCTAGAAGGGGGTCCCCATTATTTTCCCCTTACACTTTCCCACAAAAGGTTAAATGAAGGTGTGGATCGAATACAGGTAAGCCGGTCAAGATGCTCATATTTGGCACAAAGAACCTGAAATGCAACTTCTCATAATGCAAGTTGCTAGACCATAAGGTTTTTTTTTTTTTTTAGCTAAGCCTCCATGCTTGCCACACCTCTATGTAGTCTATCACCGAAAGGAAAGGGGCAACAATGATTTAGGAAATTTGGAGGTGTGGAAAGTATTTCTGCCTCACCAAACGCAACCAAGAAAATAGTCATTTCCAAATCCTTAGCATTCTGGTATAAAACACAAGTGCAACAATATAATGCTAAACATTTCCCTATTCTTGTGCACCTCCTAGAGAGTCTCTCTGTGAGTGAGATGGATAGTCTCCAACAACCAAAATGAATAAAATAAAATGTAAAAATGTAGAAAGAGCACATACTCACCTGATGGCGCTGATGACCCCGCCCAGAAATTTCATGGCTCCTCCTCCTTGGCCGCCCCCACCCCCTCCGCCCCCACCCATAAATCCTCCAATGACATTTCCAATATTGATATTTCCTCCACCACCGCCTCCGCCGCCTCCAATGAAGTTCTTGACAAGGAACATTTTCAGGAAGTGCTGAGAAATAGGATTTAATGCAGGGGACCTGTTGAGAGAGAGAGAGATAGGAAAAAAAGAAAAAACAAAGAGAGAAAGAGAGAAAGAGAGAAAGAGAAGGTACGGTAAATGATCATAAGTTTTAATAGGGTGCAGTACACCTGGAGTTTCTGCCCAATTGCTTTGTGTTTTAATTCAGTATAATTATGCATTTGTATGTTGAAGAAAAGAAAAACAGAAAATGACACGCAAAGCAAAACTGGGAGTGGTTTTTTAAAAAGAAATAGAAAATTATGGTGTTTTTAGAGTAAACGCCTCATTTGGAAACAGAGGGCCAGAAGTGCTAGTGTATGCCAAGACCGTCAGCTCATAAATTTTACAAATAAATCATATTTTCCAAAAAAAGAAAACTCCAGAAAGAAAGGAGCAGAAAAGTCATGGCTGCACAGGGTCCCCTGTTAACAAGGAGGGAAGCTTTTAAAATGTTTCAGATCTTTTAATATTTTGATGATTCATGACTAAAGATTCTTCTTGTTCCTGATGAAAAAAAATGAGTCAATGCCTCTTGGAGGAAGTGACCCACAACTCACAAGAGTCTCTTTGGCCCAAAGAGTTAAACAGAAAAAAAAAACATCCTCAAAGTTGCCAAAATTGAGAAACACTGTTTTGGTGTGCAAAGGCTCCACAGGAATTACTCAGTTGCCACAATGAATCTCTCTCTCTCTCTCTCCTTTAATGCATCAGATGCAAAGTCTCACTTTTAATTCTTGGATACACTTTCAGGAAAATTGCTCAAACCAGTTACAATTAAAACTCCTGCATTTAGGAGGAAAAAGACTGGCTTCACACGTCTATCATTGGTGGTCCTGGACTTACAACCGATGGCACAGCGACTGTTCAAAGTTATGACAAACCTCCCCAAAAGGTACTCACACACCAGATTTGAAGTTCTGATACCTGCCTACACCCCCCCCTCCAACGGCCCTGTGAACTGCATTTTGGGTGCTTGGAAACTGGCCCACATTTTATACTAGAACAGAATAGAATAACAGGGTTGAAAGGGGCCTTGGAGGTCTTCTAGTCCAACCCCCTGCTTAAGCAGGAAACCCTAGATTGTTTTACCTCCTGCGGTCATGTAACTGAGTGTACAATGTGTTGAATGAAGACCAGCCTTTATTTCCTGTTTCCAGGGAAAACACTTCTGGTGAACAAGCTTTTGCTTAACAACTGTGAGGTTCACTTTACGACCATGGCAAAAAAGGGGGGCAAAATTGGCCAGGGACATGTGACAAATCACTTATCGACCAGCTTCATTCATTCGATAATCCTTCTCATCTAGAGTCAATTTATGGCTGTAATTGCAGGCTCAATAATGGTCATAAGTTGAGGACTACCTGTATAGGGTACAAAACCAACTGCACCAAATGGACTAGAACCAAAGTAGAATGGGGTTTTTTTAACTAGCAGAGGGAAAGATTTGTTCAAATCTAACTCCTCCTAATGATATTGTAATGGATTTTTGGAGTGAGTAAGGGGTCAGATTAGATGGTCTCTTGGACCCCTTCCAGCTCAGCTGGTGCCCTTCAGATATATCCCCCAGCCAGTTCCTTCCCCTTGGGTAGACCAGACTATCTGCCCAAAAATGAGGGCTCCCCTTCCCCATGAGACTCAGTTTCCCTCCTAGCCCTTTTTCCCACATCCTGGATCGCCCAGCCGGCTAAAGATCCATCCGATGGGTGGGGCAGGGAAAAATCCCTACATAAAAGAACCATCCCCTTCAGATACTAAACAAATAAACCTGTCATACAGCTGGATTTGCAAACCAGGGCTTACTCATAGTTTACTCAATGCACATAGCTCCCTGGGTTTGCAGGTTGCATCCAAGCATGGAGTACCTGCACTGTCTGTGCACTACAGAAAAAGAGAGTTGGTTTACTTGAGAGTTGTTTAGTAATACAAACTCAGTAACTAGGATCACTCAAGAAGCGACACCCAATAAACCAGTGTTTGTCAACCTTGGCGGCTCTAAGATGGGCGAACTTCAACTCCCAATTCTGGGAGTTGAAGTCCCCCCATCTTAAAATTGCCAAGGTTGGGAAACACGGAAACAAAGAGAATTTCACACGTTAAGACACGAAAAAGATTGTGTACTTCAACACTATTTCAAACCAACCCTTTATTTATGCAACAAAGCATAATAGGCAGTGTGGGGCCTTTCCGAGCTGTGGAATTTAACTCCCAGAATTCCCCAGGGAGACTTCTATTCCCAGAAGTCCCCTTGTTGGCTGGAGAATTCTGGGAGTTGAAGTCCACAGCTTTAAAACTTGGCAAGGTTGACCCAGACTGGGATGGCAGCCCAAGCAAGCAATCCTACCTCAGAACAGCAATGCACAAACTCTGCCAGGGGTGCGACAGATCATCCTCATGACTCTTGGGGTCCCTGCGGGAATCCCAATGGGGGGGGGGGTTTGCCCACTTTGGCCTCTATGGGGCTGCCTGCCATTTGCTATAGGCATCTTCTCTCCACCAATCCTGGTGTAGATCTAAGCAAGGACCCTGGTGGACCCTTGGAAGCTACAGAACTACGACACCCATCACTCCCGTCCACTGGCTGTGGCTGATGGGAGTGGGGGAGTCCGAAGAAATGGAGGAGCACTGAGGAGGGCAGTAGAAGAAGGGCACACCTGAAACGGGGTTCCCAGCCTGGTACTCTGTAGTTCCCCTGGCTGGGACTGATGGGGCCCGAAGTCCAACAGCTGTGCGAGGCTCCGGGCTGTCCTTTGCTACCCCAAATAAGGCGGCGCGAGAGAAGAGCGGAAGGCGGCCCAGGAGATCTCAAGAGCGAGAGGAATCTAGCCAGGAGGGATCGAGGGAGATCCCTTCTGGCGGGGCGGAGGAGAAGCGATCCACCATTGAGCCCGGGGAGCGGAGCGCTCTGGAACCGGTCCCGGCAGGGGGGGGGGGCGCAGAAGGCCAGACCAGAGGCGGGCCCGGCCAGGAAGCAGATCTCCTCCCGCGATCCGCCGAGGGGATCCCAGGAAGCCAGCGAGATCCAGCGCAGAGGAAAGAAGACCCGCGAGCCCCCAACTCCCCCCCTCCGCAGCCCCGCTTACCTTGCTTGGCCGCCAAAGGCTGCTCGGGGCGAGTTGTCCGGTGGCGGTGGATCTCTTGCGGGATCTACCACGCCCGGACTACTCACTGCTGCGGATCAGCCGGGGAGCCCGGGGGGTCCTAGCGCCTCCGCGCCTTGCAAGCGGGCGCCCTCCAGAGGCTTCTCCGAGCCTTCGAGCCGGCTGTTCCGCACATCAGTGCTGGGGGTTCGGAGGAGGGGTACCGGGGGGGCTGTGCCCGATCCAGACTCGGCCCGAAACGGATTGCAAAGCGGCGCCGTGGAACAAACCGCAAAAGAGCAGACCAGCCCTTGGGCCAATGCACGGCTTTCATTCTGAATTAACTAGAAACGGGCTATTTTAGGGGGGGATTTGAGGGGGGGTGAACTTATTCTCCAAAGCACCAGAAAAGCAGGAGAAGGACCAATGGTTGCAAACTCATCAAGGAGAGAAGCAGGACGGGGGCAGAAGGGCTGAAATTCAAGCCAAGAGCGCTCCTGAGCCGGTGCAGAGCGCCGCAAAGACGGAGACGGTCGCTTAAACCAGCGTTTCTCAAACTGGGGAACAACTCCCAGAATCCCCAGCCAGTATGCTAATGAACTTGAAAAGGAGTGGACTCCAACTCCCAGAATCCCCAGCCAGCAGCCCAATGAACTTGAAAAGATGTGGACTCCGACTCCCAGAATCCCCAGCCAGCAGCCCAATGAACTTGAAGGTGGCTGGACTCCAACTCCCAGAATCCCCAACCAGCCTGCTAGTGAGCTTGGAGGTGGGTGTCCTCAGACTGAGGGATTCTGGGAGTTGGAGTCCACAGCCCTTCAAGCCCGCCTTAGACGAGACTGGGGCTGCCCTGGAGGGGCGTGGCCTCCTTCCGCGCCCCGCCTCGCGCCCGCCCATCGCCCCGCCCCCCTCGGGCCACGTGACGCGCGAGCCGGAAGAGGATGGCGGCGGGCTGGGGCGCGCGGAGTTGGCGGCTGCTGCTGCCGCTGCTGCTCACCGGGGCGGCGCTGGCTCCGGGGCCGGCCGGCGGGGCTGCGTCGGAGCCGGGCCGCTGGAGCCGGACGGCCGGCGGGGTGAGTGCGGGGGCGGGGCCTGCCCAGACCTGTGGCGTCACCAGGAGGGGGCGGAGGAGAGGGAGGGTCCCGGGGAGACCCTCCCCACCCATCCTGTACGGCGCCTGGCCCGGAGGATGGGCAGGGTGGTCCGGCTGGCCGGCTCGAGGGGGTCCCGCGTCACTTCCCTTCCATCAGGACCATCCAAGACCAGGCTAGATGGCCTCAGGATGCCCCCTGTCTTTCTTCAAGGGTGGGCTGCCTGTGGGGGTGGGGAGTGGACAGCCGGGAGGACTTCCTGCCCTGCATCCTCTTCTCTCTCTGCCCCTCCCCCCCAGCGGGGCTGGGGGATTGTTGGATGGTTGCCCCTCTCCCTGAGCTCCTCCCCATTCCAAAGATCCCCAGCAGCCCCCATAGCAACTGATTTCACAGGGGGGGACCGACAACTTTATTTTTCTTTTTTGTAAATGAGGGTTTAAACGTTTGATGCTGTGGGTGGGCAAAAAAGAAGGAAGGACTCTCCCTCAATAGCCACCAAAGCCCCCCCTCCAAAGAAAGCATGGGCAAAGGGTCTGCTCCCTGACCTGCTATGCCAGGGGGTCAGCTTCCTTGGCAAGGGGGACTTTGGGCTGGGTGCTTCCGAAAGGGCTTCTCCACCCCACCCCATCCTCCGCCCCATAGAGAGGAATGAATGGCCCTGGCCCTCTGCCGAGAGGCTGGACAGTTTGGACAGTGGGAATGCCCTGCGTGGCCAGCCGAGTTCGGGTGGGAGATCTTCGGCCACTGCTTGAGAAACTTTCTTTGGGTGCCAATCAAATAGCAGACATAATCGATGACATTATCAGTGTTTCTGAAGATGAGGTTTACTCCCTGTGTTTATATAATAGCTTGCCCTGCCACTTATACCCGATATAACACCAGACAAACAATCAAGCAGAAAACTAAACCTTAATCAGGAAACCACCAAGAAATTCCCACCGACCCTGGCAGGGCAAGCTACTGTACATAAACAGAGAGCAAACCCCACTCCCTTCGAACACTGATGAAAACAAACATTTCCCCCCCGGAAAGTTCCTTTGTCCAGAGCAGAAAATTATTCCGTGTTATCCTAGCTGGATCTTAGGAACAGGATGGATTTGAACTCGAGCCCTTTGGTGGAGTGACTGACCCTTTTGTGCTGCCCTTGTTTTCCAGAACCAAAACAATCTTTTCGTCTTCTCCAAGACGATGTTTAAAGGGACTTGGATTATCCTCAAATGTAAGTGCCGAGCTTCCCACAAGCGGGATAATTAAATCAAAATTTGGACTAGCTTAGGTGGTTTACGGGATTTTTATATTTTTCTCTCTTTTTTTGGACAGTTCCCCATGAAATCTGCAAGGGTTGGGAAGGGTTCCTGAACGTGACCTGGTATCTCCGCAGTTCCCGCTGCCACCATGAAATCTACATAAATGTGAGCCTCTGGTCTCTGCAGGGTGGATTTGGGGGACGGGGATGGGATGGAAACCCCCTCCCTACACACACACACACACACACCTGTGGGGCTCAGCGGGAAGGAACTCCCCCTCCTCAAGGCTGGGTATCTGGACCCACTTCACAGCTGGTAGATGGCTCCAGGGGTTTGTGTGGGTGGGCTCCCTTTGTCATTTCCCCTCCGATTTTCTTTCTCCTTTCAGGAAAAAGAAGCTTTGACCTACCTGAGCAATCCCGACATTGAGGCCAGCGTCCCAGGAGATGGCCAGTACATCTGGAATGTCACCTCGGTGCAGTGCGGACAGTTGCACAAGGTGTGGACTCAGCGTGCAGGACGCGCGGGGGGTGGCCTTCAAGCGATTGGAAAACCAGAGTAGCCTCATGGTGGGGAAACTCCTGAAGGAGGAGAAAGTGTGTAGCTCAGGGTTGAACTGCGGAGACCTTGCAGGTCTCTGAATTTGCAGGCGTTTCATGACCCAGCTATGTAACATCATCAGTGCTAGCAGGGAAGGCGGTTTGCAGGGAGGAGGAAGAGGACTGTGGAGTCCTCTTGGGCTTGGTAGCTTTCTTGCAGACGTTTCATAACCCAGCTAGGTAGCTTCATCAGTGCTGGCTTGTGGGGGGAATTCATCCCCTCCAGCAACCAACATCTAGATAAGCAGGGATTAACACCCGACAAACAATCAAGCAGAAAACAAGACCCTAATCAAGACCCTAGTAAGGGGGAAACCACCCCCACTAACATGGGCAGGGCAAATGACTGCATATAAACGGAGAGCAAATCCCACTCCCTCCTAGCACTGACGATGCTCCCTAGTTGGGTCATGAAACGTCTGCAAGAAACCCACCCAACTCTCAGCACCAAGGACCCCACAGTGGGAAACTCAGAACTTAGTCCACTTGAATGCGGGGTGGGAGTATTATTTGGAGGGTCTCGACTAATGCCACTGCCTCTTCTCTGTTTTAGTTGAATGTCCAGGAACTCCCACTTCCGAAAAAGCTGAGGCCCCTCTCAAATCAAGAGGTAACCGATTGGGGGGACTTTGAGATTCTGGCAATGAGGGGAGGGGATGAAGGGGGGCTACGCCTTTGCTTTCAAAGTCCAGGTGCTGCTGGTGGCCAGCAGGTGACTTAACTTTGCCTTAAAGCAAGTAAAGTTAAAACAATATTCCTGACACAAAGTCCTTGACTTACAACCGTTTGTTTAGTGACTGTTCAGAGTTACGACGGCTCTGGGGGGGAAATGACTTAAGACTGGTCTTCACACTTAACGACCGCTGCAGCGTCATGTCATCAAAATTGATGTGACCCTGTGGCAACTGACTCATATTTATGACGGTCGCAGAGAGTTCCCTGGATCATGTGGTCCCCTTTTGCGACCTTAAGTCAAGGAGGAAGCCAAATTCGCTTGACAACTGTGGCAAAAAAAAGTTGGAAAATGGGGCAAACTCACTTAACAACTGTCTCGCTTAGCAGCAGAGGTTTTGGACTCCATTGTGGTCATAAGTCGAGGACTCACTGGGTTTATTATAATTTATATGCTGCTCCTCTCATCTAAAGGTCCTTTCTGGTCCTTTACAGCATTGAAATACACAGATTTCCCCCTTTGAAAAGAGTGATTAAGTAAAACAACAAAAGTCATATATGGGGGTCTCCCCTTCCTCCCCCTCCATCCTCCACAGACCTCTGTGCGAAAGAGAAGGGCCCCCAAAGGCAAGGAAGGAGACAAGGAGAAGGGGTCCGACCCCCCAAATCAAGAGCCCCGCGAGACGCAGGAGGTGAAGCCCCCTCCCTCCGCCCATGGAGAACCTACAAAAGACCTCAAGGAAAAAGTGGACGTGCCGAAGAGGAAGTTGGAGGTTGGTGGTCTCCATGGGCCCCTGGGCCTTGCAGGGGGGTTGCAGGCAGGAATTCAGGGAGATCCTCGATGGATCCCTAGTGAAGTGGGGGCACCAAGTTTCCTTTCTGATTAGGACATTAATTGAAACATTGATCTCCCTTAAACTGGCTGTCCTCCTTTGACGACTCTTCCGGGAATCTGGGACTAGCCAAATCTACTTGTGTTTCGAAGCTGTCCCCCAGGAAGGCAGATGGTTATTTCTTTAATCCAGTGACCTCTGCTCAGATCTTCCCAGTTGAGGATTTCCCAGAGATGTTGGGATGGCAACTTCAGGAATTCATACTTTTTTGTCTCTGGTCTAGCCCATCACTGTTGCTGAAACTTGGAAGGATGGCCCTTACGTCTTCATCCTCAGCATCACAAGCCCCTCCCCCAACTGGGAGCTCTCGAGTGAGTGGAGGGCCCAGTTTTGATGGACAAAGCAAAAAATGATATCTTCTGTCTTCACCCGTAGAAGGGGCTATTAAGTCTTCTTCTAAAAGGACTTCAGTTATGGGGGACTGGGGGCAAGGACCCCTCACTTCCAACCATTCAATCCCTCTGCCCAGTCTTCTTTGGTCTTGGGGGGGGGGGGGTCTTCTGCACTTTGGACAAGAATGTGTCCAAGCCTTTCTTGAATCAACTTTAGGGATACGGCTGCTATATTTTGAGGGGGGTTTCAGATGCCCACCAGTCCAGCAGTCAAGGAAGGTTGGGTTGGAGTTCCATCACAGGCTCTCTCCTCCTGCTTCTTCTCCAGGAGTTGCTACTACTTCTGCAAATCTTTTCACCTGTCTCTTTTTTCCGTTCCGCCTTGTAGTTGACGTTCAGATGAAACATCCTCAGTACGTCTACATCTCTGCCTCGGAGTGGCCCCTCAAGGTGGTAAGTTGAAAACCCCGTTTTATGGCTCAGGTGAGCAGAGGGCATCGTGGCCTGTTTCTCCAGCACATTTGAAATCCACCCATCGGTTCATTAGCCTGCTGGCTGGGGAATTCTGGGAGTTGAAGTTCATTAGCATACTGGCTGGAGAATTGTGGGAGTCCCCCAATTGGAAGTTGCCAAGTTGGAGAAACTGTTCCAGAGCAGGGGTCTCCAAACTTGACAACTTCAAGACCTGGGAACTTCAACTCCCAGAATTCCCCAGCGAGCCACGCGGCATTGAATCCCCCCCTTGTCTTAAAGTGGCCAAGCTTGGAGACCCCTACTCTAGTGACAAGTTTGGCCAATAATTGAGAGAGGCTAATCCCTTTGTCCCCCAACCTTTCCCGGCCCTTCTGCGCCTTCATCCATGGTGGGCTCCTTCTCCCTCACAGTTCTACATGGTGATGTGTATCGTTTACGTCCTCTACGGCGCGTTGTGGCTGATCCTCCTGGCCTGCTACTGGCGGGACATTCTGCGCATCCAATTCTGGATCGGTGGCGTTATCCTCCTGGGCATGTTGGAGAAGGCGGTCTTCTACGCCGAATTCCAGAGCATTCAAAGCGAAGGCCAATCAGGTGGGTGGAGACACACACACACACACACACACACACACACACACACACACACATCTGTGCCGGGGTCCCAACGGACGGTTCTTCTGCCTTGGCCAGCACTGGACTACAGTTCCCATCACCTACCAGCCCCACTGAAAGGGGTGTTGTACTGCAATGGATCTGGGCAGCCTCAGGGCAGGGGAGGCTTAAGGTGGCGTGTTCCTTTTGTGTATTTTATTTACTGGGGGTCCTCGACCCACGACCACAGTTGAGCCCAAAACTTCTGTTGCTAAGTGAGGCAGTTGCAAAGTTAATTTTGTTCCATTTACCGCCTTGCTTGCCACAGTTCTTAAGGGAATCGCGGCAGTTCTTCAGTTGGTAACACGGTCGTTAAGTGAATTTGGGTGCCCCATGGACTTTGCTCGTCAGAAGGCCGCAAAGGGGGATTATGTGACCCCAGGATGCTACGACCGTCATAAATAGGAGCCAGTTGCCAAGCCTCTGAGCTTTCTTCCCGTGACAATGGGGATGCTGCAGAGGTCATAAATCTGGGAAATGGTCATAAGTTTGCTTTCCCCCCAGTACTGTTGCAACCTTGAACGGTCACTAAATGAACTGTTGTAAGTCAAGGACTACCTGTGTTACATTTAGGGACCGCCTACCTCGCTGACAAGGGACTCTGGGCAGCTGGCAAGCCTCAGAAAAAGAGCCACAAAATGTTAAAAACTTTAAATATTCAGTAAAGCAAAATTAAAGACGATTTTTAAAAAAACATTACGGGCTAATTGGAAAACTTCCACCGTTTCGCAGAGTGATGGCTGTCGCTCTGTCCAGTCTTCCTTGCTGTTTCGGAGTTGGGTGGGCCTGGCTGTTGGCTGGGGAGGATGGGCGTTGGGGTCCTTTTCATCCCAGCGAGGAGCAGGCTTCCCCTGGCCAAGGCCGGGCCCCGTTTCCTGGCTTCCAGGCCAATGTCCTTTCCACTCGCATAATATAATAGATGCATCCTACAATCTATGTGGTTATATGCATAATTTTGTATTTATTTATTTTGTCACGAGTGTGTGGGGCATATTGGAGGTGGAGACCCTTTGAGAGCTGCAAGCAAGGAAATTTCATTTTCATGTGTGCCGATCGAAAGCCTTCAAAGGGAGAATAAAGTTACCATATTTTTCAAAGATGCACCTTCCCCCCCCCCAAAAAAAGAGCGTGGAAATGTTGGTGCGTCTTATACACCAAATATTGCCATGTTTGGCCTCCCGAAGCCCCTGCATCCCATTTTTGTGAAAAACGGGCCATTTTTGCAAAAATTGAGGCTTTTTAGCCTTCCCTCAGCCCTCCTGAAGCCTGCTGGGGGCTGCTGAGGGAAGGCAAAAAAGCTTTTTTTCTTACTTCTTCAAAAGCGAAAAATCCGGTATTCTCCATTTCTCTGCTCCCTCCTGCAGTCCAAGGCGCCGTGATCTTCGGGGAGGTGCTGTGTGCTGTGAAGCGGATGCTGGCTCGAGTCCTTGTCATTCTCGCCAGCCTGGGATACGGCATTGTCAAGTGAGAGCGGACGGCGGGCACAGGGGAAGGGGAAGGGGGGGCAGGGCACAGCCGACGGGCACAAAAGCTAGCCGGGCAACTTGACTCTTTCCTGGGGGCCTCGAAACCCACCTTGCAGGGTTGTGGTTTCAGAGGAGCGGGAAGATGATCTCTCCAGCTTTGAGTCCTGCAGAATGAAAGCGGGATCTGAAACAGACCCAGGTGTAATGACGCTCGCATTCTTTTAATGACGTGAATCGGGGCAGCTCTGTCAATAAGGGAAGGGGCATTTTGTTTGCTTCTGTCAGAGTTCAGTTTAATTGCAGAATTTGTTGGTTTATATATCCTGCCTCATTTTAAATAAATAATAATGAAAGCAGTGAACATAGTTAAAATAGTCCTTCCTCCTCTTTTCCCCATAGCAGCCCTGTGAGGGGGGGGGGGGGGGTTGGGCTGACTGGTTGAAAGTCACCCAGCTGGCTTTCTGTGCCTAAGCCAGAACTAGAACTCACTGTCTCCTGGTGATTGCCCTAAGGCTGAACCACAATAATGCCAGTGCCCCCTCCCAAAGCTGGACTCCCAGCGTTACGCCCTCTGCTTCTCCCTCGCAGGCCGCGCCTGGGGGCCCTTCTGAACCGTGTGGTTGGCGTTGGGTTGATGTACCTGGTCTTCTCCATCATTGAAGGCGTGCTGCGGGTGAAATCGGTAAGGGGGGAGAAGGACTTCGGGGCAAGGGGGGTTGGGCTGGGCGGGAGCCTTGCAGTGGGGGAGGGGGAGGGGGTCTGCTCGCTCAGCCTCTGATTATTCCCCCCACCCCAGGAACAAGCTAACATAGTCACCTTGACCTGCGAGATATTCCTCGCTTTTGTGGACTCCTGTATCGTCTGGTGGATATCCTTTGCCCCAAACTTCGGCCCTCCAGCTCCCCCTCCTCCTTGGTTTCAGGGCATTCGGGGGGAGGAAGAGAGGAATCTGGCTTTGTAGACAGAATTAGCCCCTCACGCCCCCAAAATTAGGCTGCTCGGTCAGTAAAAACACATCCAAAAAGGATCCTGAATGAGATAACTTAGGAACTTTCCCACTTACTGACTGATTTTCGATTCGCACGGCCGCTCGTTTTCCTCCGCCCTCCGCCCTTGCTTAGGGGCCGTTGGAGGTTTGGACAAGGCTACGTACAACCCAGTTTTGAATTTTTGACAGTGGGGGGTGGGGGGTGGCTGCACAGCCATGTGACACACACACACACACACACACACCGTTGTATATTCGGCAAGTGGCCTAACTTTATGTCCATTTGCAGCATCCCCTGGGTCGCGTGACTGCCTTTTATGACATTTTTTGCCGAAAACCAGCATATTTTTCCTGGTTTTCCGGCCAAAACGGCCCATCATAAAAGTTGTAAAATTGGTTCGGTTGTGGGAATGTCCTGCTTTATGGCCACCGTGTTCATAAGCTGAGGACTAACTGTAAGCGGACCCACATCTCCTCTGGATTCCAAAGCCACCATTCCCTCTTCCTCCGCTGGGTCTTCCCATCCTTTTCCCCGTAGCCCATTCCCGCTTGCCCTCGTGACCAGTGATCCCCAACCAGTGTTTAGAGCGCCCCCTGTTGCCTCCTCTCCTCGTTCTTCCTCTCCGTCACTTTTTTTTCCTCCTTCTCTCCTTTCTCTCGTTTTATCCCAGGCTCAGGATGACTTGGTGCTTCTAGCAGCTATTCCCCTTGCTCTGCTTGACTCTGCTCTCTGCTATTGGATATCCTCTGTGGCTCCTGGCCTGCTGGGGGGGGAGATGTCGGGGGGGGGGATTCTGGGTCCTGGGCCTCCCTCCACCTCCTCCCCTGACCCCCCTCCCTCTTCCCCAAACAGTTGGCTTTCCAAAGGGAAGAGGCCGGGTAATGGGCTTGAGCTGGTTTCGGATGGGGGTGGGTGGGCTTTGTTGAGTTCTCTTGACCCCTTGATGGAGCTTGGGGTCCTATTGGGACGATTGCCGAAACGTGTGAGCCAGCCATGTGCCAAAAAAGCCAATGCAATCCCAGGCTCCATTGACAGAGGCCGAGAATCAAAATCATGTGAAGTGTTAGCACCGCTTTGTAAAGCCTTAAGAAGGCCACACCTGGAGTACAGCATCCCGTTTTGGGCGGCCACATTGCAAAAAATACGTTGAAGCTTTGGGAAAAAGTGCAGAGAAGAGCAACTCAGAGGATTAAAGTCCTGGAGACTAAAACGTATGAAGAGCGGTTGCAGGAACTGGGCATATCTAGTTGAATGAAAAGAAGGACCAGGGGAGACAGGATAGCAGTCTTCCAATATCTCAGGGGTTGCCACAAAGAAGACGGGGAGGGAGGGGGGGTCAACGTATTCTCCAAAGCACCTGAAGGCAGGACAAGAAGCAACGGATGGGAACTAATGAAGGAGAGAAGCAACCTAGAACTAAGGAGATACTTCCCAGCAGTGAGAACAGTTAGCCAATGGAACAGCTGGCCTCTAGAGGTTGTGGGTGCTCCTTCATTGGTTGCTCAGGAATTCTGGGAGTTGAAGTCCACAGGTCATACAGGAGCCATCTTTCGGGTGGGGTTTGGGAGCCACAGGTTCACCACGGGCAGTTTTGGGTGCCAACCCTGATGAGCCCAAGACCAGTTTGGGTTTTAACCACTAAGCCGCCCTCTCTGGAGAGGCACCCAGGTTCCTCTCCTCTTGACGGGGGTCCCATCTCGGCATCTCCCACCCCCCAACCTCCTTGCCACGCGGTTCTCCTTGACCCCCGGCACATCCTGATCAGCGTGGTGCAGACCATGAAGCTGCTGAAGCTGCGACGGAACCTGGTTAAACTCTCTCTCTACCGTCACTTCACCAACACCCTCATCTTCGCCGTCATAGGTGAGACGGGGCCTGGGGTGGCTTTTTTTGGGGGGGGAGGCACACTGCCTTCTTGTTGCTCAGGTTGTGGGGGGGGGAGATCCTTGTTGGGGACAGGACTTGCTTTAAAGAGCCAGTTTGATCTAGTGGTTAAAGTATCAGGTGGAAACTAGGAGATGGTGAATTCTAGTTCTGCCATGAATGAATGAATGCTGGCTGGCTGGCTGACTTTGGGTCAGTCACCAGGAGGCTGGGAGTTCTAGTCCCTCTTTAAACATGAAGGCCAACTGGATGAATTTGGACAATCACCAGGAGGCTGGGAGTTCTAGTCCCGCGTTAGGCATGAAAACCAGCTGGATGACTTTGGGCCTGTCCCTTTTACTCCACCCAACCCGCCTCACAGGGATGTTATGGGGAAAATGGGAGGAAGCTTTTGTCAGGCATGTTTGCCACCTTGAGTTATTTGTAAAAAAAATAAAATACAGGGAAGATAGAAATAAGTAATAAACGGGGAAGAGGAAGGTTACATCGCAAAACGCAGATGGAGGGAAGGCAAAAGTGGGGATGAACTTGCAGGAAAATCATGGGGTTTTGCTTCGTTTGTATTCCAATTTGGCAGCGAATGTGGATAGGATCACGATCGTCACGTCCTTAAGACATTCTCAGCCTTAAAATTAAAATTTGGCGGAAGAGCTCTGTGCTACCCCTCAGATTTTCACTGCTGTTTTATATCTACTCAGATTTATTTTTGTTTTAAACTCCTGGCTCTCGCCCCCAACCCCTCCAGCGTTCATCAGATAGGCTGGGAGCATAACGCCTGGGGCAGGATATTAAATCCCTCGGTTAAATTTTAATTTCAAAGACTTCCTGCTGCCTCCGGAAGACGCTTCCTTCCTGCAGCCACCCACAACACGTATTCTCCCTCTTCTCTCTTTGCAGCGTCCCTGATCTTCATCATCTGGACCACAAAGACTTTCCATCTTGCCACCTGCCAATCCGTGAGTAAGCAGGATGGCTCCCTTTCTCCCCTTCTTCATTTAGACCCACTTTCTTTCTTTCTTTTTTTACAAAAAAAATGACAGTCGATCCTTGCAGCACTGAAACCTTCTTCCTCCAAGAATCCTGCAACCAATTTTGGTCACCACGCTACAAAAAAAGATATTGAGACTTTGGAAGAAGTTCAGTGAAGGGCAACTAAGAGGATCAAAGGCCTGGAGACGAAACCTTTGGCTAGTCTAAAGAAAAGCAGAATTAGGGGTGACGTGATAGCAGGATTCCAGTATTTGAGGGGCTGCCACAAAGAAGAGGGGGTCAAGCTATTCTCCAAAACACCTGAGGGCAGAACAGGAATCAATGGATGGAAACTAATCAAGGAAAGAAGCAACCTGGAATTAAGGAGAAACTTCCTAACAGGGAGGACAGTTAACCAGTGGAACAGCTTGCCACCAGAAGTGGTTGCTTCATCACTGGAGATTTTTAAGAAGAGACTGGACAGTCACTTGTCTGAAGCGGTCTAGGGTCTCCTGCTTGAGCAGAGGGCTGGACTAGAAGACCTCCAAGGCCCCTTTCAGCTCTGTTATTCTGTATTCTATTTGGGACGAGAAGTAACAGATAGAAGAAGTCATGGGTGCTCCATCCCTGAGAGTTTTCAAAAAGAGACAGACAGCCATTTGTCTGAAATGCTGTAGGTTCTACTTGAGCAGAGGGTTGGAGTAGAGGACCTTCAAGGTCCCTTTGAGTGCTGTTCTATTCTAATTTTTTTGGTTCAGGGTGTTAAAAAGAAAATTCATACAGGTAGTCCTTACCACCCCAGTTGAGCCCGATCTTTCTGTGGCTAAGCGAGACAGTTGTTAAGTTGCCCCGTTTTACGACTTTTCTGGCCACAGTTGCTAAGTGAATCCCTGCAGTTAAGTTAGTCTCGCGGTTGTTAAGTGAATCTGGCTTCCCCCATTGATTTGGCTTACCAGAAGGTCACAAAAGGGGATCACCTAATAACCCCGGGATATGACCAGCCGTCATAAGTACGAATCAGTTGCCGAGTCTATGAATTTTGATTAAGTGACCCCGGGGATGCTCAATGCTTGGTCATAAGAGTGAAAAATGGCCATTAATCACCTTTTTAAAAAAAATAACCTTGTCATTTCGAACAGTGAATAAATCAATAGTTGTTAAGTCGAGGTCTACCTGTCCCTTCTCGGGTTTCCTGCGCGACGACCCTTCCCGTTCCTTCTCCTTCAGGACTGGCGGGAACTCTGGATCGACGACGCCTTCTGGAGGTTCCTCTTCTCCATCATCCTGCTGGTGATCATGTTCCTCTGGAGACCCTCCGCCAATAATCAAAGGTGTCGGAACTGGAACCCAGGACCGCTCTCTCTTTTTCTATCCCTTGCCCAGCGGGCTTCTGTGTTTCATTCTTCTCTCAAGGGGCGGAAAACCCCACCCTTCGCCTTGAGAGGAGGTGGAGCGCCTCCTTCAAGCGAGGGAGAGAGGGAGGGAGGGTCTGCTGCAGGTGAGCCCCCAGCCCCATCTCATGCCCACTTCCTCCCGGCCCCCTCCCCCACAGATACGCCTTCATGCCCCTGGTGGACGAGGGCAGCGAGCCGGAGGAAGAGGAAGACGAGCAGATGGTCAACGAAGTCTTTGGTAAGCTTTGCCCGGGGGTCTCTTCCACCCCCACCCCCCCAACTCATTGGGTTCTCGAACCTTAGATGTGGTCCTACTGGCCCGGCCTGCCTTTTCCCAAGGGGCTGGTGTGTGTGTGCACACTTGTAGGTGTGCCTCTCCCCCCTTCCGCTCCCTCATGCATTCCGGCTGATCTCCTTGCGGGAGGGGTCTCTGCTGGGTCTAGATTGGGCTGGTGTGTTGGATCTGGAAGGGAGGGGTTGGCCTCCCTGCACCCACCCACCCACCCCTTTTCTCTCTCCCTCTTGCTATTTCCCTCCTTCTCTTTGACGCAGGGATGAAGATGAGGGGTGGGAAACCGGAAGTCAACGGGATTCTAAAAGGCAACCGAGTGGTGAGACGTTTGGATGGAGTTTCTCCTTCTCTTTCTCTTCTTTCTCCTTCTGTTTCTCCTCCTTTTCTTCCTCCTCCTGCTTTCTCTTCTCCCTCTCCTTTTCTTCTTCCTCCTTTCTCCTCTTTTTTCTTCTTCCTCTTCCTTTATCCTCCTCCTTCTCTTCCTCTTCTTTCTCCTTGTTTCTCCTCCCCTCCTCCTTTTCCTTCTTCCTCCTCCCCCATCTCCTCTTCCTCCTCTTTTTTCTTCTTCCTTTTTCTCGTCCTCTACCCCTCCTCCTCCATCATGGGCTAAAGTTCTTCCCCCTTGTCGCCTTCAGGATGAAGACTTGAAATGGGTTGAAGAAAACATTCCCTCTTCCATGGCTGATGTGTAAGTTTTTTGTTTGTTTGTTTGTTTGTTTAAGATATTTTTCCTGCGTTTGGGTCATTGGGCTCCAATCTGTTGTAGGGTTGTAGTAAAGAATTGCACCCTTGAAGGGATTATTATGTAAACATATCAATTCCTGCATTTTACTCAAAAAGCTTAGAAGAAACTCAGGGGGTCTTTGGGGTTTTTTGGAGCAGGGCAAGAAAAACCTCCATGAAATTAGATGGTTCAATCCAAGGGAGTTAATCCATGCCATAAACCTCAAATTTCTAGAGTTTTATTGTCCGACGTCTCCGAGTTGTCTCTGCGTGTAACTTTCTCTCTCCTTGCTCTTCCAGCATGTTGCCACCACTGCTGGACTCCGATGAGGTAAACCTGCCATTTTTCATCTTTTGCCCCAAAGCCCAAATTTATTTGGTTATTTGTTCAATTTCTGTAGCCCCTCCATCTCAGTCAATGGCTCAGGCTCACTAGCATGCCGGCTGGGGAATTCTGGGAGTTGAAGTCCACCCATTTTAAAGCAGCCAGGTTTGAGACAGACTGTTTTCAAAGCTTTCAGAGAGCCTTTAAGGGGGCCAATTGAAAGAAGGGGAGGGGCACGGAAGATCCCTTGTGATCAAGCCGAAATTCAGCAGGAAGGAGCCATCTGGCTGAAAAGCATCAAAATACTAATTTTTTCTCTTTTTCTCTTTCTTTCCACCATAGGAAATAGTGACCACAAAGTTTGAAATGTCCAAGATGGAATAAAATTGGCCTCCTGGCCGGCTGCTCCAGCCTGACTGACGGGTTTTGTACAAAGGGAAGGGCCTGGGAAGTACAGTCCTCTTTTCATCCCCTTTGTTCTTTCCTTCTTTCCTTTCTTTTCCCAACTGGTTTTTCTTTTTTAAATATATGTATATGGTTTTTATCCATATATGTATGTACATACATGAGCGTGCACACATACAAAAAAACCCCACACCTATACATACATATATATATATATATCTATATATATATATTTGTAAATGGTTATAAAATAATTATTTTATTACTTTCCACATTTCTAATCCTGGAGTTTTGCCCGGACAAGGACTCCTGACCCACTTCCTGCTGGAGAGGATGTCCGGGAAGAGCAGAATTTCCCCCTCCCAGTCTGGTTTTAGAAGCAAGGTTTTTTTCCTGCAGTTGGGGGAACATCTGGCGTTTGTTCCTGGCAACCTCTGGAGCTGCCCCTAGGCAGGGTCCTCGTGTTGAGGGTAGGGTTGGGTAGGGTGACCACGGGTGAATCCAGAGCAGAGAGAGAGAGCCCCCGTCCAACTGCAGAGTTGCAACTCAAGGCTCTCCGCAACAGACTCGGACGCTGACCAGTGGTCTCTGTCCCTATTTGCCTGCATGATGGTAGGAAGGAAAGGGGGGTGGGTTGCCTTGTGGGGAGATGGTTAAAATGCCTCTGGTCCCTTCTAGGAGCGTCCAGTTTTGCAAGGGAGGAATAGGCCTGGCGCCCGTCCTGTGTTTGCACATGGATGGCACAGGTCAGCAAGAAAGACCCTAAAAACACCTGGAGTATACAGGTGAGGCTGTGTTTGGGCCAGGGGTAACTTCTGACTTCAGGTTTGGCAGCATTGAGCCCCAGAAATATTCTGGAACGGGGACCACAAAAGCAGGTTTAGTGCCAGAGCTGCCACCGTATAAAAAGTTCCCATGTGGGTGGTTGGTTGGCACTCAGTATTCCCTGGCTGGATTGTGACTCTTTTGCTAGGCTGCGTTGGCCCTCAGCATGGCACAGTTGGCACGCGGAGACCTGGAGACCTGATTGATTTAACTCCCATAGCACAGCAGTTTCATCCTTGCCTTTTGGGGTAATGCGTGACAAAAAAGGTCCGTTTTTCCTTTCACATCTCATCCAAAGCATCTTCTAAGTCCCCGGCTTCGGTCCCTTCCTGCCTCCCAAGAGAATTTGGGGCCCAAAGAGACAACGGTGCCTGGGTCTCCTTCGCCCTTCCAAAATCGCCTTCCGGTTTCTTCCCCTTTCCAATTTCGGAATTTCTCTGCACTGCGGCAGTCCTATTGGGAAGCATCCGATCACCTCTTCTTTCCTTTTTTTCTCATTGGAGATCCAATCTGAATACCGGGTGGGCTGGTGAAGGAGGAGGGGAAGATTACTTATTAATTTATTTTGAAATTGTGAATATGTCTTTGGAGAGAGAAAGCCATGAGTGTTTAATGCAGTAATATTTTTAAAATAAACCACTATCCCACTAATCTTGTGAACGTGTCTTTATTTTTTCATCTTCTGCTGAGAAGCTGGGAATTCATGGAGCACAGGGCCTTTGGCTCAGGAATTCTGGGAGTTGAAGTCCACAGGTCTTAAAGGGGCCAGTTCCCCACCCCTGCATTAAATGAACCTTTAGGCTAAATTTTTATCATGCACTTTGCTAAAAAGTCACGTGAACCAGAATATGACACGCTGGAGAACTTGATTCCTTGGATCTGTGGTGGATAAATATGTTACTGTCAATACTCCGGATTCTTCTGTCCACTTTGCAGCCACATATTTTGGTCAAATAAAAGCACGGTACTCGTTTCCATAATAAATTGTTTCTCAAACTTGACAACTTTTAAGGTGAGTGGACTGCAACTCCCAGAATTCCCCAGCCAGCATGCTAATTAACGTCAAAAAGGTCTAGATTCAGCTAGAATTCCTCAGTCGTGCAGTTCAGCTTGAAAAGAGGTAGACTTCAGTTCCCAGAATTCAGGGAGTTGCTAGGGGATTCTGGGAGTTGAAGTCCACTCATCTTAGAATTGCCATGTTTAACTCCATCCTTGCATCTTTGGGATTGCTCAGGTACTCAGAGCTTTCTGATAGGGGGTCTTGCTTTGAGGATCAAGTTTGACATTGGTGCCATCTCCTGGATCAAATCTACCTGCCGCAATCAACCACCCTTCTCTGTTTTTTTAATTAAAAAATGGCAGATGCCAAAGGTACAAATCAGCTCATGTACAAAAGTACCCATCATCCAAAGCTGGAAGTTACTTAAAATTCGGTCCCTCCCCTTATGTCAAAATGGATCTCTTGAGAAACCCGCTCAGTGCAGAGAAGATCTTGCTGGAGCTTCAAGACAAGCTGCTTTCTCCAAAGGTCAGTAGATGCCACCTGGGCAGCCACGACCACAGGTTGACATCCTGCCTCTTTGGGTGGTCTTTCTTTGAGGAAAGCCAACCCCATCTTTACACTGGGACTACTCCAAGGTGGTTCACCAGGCCTAAATCCAAGCTATCTTCCCGTAGTTGTAGGTGTCTTCTGGGTCTCCTGATCTGGAACCCATCTCTGGGCAAAGGTAGGCACAAGGAACCCAACTTTTTGGAAGTCTAGGAGAGGTCGGTCCAACTCCTAGGAGCCTCATGTTTCCCCCAGGACTCTCGACCTTGGTTGATTGCAGCGTCCCTGTTCTCCGATCCCCTCTACGTGGGGGGAGGACCCTTGTATTTTAGCATGAGGTGGAAGGATTTGGCAAAGGCATTGGTCTGGAGGCAGGGGGGCTGGGAGAGGGACGGCAAAGAGGACTGGCCCAGCAGCCACATCAGCAGCACAAACAACGTGGTCAAAAGCAGCCATTGGACGGAGCTCCTGCAGAGCTTCCGGGGCTGGACACAGATCTCGGTGGGCAGCTGCAGGTCACATCTGGGGAGGGAAAAGGGGGAGACGGTTTCAAGCTTAGATTTCAGATGGGCATCTTAAGTACAGGTGTCCTCGACTTACAACAGTTCATTTAGCGGCTCTTCAAAGTTACAACGGCACTGAAAACTTATGATGGTTTTCTCACGACCGTTGCAGCATCCCCCTGGTCACGCGATCAGAATTTGGACGCTTGGCAACGGGATCACATGTTTATGACAGTTGCCATGTCCTGAGGTCGAGTGATCCGCTTTTGCGACCTTTTCTGACAAGCAAGGAAGCCAGATTCATTTCACAACTGTGACTCACTTAACAACAACAGTGGCCGGAAAGGTCGTAAAATGGGGCAAAACTCACCTAACAACCGAGTCTCGCTTGGCAACAGAAATTTTGGGCTCAGTTGTGGTCAAAAGTCCAATCCCAACAGAATCCTCCTATTGATACACTTCAGCAACCAGAATGCAGGGACACACCAGTTGCATTCAGATAACAACACACACACACACACACTAAATTAACCCTTTTTTGGTTTCGATTTGTGCAGCACAGCGGCCAAAACAGGCTGAGTGCCCAGACAATTATTCTCAAAAACTTCTAAAAAGCCACTCACTCTTTCTCAATAGTAACCATAATTTCTGCTGACCGGGAATTTAGCGTCTTGGAGATCTAGGAAAAGATTCACAAGAGGGAAACAAAATGAAACTTAAAAAAAACCCCACATGTTTTAAAAGCTGCATCTAGAAAGTGGGAGATGGGGAGTTCAAATCCCACCTGAGGCCTGAAAACCAGAGAGGTGACTGTGTGCCAATCACCAGGTGACGGGGAGTTTTAGTTCCTCCTCAAGCATGAAAACCGGCTGGGTGACTTTGGGCCAATCCCTGGGAGACAGTGAGTTCTAGTCCTACCCTTGGGACGAAAGCCCACTGAGTAATCTTGGGACAGCCTCCCCCCTCCCAGCCCAACCTACCTCGCAGGGTTGTTTTTTATGGGGAAAAGAGGAGGAAGAAGACGACGTGCTAGATATGTTCACCGCCTTTAATTATTTGTAAAAATAATGAAGACGGGATGTCAACAAATCAATAATAATAAAAGAGGTGGTAGAACCAGTTGGGCTGCTGAATTTTGAGGCGTTCATCTCCTTAGTGGGAGCTGACCAGGAGGGAGGAGTGGGCACTTTCGGCATGCTCAGGAGATGCTTGCCAGTTGCTTCTGTGATCTCCCAGCCAGATCTTGCCCAGGGTCACTTTTGTTTCATTTCTGAATTGTCGCCGGCAATTGTCAACGTGGCGTGGCCTTACCTGTTGCTCCTTCCCCGACCACGGCTGGTTGGTGATGAGGTTCTGTTTGCTTTTCCTCCTGGACCATCGCTGGACCTTCTTCCCCCTTGCCTGAACTTGCAGAGGCAGCTGGAGCTCCTTGGCCGGTGGGAGCCCATCCACATGGGTTACGGCGTCCTGGAAAACGGAGGAAGAGAAGCATCTGGGACTGCAAACCACCCCAACTGTTACAGGGGTGGGTGGGGGTGATGGAATAGCAGGTGCTGTTTTTGTCTCTGCTGCTTCGGTCCCCCCTGATGGGTTGCCCACTGGATTCCCACAGCTTCCCCGCAGGGACCCTTGTCAGAAAAAAAAATATGCCCCCCACCAACGTTCCAATAATCCCCAGCGCCTGCCAGGATCTCTCCAAGCTTCAGAGCTGAGGGTTTTTGCAGGGTGGGACTGTCTGCATGCAAAACTTCTCGGCTTTCGATTCCATAGGCCTCAAACCAAGCCTGGCGAGGATTTCATCGGATGGCTGACTTTTGCATTCTGATAGATTAATTTAATGGCTGCAGACTAAATTTTAGCCCATAAATAACGTACTGGGTTTCTTTATTTTTTATTTTGTAGGTTTTTTTAAAGCTTATATATCAGGGATTTGGCCTAGAAAATGGCCTGCTTTTTGGTTATTTTCAGGCCGTTTCTGGCCGTTTTGGGGCTGTTTTCCGGTGCCCCGGTGCCCACAAAGACCAGCTGGCTGGCATGTTGGAAACCAGGAGGGCAGCTGGTGATGGTGCAGGTGCCCACAGAGAGGGCTCTGTGCCACCCATGGGTCCACCATCACAGTTATATCCAGTATGTATACAGGTAGTCCTCGACTTATGGCCACAATTGAGCCCTGAATTTCAGTCGCTAAGTGACTGAACCTTGCCCATCCTGACTCTGCTTCACCTGATGAATAGCGGATGCCTCTTTGATCTCCGGAGGGATTCCCATTTGATTCTGGTGGTTCTGGTCCAGCCACGTCTCGATGCGCTTGGGATCAAACCCCGTGGCTTCGGGGGGCAGACAGAAGACCCCTGCCCTGGGCAGCTGAGCGGCTCCTGGCTCCTGGGGGGCGGGAGATCCTACCCAAAAGAAGAACAAAGTGGAAAGGAGCCTCAAAACGAAATTTTGCACCTGCACACTGAAGAAACTTCAGCAACTATCAGAAAAATAAACTTGTTTAAGGTTTTTGAAAGCCATTTCCACCTCCAGATACGGCAGGATCACACTGTTGGCTGTGGAGGATGGACGCTGTGATCCCAGCGGAAGCAGAGGGTGCCCAGTGGGCTCTGAATCAGAGCCTTCTTATAGGGCAGGTAGGGGACATAAAAAAAAAAATATATATCTATAAATAAATAAACCAGCAGCTTTCAAAGGCAGGTCGGCAAAAAATGTGGACTAGGGGGATTTCTAAATGGAGGAAACAGCACAAGGTATACTCATTTAGCGACTGTTACCGTTTGGAGTGACAGTCGTAACTTTGCAACTGTTCCTTGTTTGTATGATCTTCGCTAGTCTGTAAAGCGAAGGGAAATTTAAAGGCAGATCTTTAAGCGCCCTTGTGATTTCCTTTGGTGAGTGCTTCACTTAAGGACCGAGCGGCTGGTTCCTATTGTGGTCACTAAAGGAGGACTTGCCGCACATAATTTGGGGAGCAGGTCAACAGCTAACAACACACTGACTTTCGCAAGAACACGGAACTGGGGACTTAAAATGTGTGACATGGCTACTTTTTTTTTAAGTACTTTTTAAAAGGGCCTGAACTCACCCAAAACATCTGCTTCCATCGGATGAGCCCCCGGGCAGCTGCAGGGCTCCCCCTCCTCTGGGAAACTGCTCTGCACCTGCACGACCAGCAGAGAACACGCCAGGCACAGGGTTAGAAAGGGGCGCCTGGATCTCTTCCCCACCACAACCCGCAAAAGACCTTCACAACTGGACTGCTTGTTTGCAGGAGGTCCTCGACATACGACCGCAATTGAGCCCAACATTTCTGTGGTTAAGCAAGACAGTTATTCATGGAGTTTTGAGGCATTTAATGACCTTCATTGCCGCAGTTGTTACATGAATCACTGCCCTGGATTGATCGATTGACTGATTGATTGATTAGAGTTGGGTTGCAATGGCAGGAAAGAGGAATTATGTTTTAAGCTGGCCGGAATATGTATATCTATAAATTTATTTCACAAATAAATAATAAAGGCAGATGTGCCTCAACTTACGACCACAATTTCTGTTGCTGAGCGAGGCATTTGTTAAGTGGGTTTCACCCCATTTTACGACTTCTCTTGCCTCAGTTGTTAAGTGAATCGCTGCAGCTGTTAAGTTAGTATCCCGGCTGTTAAGTGGATCTGGCTTCCCCATTGACTTGGTTTGGCCGAAGGGCGCAAAAGAGGACGCTGCAACGGCCGTAAGTGTGAATGGCCACTAAGTGAACTCTTGTAAGTCGAGGACTGCTTGTAAATAGACTATTTGTCAGAGGAAGCCTCCCCTGTCAGTGGCAGTCTTTCTGAAAAGCAAGCCTGGCCAACCTGGAGCATTTCTTCGGCCAAGCAACGTCCGGCCACCCTGATTCGTTTCCGCCACTGGCCCGGGGACTCACCCCCCCTCCCCTTCCCCCCAATTCCTCCTTTTCCTCCAATACCCACCGAAAAGTCTTCCGTTTTGCCCCAGCTCCAGCGCCACGAACGGCTCCTTCGCCGAAGATGCTCCCCCCGGCCGAAGCCTACGAGATAGGAGAAAATCCTCTTTTCCCCCCCAATTTATGGGGAGGGGGCCTAATCTAAGACCTTGGGGAGGGGGCTGTAGAGGTCTCTGCAGAAATGTGTGCTTGATGGATGGGAAGAAATGATCCAAACTTATTCTCTCTATTTCATACCAAAGTAAAAGTACAGAGTGTCTTCGGTTTACGACCGCCTTTGAGTCCAACATTTCTGTTGCTAAGCAAAACCGTTGTTAAGTGGATTTTGCCCCATTTTACAGCCTTTCTTTCCACAGTTGTTAAGTGAATCACTGCCATTGTTAAGTTAGCACAGGGAGTTCTTGGCCTACAACAGTTTGTTTAGTGACCGTTCGATGCTACAACGGCACTGAAAAATGTGACTTTTGTTTTTCACACTTACGACCTTTGTGACGTCAAATGACCACGGGATCAAAATTCAGATGCTTGGCAGTGACTCACATTTATGACAGCCGCAGTGTCCCGGGGGTCATGCAATCTCGTTTTGCGACCTGTTCGCAAGCAAAGTCAATAGGGAAGCCAGATTCACTTAACAACCATGTCCCTAACTGAACCACAGCAGTGATTCCCTTAACGACTGTGGGAAGAAAGGCTGTGAAATGGGTCCAAACTCACTTAACAACATAAATCTGGGGCTCATTGGTGGCCGTAAATCGAGGACTACCTGTAACCCGATCGTTAAGTGAATCTGGCTTTGCCCATCAGAAAGTTGCAAAAAACGATCATCGGGACATGGCAACCGTCATAAGTCCATGCCAGTTGCAAAGCCTCTGAATCTTGAACCTCTGACCCTAGGGATTCTGCCACAGCCGTAAGTGTGACAACGGACATAAGTCACCTTTTTTAGTGCTGTTGTAACTTTGAAGGATAACTAACGTTGTAATTGTGGCCTAGCGGTGCATTTCACTTACCCACGACAGCGCTGTAATACGAGGAATCTTCGTCCTGCGAGGTGGAGCCCCCCACGTCCACCGAGGGATCCCACTCCAGATCTGCAGCCAAGGATCCCCCCATGGGACCACTGCAACACCGGGCAGGTTTCGGGGTAGAGTGGCCCCCAAGAGCCTCGGGAATCAGGGCAGCGGGTTCAGGGTCCCCCGGGTGAAACGCCAGCGATCCTTCTGGGAAGCAGTCCGACTTCACATCACTGTCTCGGTCCCACTCCCACTCGTCCTCAAAGACCTGGAGGCAGGATGGACACGCGCAGACAATGGCCTCGTCCTCCCTGGCCCAAAGCCACCTGGGCACGTCGGACTGCTCCCCGCTTGAACTCCCTTGTGGAGACCCAAAGCTGGATGCAAGATTCCAAGTGAAGCCTTACCAAGGCATTGTAAAGTGGTAGTAAGACTTCCCTCGATGGCTGAAGTGGTAAAAGATGAATGGAAGGAAGAGGAGGAGGAGGATGAAGAAGAGGGAAGAAAAGAAGGAAGGAAGAAGAAGGAAGAAGGAAAGAGGAGGAGAAAGAAGAATGAAGAAAAGAAGGAAGAGGAGGAGAAAGGAAGGAAAAGGGGGAGAAGGAGGAGAAAGGGAAGAAGAAGGAAGGAGGGAGGAGGGAGGAGGAGGAGAAAGAAGATGGAGAAGGAGGAGGGGTAAGAAGAAGGAAGAAAAAAAGAAGGAAGAAAGGAGAAGGAAGGAGGAGGAAGGAGGAGGAGAAGACTTCACATGAGATGCTTGACATACCAGCCTCATGCTGACCAGGCGCTGCTGAAACTGGAAGACCCTTGACAAGACCGCTTGGTGGAAGCCAATCAGCTCCTTCAGGTCTTCCTCCAAGATCTCAGCATCCTCCGGTTGGCTCTTCTGGATCAATTTCTCAGCGCAGACCACGAGACGATCTACATGCTCCGTGTTGGTCAGGACATCTTGCTGGAACGCCTGGACATCCAGGAGAGGGGCCAAACAAGGGCAGGAGCCCAATCAGCTTCCTTCACGGACATCTTCCCCTCATCCACCCCTCGGCTGGGTCAGAACAACAAATCCCACCCGGAATTTGGGAGTCAGCCAATGGGAGAAGCCACTTTCCCCTTAGTTTGATGCCAAGTTCCTAGTCCTCGTGATTGTTGGTGCCGGGGTGCAGCTTCCTCTAGTCTAAAACCCGTGTTTCTCAACCTTGGGTGAACTTTCAACTCTGTGATTCCCAAAATCTGGCTGGGTAATTCTGGGAGTTGAACGTCCACTCTGTCAGGCCGCAGAGTGGGCCTGCCACACTTTTTGGATCTTGGGCCTGCCACACTGTCTATTATTCTACTCTGCATTTTCTATGGTGGGAAAATGGGAGGGGGGATTGTATGGAGTTAGATGATATGTAGCCATAACAACATTCTTTCTGGAAAGCCAAGGTCATCCTTTGTCTCTGCACCTCTGCACCTGACCGGAACTGGATGGGTGGGAGCTGCCAGCATGGCAGGGGATGATTGGACCATGCGATGGACTTGTGAGTGTGGGGGGCAAGATCTTGAACTTTCAACTGGCTGGGGGAAACCGGGAAGCCTTCAGATTCGGCTTTTCCCAGACGTGCCAACATGGCTCTCTTCATCAATTGGAACCTTGAGCAATCCTTTGCCTCGGACTCTGATTTAATTTTGGATGCTCTTTGGAACCCTGACACACTCGTCTTCAAGTGGCCGAGGTTGAGGAGCAGAAGCTCTAGAATAGAAGCTACTAAAGGTAGGGAACGCCTGTGGTTTTGGGCTGAGGAATTCCAGGGGTTGAAGTCCACATCTCTTAAAGTTGCTTTGATGGAGAACCACGGGTCTAAACTCTACAGACCTTTGCTGGATGCTGAGAAACATCTCAGGCTACTTTCCCTCCAGAGCTGAAGGAGGCCAAATTCCAGGTCTTAGGAAAAATTGAAGGATCCTTCAGGAAAAATCCTGAATCAGCAAAGGTGAGCAGAGAAGCACCTGGTCCTCTTCCTGGTGGACACAGAATCCATTTTACCTGCAGCTGTATCATTTTCTCCAGCGCTGTCCCTGCGGAGAAGTGCTCCACGTCAGTCAGCCGCAGGTCCAGCTCCATCAGACGCACCTGGATGGTCTCCTTCTTCTGCCCAAACTCCTCCCATTGATGGACAAAATGCTGAGGGAGAATCCAGAGCAGATGAAAACACACTGCTCCTCATCCTCACAGCCAAGAAGAGGATCTTTGCAGCTCAGGGTTGAATTATGGGGCCCTGGCTGCTCTCTGACCTTTGTGGGTTTTTTTGCAGACGTTTCACGACCCAACTAGGTAACATCATCAGTGCGAGATGGGAGGAACAGGAGGAGGGGGCGAGGGGAGGAGAGGAGGGGGAGAGGGAGGAAGAAGGGGGGAGGAGGGGAGGAGGAGGACTGGGAGGTCCTGGCTGCTCTCTGACCTTGGTGGGTTTTTTGCAGACATTTCATCACCCAACTAGGTAATATCATCAGTTCCAGATGGGAGGAGCATGAGGAGGGGGAGGGGGGAAGAGATGGAGGGGACTGTGAGGTCCTTGGTGTTCTCTCAACTTGGTGGGTTTTTTGCAGACGTTTCCTGATCTAAGTAGGTAACATCATCAGTGCCATAAGGGCGAGGAGGAGGAAGAGGAAGAGGAGGAGGAGGCAAACTGTGAGGTCCTTGATGCTCTCTAAGCTGGGCCGTTTTCTTGCAGACATTTCATGACCCAACTAGGTAACATCCTCAGTGCCAGAAGGAAAAGTATATAAGTAGAGAGCAACCCCCATTCTCTTCTAGCACTGAGGATGTTCCCCAGCTGGGTCATGAAACCACCCCACAGAGACATCTAAGGGTTGTGGGGGGAGCAGCACCACCACTAAGGGCTTTCCAAACATGACCTCCAAATCCAGAGCCACACCCATGATGGTGGCACCAAGAAGCCCCTCCGTCTCTTCCAAGTCAAGCTCACCTGGAGCCTCCTGGAAACAGCAGCCGCTCGACTTCGCAGTTCCTCCCAGCGCCGGTTGACCTCCCGCACGGAGGACCTCAGGCATGGGCCGATGTTGCCCATCCACACCAGCTGGCGGTACTGCTTGTTCAAGGACTCCAAAGACCATACCTTCTCCGAGATGTCCTTCTGCAATGCCTGGCGAGGGGAGAGTGGAATCCCAGAAGGGCTCAGATCACCAGCATGGAAGAGTTTGCCCCAAACATAGCTGGCTGGACTGTGTGAATTTACTCCAAACTTTCTGGTTCCTATCACTTCTGCGTCGCTCATCCACTAACTAATCTTCAAACTTGGCAATTTTAAGATTTGTGGACGTCCACTCCCAGAATTCCCCAGCCAGCATCTTACCACCGGGCAACTCTGGGTAGCTTTCAATATTAAAAGATAAAATAATATAAATGCAATATTACAAAAGTATAAATATACAAAGTTAGCCTGGTATTTTTCAGCTTTGTCCATTTAAAAATCTGTGGACTTTAATTCCCAGAATTGCTGGCCGGGGAATTCTGGGAGTTGAAGTCCACACATCTTAAAAGTTCCAAGATTAGACACCTCTTGGTACAGGGTCTCCTGCTCGAGCAAGGGGTTGGACTAGAAGACCTCCCAGGTCCCTTCCAACCTTGTCCTCCCATATCTATCTCTAGGGCCCTTGGTTGGCAGCCTCTTTCTTGCATTTTGATTCAGGTTTCACGCCTCGCCAGACACATTCAGAGCAGGAAACACAAGGCAGCCTCTGTCTGTCCCTGCGTGTCCCACAAAGGTGTCCCCAGGCCTCTCAATGCCACGTTTGTTTGCTGTGGTTTTTGGCTCCTTGTGATTTTCGGCCATCAAAAGGGCTGCGTTTATCTCGGGGATCTCTGCAGATCCGGTGAGCTACTCAACCCTTCCTCACCCGGGAAAAGGAGAGCCCGTAAATTTCCTCGGATGGCTTCCTATGATTTATTCCATTTATTTATTCAATTGATACACGTACACACCCCTTCTTCTCACTCTTTTTCCTTCCCTTAACTTCCTATTTCTATTCGTTTTTTTTCCTTTGTGTTTTCTATCATAAAACAAATTTTAAGAATTAAATATATGCAACTGCTCCTCTTAAATGAATGACTCTGTCATTGAAATCTTAAAATACTATGAATAATAATATCATTATAGGTAGTCCTTGACTTACAACAGTTCATTTATTGACCGTTCAAATTTACAACAGCAGTGAAAAAAGCGACTTACGACCATTGCAGCATCACGTGATCAAATTTCAGATGCTTGGCAACTGACTCCTATTTACGACGGTCGCAGTGGCCCAGGGTCATCTGATCACCTTTTGCGATCTTCAGACAAGCAAAGTCAACGGGGAAACCAGATTCACTTAACAACGGGGTTACTAACTTATCAACTGCAGTGATTCACTTAACAACTGTGGCCAGAATGGTCATAAAAGCAGGCAAAATTAAATCAATGTCTTCCTTAACCACAGAAATTTTGGGCTCAATCGTGGCCGTAAGTCGAGGACTTCCTATAATTATTTTTTTTAAACTATGTTTCATTTTTTAAAAATACGTGATTGAAAAATATATACTTAATTTTTAAAAGGTTTAAAAACGTGTTTACCCCATTTTAAATTTTAAAATGATACTTAGAATACACTTAACTTTAAAAAGCGTTTAAGAAATATATTTTCTTTTAAAAGTTTTTTTTTTAAAAAGATGTATTTTTGATTTTCATGGACAGAAAAACGGAAAAAGCCCAGACAAAGGACCCCCCATAAAACAGCAGCCAGGGTATTCAGCTTGTGTCCAGATGGGAGGCAAAGACATGTAATAAATAAAATAAAACCCAGAAGAAGCCGAATTCTGCTTACCCGGAACCTTTGCAGCTCTTTTTTGGAGCTGATGTAGGAGACCTGGGAGGACCTGGGAGAGGCGGCCACCGTTTCAGCCGCCTGGAGCCAGTCCTGAAAGCGGAAGAGGCTGTCCTGGAGGGACTTCTGCAGGGTCCAGGCCTCCTCCTCCCTGAGGGAAGGGCAGGGCAGGGCATGAAAGACTGGGTGAGATGGGTACCCCCCCCCCCCGCACATCCCACCCAGCCTCCATTCTTTCTTTCCTTCTGGATGGAAAAGGACTGAATATTTCCTCTCTGGGAAAGCAGAGGCCTGTGTGTCATGAACATCAGTCCAGCAACAGGGGTGGCGATTCAAAGACCCTTCCCCAAAGAGGAGATGGTTCAGTAAAGGAAAAACATTCAGAGAGACAAGGTGTATCTATCAATCTATCTCATCTAGCTACCATCCATTCATCCACTCAATTATCCCTCCATCTATTCATCCATTCTATTTACTCCTATCTATCTATCTATCTATCTATCTATCTATCTATCTATCTATCTATCTATCTATCTATCTATCTATCTATCTACCTACCTACCTACCTACCTACCTACCTGTATCATCTAGCTATCATCTATCTATTGCTATCTATCTATCTATCTATCTATCTATCTATCTATCTATCTATCTATCTATCTATCTATCTATCTATCTACCTACCTACCTACCTACCTACCTACCTACCTACCTACCTACCTACCTGTATCATCTAGCTATCATCTATCTATCTATCTATCTATCTATCTATCTATCTATCTATCTATCTATCTATCTATCTATCATCTATCTATCTATCTACCTACCTACCTACCTACCTACCTACCTATCTGTATCATCTAGCTATCATCTATCTATTGCTATCTACCTATCATCTATTTATCTCTTTCTCTCTCTTTCTCTCAATCATCCACTCCATCCATCCATCCATCCATCCATCCATCTTTGTTATTATCTAGCTATCTAGCTATCATCTATTTATCTCTCTCTAAGTGTCTGTCCACTCTCATCTATTTATCTATCTAATATCATCTATTATCTATCATGGATCATCTATCTACCATCCACCCATCCATCCCACTCTCTCTCTCTCTTCTGTATACCCCTCTCAAGGCATTTCATCCATGCTCTGTCAGCTCGGTATGAGAATTGGCTGATGGATGCGGAGGCATAAACCTAGAAAGCCTGGGCACTGTTTCTAGCACAATTAATTTCCTGCACTGCATTTATTACAGCCATGCACTCCAACCATTCTGGATGTTTTACACAACCCAAGATAAAATAATTAAAACATAAAATAAAACCAGACAGCCTGGACTGAAAGCAGGTAATAAAATACTGCATGGCAGCTCTTCTCATCCAAAAAAGCAAATTAGACCTGGCACCAAAGCTGGGTTTTAGGAGCTTTTCAGCACCTTTCTTTCTACGACTGTTCCCCATTCTGTGCCTGCTTACTCTCTTACAATCCCTTTCTCTCCAATGAATATAAACAGGAACATTATTTCCCTTCTTGCTAATTATCCCATCCCAAGGGCAGAGGAGTGAAGAAAAGGAAAGCACCTCTGCAATCATGTGATTTTTCCATTTAGTGACCGCTTCGCTTAACAACTGTCAGTACCAATTGTGGTTGCTAAACAAGGACTCCTAAGAAGTGCATTCCCCTCACCTTATCCGTTTCTCTACTGTCACCATGCAAAGGTTGCAAGCAGCATTTACTGGCATCCTCGGCTCCCCAGACCATCTGAGGCATCTCTGCTTATCCGGGAAAAGGTCAAAGTTCACAGCTCCTCCCTGCATGCCAGTGCTTGGTTTCAGGCTTGTGGCTCCGTGGCAGAAGATGCCCCCAAACTCCCCTGGAGGTGTCCAAGGGTTGGAGAAAACTCCAAATGCCTCCGGTTCGCTCCCAGAGTCTTGGAAGAAAGCAAAATCTTCTCGCCAGCCTTATCTGGAGAATCCTGTTCAGATTTCTAAAAAACAAAAGGAAAGAAAAAGTGAAAGAAAGAAAGAAAGAAAGAAAGAAAGAAAGAAAGAAAGAAAGAAAGAAAGAAAGAAAGAAAGAAAGTCAGTCTTAGGATCACGCAACAACTTTGCTAAAGTTTTGATTCTGATTATTCCCTTTGCAATTAGAGAGCCTGGAATACCTGTTTTTTTATTGCCTGCGATCTGCTTTATGGCATGCAAATCTACTTTTGGTGCTCCACAGTCTCGGAGGTGCATAGTGCTGATAAATAACGACACCAGTCACAACATGGGTGTGCACGGGCTGCATTTATCTAACAAAGCACATCTGGCACGTGCGGAGTGTATTTATATAACCATAGCTCATCTGGCTCCAGGGGAGAACAGCCACATCCCTCAAAAACGTGTGTGCAAACATTTCTTTCTTTCTTTCTGCTTCTTGGCTTTATAATTTATATTCAGAGTTTGTTCCCTGCATGCGTGCTTTTGTTTACGCATGAAAAATATCCCTGCGTTTTTGCAAATCTTTATTATTTCCCCTCCCTGAAATTCCCTCTCCCTCTGGCTGCTGTTCTTGTGAAAATAATAATAATAATAATAAACAACACCTGCCACATAACACCCCAGAATTAACAACTGTTAAGAAGGAAGACAAAAAAAAGTCTGGCTAATGCCTGGAGACAACGGAGGAGAAGAGGAAGAAGTGCAGAAGATTACAATTGGAAGTAGAATGACTGCGGCCCTTGGGTGCAATCCCAAAACATCTGGAGTGCCACCTGAACCCCATTGGCATTGACAAATGCACTACCAGCCAATTGCAAAAGGCAGCGTGACTTGGAACAGCTTCCGTCCTGCGACGAGACCCGTAACACCGTCAAACATCCACATCTGCTTATCCCAGATCCCTGGGAAGGACTCGATAGGTGGACAAACGTGCCAAAAGCAGCCTGAACATCTGGCTGACTGGGCAACCAACTGTATTCAGAGCCCTTCAATCTTGGGTAAGAGACTTGAATTTTCTGGAGGGGTAAAACTCTTTAACGCACTCTGGAAAACTGTATCTGGATTTTGCAGTTTTGTAAAGCTTGGTTGTTGGGTCAGCCCCCAGCCCTGTGGGCTGAAATGGTAGCGATTGCTGGTTCAGGAAGCTCCATTCTCCATGCAATTTGCAAAACATCTAGATGGAATGGAGACTCTCAATTGTCCAGGTTGTGGCTGTCCCAAATGTGCTCCCCCCCCAAAAAAAAAGACAAGGGGAGAGGCAGATGTCGGATCTCCTGCTTGGGCAGGGGGTTGGACTAGATGACCTGCAAGGTCCCTTCCAACTCTGCTAATTATACTTCTGTTAATCTGTTACTTTCTTGGTTTTTTTCCTTGAAAATGTTTCGCTGCTGATCCAAGAAGCTTCTTCAGTTCAGGTCCTTTGAGGTCATCCAGACTTTTCCTTGTTTTGTGCAGGTCTGAACAATCCCTGATCAATAGCTGTGGAGGCTTTGCTTGAACTTACCCAGGGAAAGGGAAAGGAGGGAGGGGGAGAAGGAAGGAAGGAAAGGAAGAAAGGAAGAGAAGGAATAGAGGGAGAATGGGTGAAGGAAGAAGGAAGGAGAAGAAGCAAAGGAAGGAATAGAGGGAGAATGGATGAAGGAAAAAGGAGAAGCAAAGGAAGGAATAGAGGGAGAATGGATGAATGAAAGAATGAAAGAATGGAAGGAGGGAGGGAGGGAGGAAGGAAATAAAAAGGGAAGAAGGAAGAAAGAAATGAAGCCCTTCCCATTTATCCAACTACTTTTAAAATTAGGAAATTCTCCTTAACTTTCCACTGGATTCGTCCTTTCTCTAATGTCTATTACTCCATCCCTCAGCAGTCACCGAGCATGTACAGAGCGCACCTTGCCTACCTACCACTGACCAACCTGCTCATTTCCTGCTGGGGCATTTGTCCCTGGAAGTCCCTGAAAGAACCAGGCGCCCCTCAATGAAAGGCAGGCAGCCCATCCTCACTAAAAAGCCCACCTCCCATTCCCTTCTGCCTTTTCCAAGTCCTGAGCCCTGCTGTGACCGCTCAGCCTTCAGAGGAAAAGGCTTAGAGGGGGGGAGGGGGCGAGGGAGAGGGAGGAATCCCAGCCCCTCTTAACATGTCCATCAATCACCTGTCACTTCAACCTGCAGCCCCGCCTTGCACTGATCATCGAGACAAGCAGGTTGAATTTTCACGGGTGCTCAATTTTCAGCCCTGCAGTTTTTGCAAACTCACCCATGACCAACAGAGCCCGCGTGGGAGGAAAGGGCTGGCATCAAGACTTTACAACCTCCCTGGCAGGATGCTCCCCCCCCCACCAAGGCTCAAAGGAGACCCCAACTTCAGGGAGCCTAGCAATTCCCCCACCACCCCCAAAGAGAGACTCTGAATCTACCTGCCGTCCAGAAGCCGAGATCCTCTTTCTGAGCTGCTGCATTTCCCTTGCCTGTCAATCATTAAACAGGTGACAAACAAGGACCGGGACAGAGAGCACCATCCTCTTCCTCCTTGGCCAACGTGACGGAAAACAGGTGTGCAAATGCCCAGCTGAGGCTTGGCGGGTAAAAACGCCAAAAAAGCCCGCCTGCCCAGGTTTGCTTCTTCTGCTCTTCAAACAGAGAGCGGCTCTGCAGCTCACCTGTGCCAGGAAGGCGAGGTTGGCAGGTAACTCGATTCTCTCGGGGCGAAAGGATGTGGCCCAACCCATTTCCAGCTCTGGGTGGCAGCTGCTTCTCCAGCAGGGCGTGGTGCCAAAGTCACATATGCCACCTGCCGCTTTTCCAAGCTAGGGGGCCTCGTCTTAGCCGCCCAGTGGGGCTGGACAGGTGAGTGCCCCATCCATGGAAGGGCCATTCATTGAATCTAAGAGCAGAGAACGTAGGATCCTTTGGCTGGAAGGCACATTGGAGGTCTTCTAGTCCAACCCCCTGCTCAAGTAGCAGACTCTTACTCTACCCTCTCGAACAAATGGCCATCCAAACATTTCTTGAAGACTTCCAGTGATGGAGCATCGATAACTTCCACTGATCAATTGGTGTCCACATCATAGAAGGTTCTCCTAAGTTCTAGGTTGCTTCTCTCCTAGATTAGTTTCCATCTGTTGCGTTTTGTCCTGCCTTCAGGGGCTTTGGAGAATAAGAGAGTTGGAAGGGACTCTAGAGGTCTTCTAGTCCAACCCACTGTTCAAGATAGGAGACTTCATACCATTCCAGACAAATGGCTCTCTAATCTTTTCTTTAAAACCTCCAGTGATGAAGCACCCAGGATTTCCAGTGGCAAGTCATTCCACTGGTTAACTGTATTCACTGTCAGGAAATTTCTCCTTATTTCTAGGTTGGTTCTCTGTTTGATGAGTTTCCACCCACTGCTTCTCGTCCAGCCGTCAGGTGCTTTGGAAGACAAGTCCATAATAAATAGGTTGCCCCCCTCTTCTCTCTAATAGCCCCTCAATTGTTAGAAGACAACTATCACGTCGCCCCTGGCCCTTCTCTTCATTAAGACTAGACATTCCTAAACCCTTTCGTCCTTCAACATACGGTTTCGCCTCCAGACCCTTTAATACAGGTGTGCCCAAGCTTGGCCATTTTTAAGACTTGTGGACTTCAACTCCCAGAATCTCCCAGCCAGATTCCTTCACTGCAAAACCCCACATTCACACATCGCAAATCCACTTGGCTTCCTTGGACAACTGTTTGTGCGGGGTGGAATAAGATCTCCTGGGGCGGGAAGGGGTTAGACTAGAAGACCTCTGAGGTCCCCTCCAGCCCTGGGATTCTGATTCTAAAATTGAATCTGAAGGCTGAGGGACAACGGTCTCCCCTTAGTTTGCAACTGACCTGGCACTCTTGTTTCTAAACCTGCTGGCTGGGGGATTCTGGGAGTTGTAGTCCACCCCTCTTAAAGTGGCCCAGGTTGAAAAACATGTTAATCTGGAGCATATTTAGCTGCAAACATGACACTTCCCCATGAAGGCTTTATTTCTTCAGACTGAAAAGTCACCACCATAGTTTAAGGAAGTACAAATCAGAAACCTGATCACCTGTAGCGGGAAGGTTTATCAAGATCTAATCTTTGTCCCCAAACAGCCACCAAAGCTGGGCTCCAGAGTCCAAAAAAGCAGACAAAATAATCACAATGGGACAAAACCAAACAAGGAAGACAACCACGGACTAAAACTTTGGGAACTTTTAAGACTTGTGGACTTCAACTTCTGGGAGTTGAAGTCCACAAGGAAGTTCCCAGGTTTGGACACCCCTGGATTAAAAGGTTTGCATCCCCCCCCTTCCCCTCAAGCTCAAGTCCGGGAGAAGAAAAAGGTGATTTTTGGATGGGCAGGTACAAATAAAGATATTTTTCAACATCTTAAAAAAAAAACGTTATTCTAGATACCTTCAAGGTAAACAAAGGACATTTGCAGAGTCCTGGGATCATGTGACCATCCATTGCCACTTTCCCAGGTGCCTTCTGACAAGCAAAATCAAAGGGGCAAGCTGGATTAACTCAACGACCATGTGATTCGCTTAACAACGGCAGTGATTCGCTTAACCACGAAGGCAGAGAGTCTTAACATCATGCACGATTCATTTAGTAACCGCCCTGCCTAGCAATGGAAATTGTGGTCCCAGGTGTAGTCGTAGGTCGAGGACTCCCATATGATATCCATCAGGCTGTTCATTTTTGATAACATTATTTTTATTAAGGAATTGATAATGCTGATAAGGTTTGTAAAGAAATCCCCCCCCACCCCACGATTTATTTCAATTTTAACTTGATATTGGGAAGAATCTGTAGAAAGTTGTACAGGTGGGCTTGAATTGCAATCACTGGTTTGAGGGACCAAAGTTACAACACTGAAAAAAGTGACTTATGACCATTTTTCACACTTATGGCCGTTGTAGCAACACCAGAGTCACGTGGTCAAAATTCAGACGCTTGGCAACTGGCTTGTGACAGCGCCCCCGGGCCACATGATCCTCTTTTGCGACGCTTCTGACAAGCAAAGTCAATGCAGAAGCCAGATTCACTTAACAACCCCGTCACTAACTGCAATGATTCACTTAACAACTGCAGCAAGAAAAAAACCATACAATGGAGCAGAACTCACTTAACAGCTGTCTTGCTTAGCAACAGAAATTTTGGGCTCAATTGTGGTCGTAAGTCCAGGGTCTCCTGTGTTTGAAGAGCATCAAAACAGGCTGAATGTGTGATTGTGTTTTTACTTTCTTCAATTTATAGTCTTACCATTCTAACCCAAAAGATAAAAGTTGCCTAAACAACTTGGTGGACAGAATGGCCTCTCTGTGTTACCGAACTACAGCTCCCATTATCCTTCTCCGCTAGTCACGTGGCTGACGGGAGCATCACACAATTCAGGTGAGATGGACGGTGTAGAGATTTAATAAATAAAATAAACTTTGTCCATCACATGGCAGAAAAGACATTCCAAATTGGCCTTCAGGACAGTTTGAGAAAATTCCTCTCTCTCTTCCTTTTTTTTAAAACAATTTTTTCCCTCCTGACATAATAAACATAATTTTCTGGGAACACCTGGAGATCCTTAATTCTTGAAAACGTTTGAACACCAGCTGGAGGGCAAAGCTTTGAAATCCTTTCATCCTTGACCTAATTAGGAAATGCCGAATAAACTGTATACAATTCTTGGGAGTTTATTTGCATACTTTTGGCGTGCTGAAAAAAGAAGCAGCATTTTTGGGCCCAAGCATGCCAATGTCTCTTTGAAGCTGCGCAGAGATACCCAATGCTGGTGATTTTGAGCGAGGGGGCTCACAGCTCTTCCCTCCCACCGCCTCCTCCTGGGAGCGCCACTCCGCCAGGCAAAACGCCAGTCACTTCCTCCGGCTGAGGATAATGGACGTTTTCAGCACTTTGGGAATGTGGCGGATGGTGAGAGACACCCGAGTCTGACGTGGCAACGTGTCCCCAATCTCGCAGCCACACAGGCCGGCATTAGCCACTCCCTGCGTCACGGTGTCCGTTGAGACGGGGCGGATGCCATGAAGGTAGCGCACATACATGTCTTCCTGCAAGACCAGGAGGCTGCGGGGCTTCAGAAGGAAGGACAAGGCGTAGCGCTCCTCCGGCGTCTGCGGGGCCGAATTCTGCCGAGGGAAAAAGCTCACAGGGTTGGGAAAGGTAGTTTCCAGACTCTCTCTTTCACAAGGCCACGTCAAACAAGCGCCAGCCAGTTCCATGCGGCCATGAAGTCCACCACCCATGGTCAAGGGAGGAGGCGAAGAAATTCTGCTCTTGAGTAGGCGCTACAAGAGGCAGTCCTCGGTTTACGATGATTCGCTTAGTGTCCATTCCTTGTGTGTCACACTTGGACAATAAAGAATTTTATTTTGCTCTGCTCTGCTCTATTCTCTTAGTTGTATTGTGTAGCTTTATTTTTTCTATTGTTTTTTTCTATTGTGTTGTATACTATTTTATTCTTCTATATTTTGTTCTGCTCTACTCTATTTTGCCTTCTCTTCTCAGCAGCACTGAAAAAAACTGATTTATAACCACTTTCCACACTTACGACCGTTGCAACATCCCTGTGGTCACATGATCAAAATTCAGACACTTGACAACTGACTCATATTTATGACGGTCGCAGTGTCCCGGGGTCACGCGATCCCCTTTTGCGCCCTTCTGACAAGCCAAGTCAATGGGGAAGCTTACGATCCACTTAACAACTGTGTTACTAACTTAACTTCTGCAGCGATTCACTTAACAGCTAAGACATAAAAATTGGAAAATAGGGCAAAACTCACTGAGCAACCATCTCGCTTAGCAAAGGAAATTTGAGACTCCATTGGGGTCATAAGCTGAGCATTAACTGTGAAGTTGGAGAATGTTTGTTTGTTTGTTTGTTTGTTGGATTTATATTCTCCCAAAGGACTCAGGTTTTGTATTTTGACCTCACCTCTTGGCTTTCGGGGGGGGCTTCTCCAGTGATGGGGTGGTAGAAGTCCAGGAGGGTGTGTGACCCCAGATTGATGGTGGTAACGGTGGGATAATACAGCGGTCCATCTTCGTGGGGCTGCAAGGAAACCGAAAATTAATAAAGGACCCCCTCCCTGAGATAAAAAGAAGAGGGGGGGGGAGGAAATGGTTACCATGATGCCCTGCCCAGGTTGGTATTCGTTCACCAAGACGTGATTGGCTGGTTTTCCTCCGAAGACCCCGAGGGAAGAGACTCGATCCACGTAACGCTGCAGCCAGGGGGGCAATTTCTCTGCCACCATCCCCTTCGGGTGGGGCAGCCCTCCTGCATGGTGGGGGGGCGACACACAAAGACAATGCTGAATGGTAACTCTTGGCACCAACGGGACAGTGGCTTTGATGGAGATAGAATGGACAGAACCAACTTTCCCCCCTGCAAATGGTACATTCCAAATAGAAAGGAACTCAATTGCCCAGAATACCATGCGAGCAAGGCTCCAAACAATGGGAATTCTGGGTGTGGTAGTCGTAGCACACTGGAGGACCGCACGTTGGGGAAGAAAGACGTGTGGAATTTCAACTCCCAGAATTCTGGGAATTGAAGTCCCCAAGTCTTCAAGTCTGGTGACTTCTGACTGGCTAGGGAATTCTGGGAATTGAAGTCCACACATCCTAAAAGTTGCCAAGGCTGAAATAACACTGCACTAACTCTATATTTTTGTGATACTGCATTTATATTATTTTATCTTTTCATATTGTAAACGGCCCAGAGGTGCCCCGTGAGTAAGATGGGCAGCCAATAAATGTCATAAATAAACAAATACACTTTTCCCTCAGGCGTCCTTAAAGGACCTCAGCGCATCCAAAAGGTGATTTCCCACTGAAACCAATTTGTAAGGGAAAGAAATCTCAGCAGGGAGAAACGCAGGAAAAGGCGGTGGAAGGAAAAGAGGCTTAGAAACGCCCATCAGTCACGGTCTAATGAAAGCTTCCGATTTTGAACGGGGTGTGCTCGAAGCAACTAACCCTTTGTGTGCACAAAACAAAAGATTATTTACGCTATAAACACAGAGCTGGTTGTCAGCCACTCTAAGCGTAAGCCGGACAGCCACATACCGCATTCTTCGGACTATAAGATGCACTTTGGGGCACCCTGTAAATAAAGGGGTTTTTTTTTCCCCTGAACTTGCATATGGACGGACAGACACATAATTCACCACTGATGATGTTACTTAGTTGGGTCATGAAATGTCTGCAAGAAAGAGAGCCCCAAGAACCCCACAGGGCTCCTTCTCCTCCTTGCAAACTCCCCTCCCTCCTAGCACTGATAATATTACCCAGTTGGGTCATGAAACGCCTGCAAGAAAACAACCCAGCTCAGAGAACATGAAGGACCCCACAGTCCTCCTCCTCCTCAGCCCCATTCTCTTCTAGCACTGATGAGGTTCTCTAGTTGGGTCATTAAACGCCTGCAAGAAACTTACGAAGCTCAGAGAGCACCAATGACCCCACAATTCTCTTTTATTGCCACAATTTACCCCAGTTTTGCAGTCTCCTGCCAGAGAGCTGAGTCCACTTGGGCTTGGGTGCATTATAAATCTGGAAATTGAAAAGAGAAAAGAGATGAGTTTCTAGACTGCTGGCTTGAGAAGCAAACCAGCTTTCGCAGCTTCCTCCCAAAGCATCACACGAAGGGTATCGTCATTAGAAGGTGCGCCTTTGCCCCGCTGGAAAGTCACAACATCTGCACGTACCTGCTGCCAAAGGTATTTCTCTTCTTCCTCACTGATGAAGTCTGGAATATAATAGGCCGCTGGTGGAGACTGTAAACAGAAAAGGGATCAGGAATTAATTCTTAAGCAATGGGATCCCTAAAAGGCCCTCCTCGCCTGGCCAGGGGGATTGGTTGGTATAATACAAGCTAGGTTTGCACCCTATGCGGAGGTCTTAGCATGAGGCAGGAATCCCAGCAATTCACTAGATTAGAAACAGGGAGATGGTGAGTTCTAGTCCTGCCTTAGCCATGAAAGCCAATTGGGGGACTTTGAGCCAATCACCAGGAGGCGGTGAGTTGTAGTCCTGCCTTAGATAGGAAAGCTAGCTGAGTGACTCTGGGCCAGTCACCAGGAGAAGGTGAGCTCTAGTTCTGTCTTAGGCATGGAAGCTACTGGGTGACTTTGAGACAGTGTCTCTCGCTGAAAGGAAGAGGATGGAGCATTAGGTATGTTTGCTGCCTTATTTGCAAAAAAATAATACAGACGGGATATAGATAAAGAAATTCCGCCTTCAACCAGTCCACAGCTGACACCCTCAGCCGACAGCAAAAACCCACCTTCCTTGGGAAAATACCTGGGCTACCCGAAAGGGATCCACCGCCCACACCTTCGGCCCCTCGGGGCAAGGGTCGGCCATCCAGAGCTTCCTCACTTTCTTCTCCGACTAGCAGAGGCTTCCGCTCCTGCCCAGGACAGGCGACCCTCCGCTTCTCACCTGCGGAAAGGCAACGGGGAGGGGGTTGGGGAGGGGGGGCTCACTACAATCTTTCCTTGAGCTCCAGCCCTTCCCCTCCCCCCCAAAAGAAAATTTGCAAGGAAACATTCGGTCTCGAGCCTTGGGCAGAGGTGGGGTGTGTGTGGACTAGAAGACTTCCAAGTTCCCTTCCAGCCCTAGGATGCTATGCCAATTTCTATTTGAAGCAACCTTGCACAAAAGGTTGCAATAAACAAAATTAATCAAACAACATTAATACAAATTGAATGAATAAATAAAAACCTGCAAAAAAGCCCTTGCTTAGGCAGCATCTGCTGAATTTCTGCCTGCCACGCCAGCTGCGCGGGTCCTGTGAAAAGGGGGTTAGGGTTAGAGTTGCAGGCAGAAGGAGGGGCTTCAGAAGACCCCCGCCCCACTATTCCCCCTGCCCAGGAGGCTGAGCCCCCTCCGTCCCAAGAATCACTTACATGCTGATGCCCACCGGATCCCTTCCGGGTACCTCATGGAACAGCAGTCGCCTCGCCCAATCAAAACTACGCTCTGCCAAGCCCGCCTTTCCGCGGCGGAAAGAACCAATCCATATTCAGAATTAGAAAAGGCCGGTTCGCTCGGCATTCTGGGAGTTGAAGTATGAAGTATGAGGAAGAGTCTATATAGCCCATTATGACTCTTGTTTCAACTTTTCATTTTTACCCAAGGAGAGCTTTTGATCTGCTCTTAAGTTAACCTTTCCGGAACTTGTTGAGATGCGACTTCAACTCCCAGAATTCTTAGCAGTGGTCCTCCTGGGTGGGGATTTCTCAGAACTGAATGCCACATAACATAGTTGGAAGGGACCTTGGAGGTCTTCTAGTCCAACCGCCTGCTCAGGCAGGAGACCTTATACCAGGGCCTCCCAAACTTGGCAACTTTAAGACTTGTGGACTTCAACTCCCAGAATTCTCCAGCCAGCATAGCTGGAGCACCCAATACTTCTGGTGGCAAGCTGTTCCACTGGTTAATTGTTCCCACTGTCATATATTAAATAAATGAATAGATCATTTCTTTGAAAAGCACACCTGTGGCAAACCTGACAGGTTAGTGCAGGGGTCTCCAAACTTGGCAACTTTTAAGACTTGTGGACTTCAACTCCCAGAATTCTCCAGCCAGCATAGGCTGAATTCTGGGAGTTGAAGTCCACAAGTCTTAAAGTTGCCAAGTTTGAAGACCTCTGCCTTATACCATTCTGGACAAGTGGCTGTCCAGTCTCTTCTTGAAAACTTCGAGTGATGGAGCACTCACAACTTCTGGAGGCAGGCTGTTCCACTGGTCAACTTTTTTCGAGATATTGGATGTTGGAACGCTGCTATCATGTCACCCCTAGTCCTTTTCATTAAACCAGAGGTATCCCAACACCTCACAGTCTTTCTTTATACACATATGATATGTGGTTGTTCCAAGATGAGTGGAAAAGAAGAGTCCCGGACACAGTGCACATAGAAACACCTTTTATTAATTTGTTAATAACAGATAAGCAATAACATACTGAGAATTATTTCTTTTTTTCTTTTCTTTTTTTTGTCATGCTCATTTTTATTTTCTTTCCTTCCAGAGAACCTGGATGAGCAGGGAGGGTCAGGGAAGACAGAAACCATGCAAGATTCCACGGGGAGCTTAGCAGCGGGCACGGCAGGCTGTCTCACGTGACGGGTTTACAAAGTTATTTTCTCTTTGAAAAAAACTTTTTTAAAAAAGAAAAAAAAATGACATCTAGGCAGGAAGAACACAATCCTGCGCGATCTCTAGGGAAAGAAAGAAACATCTGAAGATGTTGCTCTCGAGGCTGGTCTATGCCTTTTGAGGGTTAGTCCAGTCCTGGTGGATAATTCAAGGGCAGGGGGATGCCCTGTTCCATTCAGAAGAGGGGGACGCCGACCAAGATTGTGCCCGACGTCAAACTGAAGTCAACCAAAGGTTTGTTTATTGCTAGTCAGTGTCAAGAGGGTGGACAGGCGAACTGAAATGTTTCCAGCGGTTTTCCTATAATCTGGCATCTTCCAAGATGGGTCTGGTTATTATTATTATTATTTTTTTAAATCCAGCAGTGTTGGCAACTGTGATCCCAATTCATTGGGGTGGGGAGCCAGTTTATGGAAAGCTGGTTCAATGAGAATGAAATGTGGGTCTAAACTGGGGGCACAAGGATCAGGTTCCCCACAACACAACACAACAATGAGAGCGGGAAGGATGTGGGGTGAAATGCATTGGAAGATTCGATGTAACCATTTGGGCTATTTTAAAATATCGTTTTATATATCTGTACATAAAGGTCCCCAATATTTCACCCAGCTTGGAGTTCCTTCTTGTGGCCCGAATGCCACCCTTCCTTTTTCCTTTTTAAAATCAGTCCAAAAATAGATGCCCACCCCATCTCCCCTTCTGATGTTCACCCCATTTTTCCAAATGGAATATTGTGGTCTTTTAACAGCTATACCACAAGACCGGAATAACAGAGTTGGAAACGACCTTGGAGGTCTTCTAGTCCAACCCACTGCTGCTCAAGTAGGAGACCCTATGTCATTATGGACAAACAGCTGTCTTCTTAAAAGCCTTCAGTGATGAAGCACCTACAACGTCTGGTTGCAAGCTGTTCCACTCTTTAATTGTTCTAACTATCAGGAGATTTCTCTTTAGTTCTAGGTTGGATCTCTCCTTGATTAGTTTCCATCCACTTTCTTGTCCTGCCTTCAGGAGCTTTGGAGAATAGGCTGACCCTCTCTTCTCTGTGGCAACCCCTCAAATACTGGAAGACTGCTACCATGTCACCCCTAGTCCTTCTCTTTGTTGGGATAGACATATCCAGTTCCTGCAACCATTCATCGAATGTTTTAGTGCCCCACCTATGAAAGGGGCACTCAAAGAGCATAGAGCATAGAATCCCTTGCAAAGCCCAACCTTTACTGGATTTCTGCACAACAGCACAAAAGCTGAAGGCGTAGACGGTCAACCCTGACCTCCACCTCAAGTCAACGGTTCTTCCCATCTCTCCCTTGTGGGTTGACCTAGGTGATAAAGAAAAGACATTTGGAAGAGGGACTGCCAGGTGAGCAATTTGCTCAAGGCCACACGGAGGGGAGGGACCTGCCTCCCAAGCCAGGAGAAAATTGTAGACTTCAGGGTCGGCTTCAAAGCAGATGATGGAAGAACTTCAACGCGAGTCAAGGGCGAATGGAGAAACATCAACGTTTCTCCTTAGAATATCATACCACCATCAGCACCTCGTTTCTGCTTTCTGAGTTGGCACTGGGAGTTCATTCTTCACACCCACAACCCAGGTGTAGCCCTCGGGACCCCCTGAGTTGTACCATTTTGGCCCTTTGCCCTCCCCCAAAGTCTGTGAAAACTACGTTCAGTTCAACTAAGAGAGGAAGCTATAAGTAAAAGTCTGACGTCTCACTAAAGCGGATTAAGACAAGTGTTTTTGCAAACTCGGCCACTGGAATGAAGAAGGGGGGAGGACTTCAACTCCCAGAATTCCCCAGCCTGGGGACAAAAAAACTTCTGGATTAAGATCTAATGCTCTGTAGCTGAAATATGCAAGATTAAGATCAGATTCAGTTATAATATCTTCCCCTGCCTTTTGCTTTTGAAACAAAACAAAAAAGAGAACAGACTTCCGGTACTGTACTTACACACAGAGAGACACGCAAACACTACACACCCCTCCCCGTATGTTCATTTGCACATTAGACATAAGCTAAGCAGGGCTGCTAACACACACTAGGTTTCCTTAAAGGTGTCTTGTTGCATCGTTCATCCTAAGACAGAGGTTTTCGGTTAGAAAGGAAGATGGCTAACGAGAGAGGCTACTTACGGCATCAGTGGGCAAAGGCATTGGCACTCGGGGGCCCATCCTGCTCACGCGTTAGTTGCAAAACGGGGAGGGGATTTCAAGCCGCGTTCAAATCCGCCTTCACGGGCACGCTTGATGAAGAAGAATGAAGGAGTCAGCAAATTCAGCAGAGGTTTTCTACTCGTCGGAGTAGAAGCGACAGGCTTCTGAAACGGTTTGGTTGGCGACAGACAAGATGAGCAAAGCTTAGGAGGAAGATATAGGGGAGATGCCGAGAATTTTTAAGGAGCCCTGCGTTGGAAGAACAAGCCATGATTCTGGAGGGAATCTTAGCTTGATGTTCAAAGAAGGCGTGTGTTTGGGACTAGGATCCTAACCGATTAACCAAACAGAGTGATCCTTGACCACAGCCCTCCTCAACGGAGCATTGGTGGTCTACGTTGGACCAAGGCAGTGATTTTCAAACTTGGCAACGTGAGAAATGTGCACGGACTACAACTCCCAGAATCCCCCAGCCAGCAGGTTTAGAAACGAGAGTTTCCTACGTCCGTCTCTCAAAGGGCTGGGTGAGCTGCAGACTAAGGGGAGACCGTTGCCCCTCAGCCTGCAGACTCAATTTTAGGATGGTAGAAGCCTAGAGCTGGAAGGGATCTCAAAGGTCTTCTAGTCCAACCCCCTGCCCAAGCCAGGAGATCTTATTCCACCCCAGACAAACGGTTGTCCAAGGAAGCCAACTGGATTTGCGATGTGTGAATGTGGGGTTTTGCAGTGAAGACCTCCTAGCTGGACTATACATTCCCTGACTGCGGGAAAGCTCAGAGACGGGCCTCCCAAGCACAACTGAAGGGATGTCCTCCCCCCCACCCCACCCCTGTACCCCCACCCCCGGTAGGAAAATGACTCTCGTGGCCGTTGCCAGATCCTCAAAAGAAGGGCTAGAAGAGACCAGTGGTGCCACAGCTCAGAAAACGGAGGACAAACGGGAGGAGGGGTTTAGCGTTTCTCACGATCTACTGGGGTGGTTCATGTGATCTAGCAAGGCACTGGGTTCACTAGGATGGTGATGGAGGTGGGGAGCAGGAGAGGTGAGCGACAGATCCGAAGAGCAGTCTTGGATTACGTGGAGAGCGGAGGAAGAGCGGAGGAAGAGGAGGGCGCAGGAGGGGGAAACTCTACGGCTGCATTTCCGCACGCAACATCCACGGGAACCAGCAACAGAAAAGGATCCTGCGGGAGAAAAAAGGAAGCGCGGTTGGCTTCAAGGGTGGCGGGGAAGAAAGCTGCAGAAGGGCACGGATCTTCTGAAGACCCTTCTGGAATGGAGGACACCTCAAGTGGCGAAGGGATTCTTGGGGACTTAGGGTGGGGTTGAGGTCCATGGGAGCGTGGCATGAAGAAGACCCAACCAACGTCTCCCCAATAAGGATGCCCAGTCGTGCTCGGGCAGAATGAAATTCAACCACCAAGAAGCAAATCCTCTGCAGAAGGATCTAGACCAGTGTTTCTCAAACTTGGCGACTTTAAGTCCTGTGGACTTCAACTCCCAGAATTCCCCAGCCAGCTATGCTGGCTGGGGGATTCTGGGAGTTGAAGTCCACAGGACTTAAAGTCGCCAAGTTTGAGAAACACTGATCTAGACACTCAAGAGGGGAATGGCCTTCTTCTTTCAGGGGCTCTGGGGTCATATTTTCCAACCCTCCCCACAGCCATTTGCAAGAGGCATGGATTTACAACCATGGCTCTCTACCTTGGGCCCTTTTAAGATGGGTGGACTTCAACTCCCAGAATTCCCCCAGCCAGCAAAGCTGTGGGTGGGGATTCCAGGCGGCTTCAGAGACGGCCCCATCCCAGCCGCTCTTACCTGGAGATGGAATTTTCCGATGTGATGTCTTTTGGAGATCTGACTGTAGTAAAATTGCGCTTTGGCTGTGAAACTACAAGAGAGGAAAAAATGTCATTATTATTATTATTATTTTTAAAAACTGAGAAAGGAACCAGTTGGAAAAACCCCTCGGCTCCTGGATCTTTGCTCCTGCAGGAGAAGACGTCGAGGGCTACACAATTTGGACTTTGCAAGATTTGAAATGTGGTTTTTGTAGTACCGTTGTGCTGGCTAACTGACATGGGTTTTCTTGTCTTTGAAACGTTGACCTAGAGCAGTGTTTCTCAAACTTGGCGACTTTAAGTCCTGTGGACTTCAACTCCCAGAATCCCCCAGCCAGCTATGCTATGAATTCTGGGAGTTGAAGTCCACAGGACTTAAAGTCACCAAGTTTGAGAAACACTGACCTAGAGTATACTGAATGCTTTTCTACCATTCCTAGTTACTAAAAGGGAGGGTTTTCTTGAAGGTTAAGGCTTAGGGCAAATTACTAACAATAAATTTGAAAAAGGCAGGTTCACAGTACAAGGAAGCCCATGTTAGTTAGCCCGTGCTACAGGACGTGCTATATATATTTACCCATGTAGTATGGCTGTATTACTTTTATCCTTCTCGTCTGCTCCACCACCTTCTCTTACTGATATCATCACTATGACTATTGTTACTTCGATATATGATGGTTATTACTTTGTTGTTTTGCATTTCCGCTGAGTGCTTCTTTACCGGAGACAATTCCTTGTGTCTCTAGTCACGCTTGGCCAAATAAAGTATTCTATTCTTTAGAGAGTCCAGGTGGCGCAGTGGTTAGAGTGCAGGACTGCAGGCTACTTCAGTTCAAATCTCACTGTCTCAAGGTTGACTCAGCCTTCCGTCCTTCCGAGGTGGGTAAAATGAGGGCCCAGATGGTTGGGGGGAAAGAGGCTGACTCTGTAAACCGCTTAGAGAGGGCTGGAAAAGCACCGTGAAGCGGTATATAAGTCTATGTGCAATTGCTATTGCTATTCTATATCGCAAGTACTACAAAGTCCATACTGTACAACCTTTGTGTAGAAATCAGCAGAGGCCCATGGAGGCACGCTGGAAATCCAGCCGTGTGGGTTCCCAGCAAATTCCCCCAATGTCGCTTTCCCACAACACTTCCGTTCCCCCCCCCCCACAAAATAGTGTCGAGTGAAATCCAGGGTGTACCTACTGGTGACTTGGTGCACCTTTTTCCCGGAAGTGCCATCTTGGGGGTCTTTCGGACCTCCGATTCTGGAAGAGACGGAATTGCCATTCATTTAAGAACAAAATTAGCATCCTATTGCTAACTTGGGGAGTCCTCGACTTACAAAACATTCGCTTAGTGACCGTTTGAAGTGACAATGGCACTGAAAAAAAGGGACTGATGACCGTTTTTCACCCTTACGACGGGTTGCACCATCTCCACGGTCACGTGACTGGCTGGGGAATTCTGGGAGTTGAAGTCCACAGGTCTTCAAGTGGCCAAGGTTGGACACCCCTGGTGTAGAGCCGGGGGTTGGACTAGAAGACCTCCAAGGTCCCTTCCAGCCCTACCCAGGATTCTATGAGGCCCAAGTCTCACTTCCCAGCATCCAAAGTGCCAGCCTACCTCTGGACCCTGGACGGGGGGGCAAAGACGCCATGCTTCGGGGAGCAGGTGAAGTAGCGAACCCCAAAAACAGAGCCATCGTGTTTCCCCGTCGGTTTGTCGAGCTCAATTCCAAACCAGTAGCCTAGAAGGAGGCAGAGGGAGAAGAGAGAACAGTGTAAGCATGATCTCAGCATTTGCAGTTCTTGTGATTTATGTCGTACCTTCTGTGCGGCCCTAATGAGGGGCACAAAAAGTTGAGGTCCCCTATCTCAGCCCCCCCTCCACCTCCGCCAGGGTCTTCCCATCTAACCTCCACCCCGTCTGCCTTACCTGGGGCAAAATCGGTCTTCCCATAGAAACGAATGACCCCTTGCTTCTGTCCTGCCACCAGCACCTGGTCTCCGATGTCGATCTTCAGTCCTTCGCGGTCCAGGCTGCCGACGGATAAGGATTTTTTTCTGAGAGCTAAGGGAGAAGGGAGAGGAATAAGAAGGACATATTTTGGGTGTAGCAGTCCAGGGGTTTGGAGTCCTTGGTGCTCTCTGAGCCTGGGGGGGTTTGCTTGCAGATGTTTCATTACCCAACTAGGTAACACCATTGGTGCTAGAAGGGAAGGAGTTTGCAGAGTGGAAGAGGAGAGGAGGAGGAGGAGGAGGAGGAAGAGGAGGAGTGTGGGGTCCTTAGTGCTCTCTGAAGTTGGCTGTGTCCTTGCAGACATTCCATTGCCCAACTAGCTAACATCAGAGTAAGGGAGGATGGAGTTTGTATCCTGTTTATATAGTTGTCTTCTTTGCCAGTGTTACTGGGTGTTGTTTTCTCCTTGGTAGCGGTGCCTTGATTGTTTGTCTGGTATTAATCCCTGCTTATCTAAGTGCTGACTGCTGGAGAGGACCGGTTCCCCCACATTCACCAGCACTGATGATGTTACCTAGTTGGGTCATGAAATGCCTGCAACCAAACAACCAAGCTCAGAGAGCACCCGGGACCCCAAAATTCAACCTGTATGTCCCGTGCTGGTGCTTCTCCTCCTCTGCCCCTCTTTCTCTTCCAACCCTCTTTCATAGCCCCTTCCCACCTGTTTGTGCTCTTCTATACCCCTTTGCTCTCCCCCAAAGAGGGAAGAAATGGCTCTTCTCCTTAATCTTCTCCTCCTCCTTCCACCTGCTATGGGCTGCCCCCTCCAACACCTATTCCCCAAGACCGTTGAGCCGTTGAGTCAAATCGGAGAGAAGAAGCCGCTCTCCGGGGCCTGCCAGCTGTCAGGGGGAAAGTGGGGGAGCTTCTGCAACCCCCTCTCAAAAGAGCACCTTTCCGGTCCTTGTCCTTCTCCTTGCACCCTTTGGCTGTCATGCGGGAAAAATCCATGCGGGGGGTCCGTGGGGTGGAGGTGACCGATGGTGTTTGGTCAGCTGCTTTGGAGATCTTGGACACCGAAGCAAACAGCCCTGGGAAGGCAAGAGAGAAGAAAACGAGAGGCCCAGATTAATCACCCTGGCAACAATTCCACCACCGACAACTTTCTCCTTCTCCGACATTTGACATCATCTGAATTTGACACAAGGGGGGGGGGATTCTTTGTCGGTTGTGGGCCCAGCCCTGATAATACTCACCATGCTTTGGTGGGCAAATGAAGTAGCGGATGCCACCCACGCTGCCATCGTTCTTGCCGTCAGGCTTGTCCAGCTCTACGCCAACCCACTGGCCGCTGGCAAACTCGGTCGTGCCACAGAAACGCAAGGTGCCCACCTGTAGGCGGCACAACATGACAGGATCAAAGGTGCTCGGAGAACAGAAAATTACCTGTGCATCACCTCTCTGGATACAGATGTAATCTGAGCTGGGGATCTAATGGGACCCTTTAGGGCCCTTCTGAGACCTAATTCAACAAGGGTGATCCAGCTGGGGAAGCAGCGGCCTGCAGAGGTAGCTAACTGGCGCAGGTGGATCTTCGGATGGCAGTGTAATGTGTAGCCCAGCCCCAAGAGCTATACAGATTGCAAACAATCTTGGGTAGATAATCTAGGGGCACTTCCCATATTAAGTCCCTATGCAGTTTGAGGGGTTCCCAAATTTTCATGGGTGCTGCAGAAGTGGTTGTGCTTTTGTTCTGCATACAGGTGTCCCTCCCTCCCTCCCTCCCTCCCTCCCTCCCTCCCTTTCTTCTTTCCCACCAAATCTAATCTCGGGACCTGTTGGTTATCTTTGGCTACACATTTGTAAATTAAAGCAGACCTAGCCTTGACAAAGGAAAACAGAAGCTGTTAACCGAAAATATAATTCTGTCCCAGGACAGCGGGAAAAGGTGAGGAAGAAACTCAAGACAGTCCTGCCTTGATTCTCTTCGGTATAAGAGAGGACGGAGGGGAAAATATGGCCGGCCTTCAGGATTCTGTAATCATACCTTACAACATTCCCTCAAGGGGCTGACAGCCCTCCACGATGGAGTTTGCTATCCTTAGGCGGGAACAGATGGAAAAACTGGCCGTTCCAATGAGCCTGAAAGAGACCTGGGGGCAAACCTCTCCCAGGTTCACCTGCCACCTTCCTTACCTTCTGCCCGTCCACCAGAACGCGGTCACCCAGCTTCAGGCCGAGAGAGAGGAGCATGAGATTCCCGGGAATGTTGTCGTAGTTGGGCAGGGTGACCTTGGGCAGGCTGCAACTCAAAGGCACGGCGTCCAGCAGTAGCTGCTTCAGCTCCTTGGCGATCATGGCGGCCTCGGCCTTGTCCAGCGTCATGTCCATGGGGTCTGGCACGACGTCAGCCGGGACCTGCCCTTTGCTGTTCTGTTGAGAGAAAGAGAGGTGGGGGGGACACTGCAGGGTCTTTCCACCAATTGCATCGAAGGCCCTCTTCATAAGGTTGAAGGGGGTCTCACCAGACCCCCTTCTCATTGCATGGGCCTTACTGAAACACCAAGGGAAATTAGGTGCTTCCAATGAAGAATAACAGAATAACAGAGTCAGAAGGCATCTTAGAGGTCATCTAGCCCAACCTCAAGCAGGAGGCCCTACATCAATTCAGACAAATGGCTGTCCAATCTCTTCTTAAAAGCCTCCAGTGACGGAGAACCCACAACCTCTGGGGCAAGTAGTTACACAGGTTAATTGTCCTCACTGTCCTTAGTTCTAGGTTGCTTCTCTCCTTGGTTAGCTTCCATCCATTGCTTCTTGTCCTGCCTTCAGGTGCTTTGGAGAATAGTTTGACTCCCTCTTTTTCTTTGAGGCAACCCCTGAGATATTGGAAGGCTGCTACCAAGTCACCCCTAGTCCTTCTCTTCCTTAGACTAGACCTGCCCAGTTCAACTGCAACTCTCCCTCGTCTGTTTTAGCCTCCAGTCCCCTCATCCTCTTGGTTGCTCTTTTCCACACTCTTTCTAAGGTCTCAGCATTTTCTCTGTCTCGTGGTGACAACCATTTTCTGTCTGCTAATGTCACATACAGCAGCATCACTGGAGGTGCTTTTCCTACGCCAAGTCTCCTGATTAACAGGCTGGGCTATTTATATGGCATCTTCAAAATCTAATTTTTGCATCTGGTTTGACACATTTTTGTATGTGAGCATCATTCTGGCATCCGTTTAGAGGGGTTGGCCAAGAGTCCCTCATGTGCATCAAGCAAACGGATCGCATCTAAGAGAACATCTAACTGCATTGAACAACAACAGCAACATAACATGCCAAATATCACAGTTGTAGAAAACTGAAACGTACGGTTTATTGATATCTCTGTACTGGGAGACACCAGAGTCGAAGAAAAAGAACTGGAAAAAAATCACGAAATATTGTGACCTGGCCATTGAAACTACACAATTATGGATGAAACATGTGCCAGAGATGCCCTTTGTCATTGGGGCACTTGGCACCAGGTCCAAGAATTTTATACAACATATCAAGAAATTGCAGCTTCCTGCAATAACACCAGTGGAACTGCAAAAGACTGCGGTACTCGGAACATCATATATCTTACGAAGGTCCTTGGTTGATACCTAGGACACTGGCAGCAACCCCTGTCAACCATTAGCGCCAGTCAATGGTATTTGTGATGCATTTTTGAATGTTCAGTTGACTAAGTTTCATGTTTAATGAATAAAAGTTTAGAATAATAAAAAAGAATATTTTGAAAGCATTGGATCCATGTTTCTGAGAATGTGGGTCTTACCCAGGAGTGTCCAAACTTGGGAACTTTAAGACTTGTGGACTTCAACTCCCAGAATTCCCCAGCCGGCAGAGCTCCAGCAGAGCTGGCTGGGGAATTCTGGGAGCTGAAGTCCATAAGTCTTCAAGTTGCCAAGTTTGGATACTCCTTGGTCTAGCCCTTCTTCTCAATCGAAGACCTGTTATCTGTGCCGCCACTTTTTTTCTCACCCTGACAGCGGGGTTTGCCCCATGTTCCAGAAGACACTTCACGGCCCCCAAACAGAGATTCGAAGCAGCGATGTGTAAGGCGGTTCCGTGGTTGAAATCACTGCACGTCGAGTTGAGAACTTCAGGAAAAAAACAAGACAGACTCAGTCGGGATTCTGAATTATTTTAGGCTGCATTTGCAAAATATTCAGCTCTGGCCTTGGAGGGAAGGGAGGCCCGGCTCCTTTATGTCCCATGTTTGGTTTCTCCATCCACAATGTCCATGAAGCTCTTCAGCAAATACAAGCAACCATGCTCGTATGCTAAGGAACTTTAAAACGTGTGGACTTCAACTCCCAGAATCCCTCAGTTAACATGCTACAGAATTTTAAGACAGGTGGACTTCAACTCCCAGGATTCCCCAGTCAGCCATGCTTGGTAACTTGAAGATGTGAGGACTTCAACTCCCAGGATTCCCTAACCATCCTGCTATTCTCTTTGAAGAGGAGTGGACCACCGCCCTGCCCTCCTGTTGGGCTGGGGAATTCTGGGAGTTGAAGTCCATCCATCTTGGTTGAATAACTCTGGCTTAGAAGGGAAGCTGAGAGGGAGAGCAGTGCCACAGATCTCCCAATAATCCTGACGTCCTTGTTGTCACTAGCACGAATTGGTGTGCTCTGCTTTCTGCGATGACTCCCATGGCTGGCTCTCCACATTTGACCAACATTTCAGCCTTTCTGCTATATGGGCCAGACCAACACTTGAAAACCTCCCAACCCTTTTGCCATTTCTTGCATTTCAGGAGCAAAACTGGAGAGTATCTACTGATAGTGAGTATCAAAGGCCGCAGAGATTAGCAGAGAGTCTCTTCCCTCTGACATGGAAGGTTGCCACGGAGTGGAGGGATCCCAGGAGAGGAGCCGCTGGTTACCGGGAACACTTTCCCACAGGTTAGCAACCAGGAATCAGAATTCCCCAGCCTGCATGCTAGTGAATTTTCAGCCGTGAGGATTTCAACTCCCAGAATTCCCCAGCTGGTGTGCTATTGTACTTGAGGAAGGCTGGGGAATTCTGGGAGTCGAAGTCTACCCCTCTTCAAATTCCCAAGGTTGCCAAACACCATCCTAAGCCATTAATTGGCTGACTTAAAAATGGCGATTGAAGCAAGCTTCAGTGAAAATGCCAGCTCATATTGGCAACGTGTCCCACCTCCTTCATGCAAACACACCTTTCGGCTTGGAGGCCTTGAGGAGGATCCGGATGAGTTCGGGGACGTCAAAGTAAGCTGCGTAATGGAGAGCATTCATGTTGGTCCAGCGGCTGCGCAGCGTCACATCTGCCTCCAGAGCCAGCAGCTGGTTAGAGAGACGCACGGCGGCGGCGGGATCACCTGGGATGAGGAAAAGCACAGGTAAGCTCCCTCAAGAGCCTCCCCAGAGGAAACTGACCCCATAGGCCACCTGTAGGTGAGATGGGGGGGTGGGTGAGGGCAATAAAATAAAATAAAATAATAAATAAAATAAAATAATAAATAAAATAATAAATAAATAAAATAATAAATAAAATAAAATAATAAATAATAAAACAAAAAATAAAATAAAGAATAATAAATAAAATAAAAAATAAAAAATAAAATAAAATATAAAATATAAAATAAATAAATAAATAAATGATATAGTAAAATTAAGTGAAAATGAAGTAAAACATGAAGTAAAAAATGAAAAGTGAAATATTCTAATCAAGGACAGCTTTCTGAAATAAAGGACCCAAGATCATTGTAATCTAAATTTCATAAGAAAGGAGAAGTTTGTCACGAAGGAGCTCAGGAAATTCAGACTTCAGGTGTGTGTTTTGGGTAACTCGGCACAAGTCTAAGCTTAGTGAATCTATAAGCACAAACCCACCTTTTTTATCAACTTTAGAAATATGCATGCTTTCTGATTTCATAGCTTTTAATGTTGTAAGCTGCCCAAAGTCACCTCGGGGGCAACCAAATAAATTTAATACGTAAATAAATATGAATGCCAGTATCTTGTGCCTTACCCACACCGTGTGCGCCGGCTTTACACGCGTAATGCAGGAGGGTCATATCTGTCAGCCCATCCCGGTCATCAACGTGGCATCCACGCTTCAGGATCTGAAGTGGGCAGAAGAAAGAGACTACTGTTAGTCCTCAACTTACAACTACAATGAAATCCAGCATTTCGGTTACTAAGTGAGTCATCATGATATGGGATCAATTTCATGACCATTTTCATCAAGGAATCATTAAGCGAATTCAACTTTCATACCTACGGCGGGACTAGAGTGCCCGGTTTCCTGGTGATTGGCCCAAAATCACCTAGCCAGCTTTCATGCTGAAGGTGGAACTAGAACTCGTTGTCTCCTGGTGATTGGCCCAGAGTCACCCAGCTGGCTTTCATGCCTGAGGCAGGACTAGAACTCCCAGCCTCCTGGTTCCCAGCCCGGTGCTTTCACCACTTAACCCTCGGCTGTCCTGGGGGATCTGCCCGGTGCCTGCCTGCTCACCTCATTGCCGATCATGTCGATCTTATGCTGCACCTGGGGAACCCACTGGCGGATGATGGCAAAGAGCTCCGGGACGGTGGTGATGGAATCGTAGAGGATTTCTTGGCAAGCGGGATCGTTGGGATCAAAGAACGTGAAAGCTGCAGAGGGGAGGAGGGGAGAGGAAAAGGACGTCACCCCACCGTTGGTTTCAAAGCAGGGGCACCAATGGTTAGAGCAGGGGGCTCCAAGCTTGGGGATTTTAAGACGCGTGGACTTCAACTCACAGAATTCCCCAGCCAGTCCTGAAAGAGACCTAATACAGGCACTCCTCGGCTTACGACCACAATTAAGAAAGTCACGGAAAAAAGTGACTTATGGCCGTTTTTCCCACTTAATGACCATTGTAACACCCCTATGGTCACATGATCAAAATTTGGGCATCCAGCAACCGGCATGCCTTTACAATGGTGGCACTTGGTCATGGGAAACCTTCCCGGCCAGCTTCTGATGAGCAAAACCAATGGTGAAAAGCTGGACTTGCTTAATGACCAAATGATTCACTTAACAACTGCAGCCATGCTCTTAACAACTGCGGTAAAAAAAAGGGCCATAAAATGGGGTCAGAACTCATTTAACCACTTCCTTCCCAACTCAACTGAGGTCCTTAGCCCAGGACTATCTGTCCCATATTCCCCTCCCGTTCTCATGCAGGACAGCTGTCCCCATTTCATCCTGGGCTGTGTCCTCTGAACGAATCGGCTGGAGTCCCCGAATCAGCTGCCCCTTCCTGAATTCATCACCCGCGTTTCGCCAGCGGCCTCCTCGGCTCATGAGCAGGCAGATTTGAAGCTCGTGGGATCTTTTGCGTGTGTGTGTTTTTTAATGTTTTTATTTTGAAGCACAACCGTTGCCCAGTGCGCCAACGGAGACCTGATTCAGCAGCTGATGAATTAAAACCAGCAGGTCAGTTTGCTCTTTCCGTGAGCAACGCACATCGTTCTGGATGCCAACATGACGTTGGGGCTTGAGTGTGTGTGTGTGTCTGAATGGACTGTGGGAAAAACAGTCATTAGTGACTTTTCTTTGGTGCTGTTGTGACTTTGAATGGACCCTAAATGAACTGTTGTGAGTCAGGGACTCCCTCTAGTCCATGAGGCATCTGACCCACCAATCGCCATCACCATTATCACCTTATCACAGAGGTGTCAAACTCAAGGGTCGGGGCCCGGATCTCGAAGGACTGGCACGCGGTGCTTTTGCCAGTGAAAACAGTTTTCTCCGGCAGAGCACTCCGGCCACCACAGATTCCCCCGACACAAGTGATGTTGAGCTAGCCATGTCTACCCCGGCTACGCCCAACCTGGCCCCCCCAAGGTTAAACACAACCCTGGTGCGGCCCTCAATGAAATCGAGTTTCCCCCCCCCCCTGCCTTATCAGGTCAAGTGGGGAGGATGGGGCTGCAGAAGAAGAGGGTGGAAAGGAATCAGCTCACCATAATCTTTAGGGAGTGGAGCTGGGGCTGAAGGGTGGACGATGGGCTTCTTCCTCCTCTCCAGGGTTGGGCTCTGGAATTCCAGCGCCTGGTGGTCTTCCTCGGAAGGGAGCTTGGCGGAGTCGTCTTTGGTCATGGCGGCGGGAAGCTCTTTTCCCTCTGCAAGGGCCAACAGGAGAGGAGGAATCGGTCAGCCAGGGGATGGCGAAGGAATTTGAAACCCAGAGCCAGGAGATCAGCTCTGGATTAATTAATTTATTTTTGTCCCACCTTCATTATTTTCATATATAACTCAAGATGGTGAACATGCCTAGTACTCCTTACTCCATTCCTATTTCCCACATAACAACAACCCTGTGAGGTGGATTGGGCTGAGAGAGAAGGACTGGCCTAAAGTCACCCAACCAGCTTTCATGCCTAAGGTGGAACTAGAACTCACTGTCTCCTGGGGATTGGCCCTATGCTATCCAGTTGGCCTTCTTCTGTAAAGAAGAACTAGAACTCACAGTCTCCTAGTAACTGGCCCAAAGTCACCCAGTTGTCTTTTGGGCCTAACACAAGACACGAATTTCCCATCTCCTGGTGATTGGCCCAAATCATCCAGCCAGCTTTCATGCCTTAGGTGGGACTAGAACTCCCTGCCTCCTGGTGACTGGCCTTAAGTTATGCAGCTGGCCTTCTTATCTAAGGAAGAACTAGAACTCAGTCTCCTAGTGACTGGGCCAAAGTCACCCAGCTGGCTTTCATGCCTAGCACAGAACTGGAACTCACCATCTCCTGGTTTCCAGCTGATGCCTTAACCACTAAATCAAGCTGACACTCATCCTACCCACAAGACAAATTTAAGGGCTACAAAAGGAGTAACTCTCCAAAAACCAGAACATAGAAATATGTAAGAGAATGAGCTCAAGTTTCCCTTGTGGATAACTTTTTGGTCAGTCCTGATCACATTTATTTATTTAATTTATGTATTTGTTAAATTTATAAGCTGCTCATCTCACTGTCGAGCGACTCTGGACAGCTTACTCCATCACAAAAAAGCGATATAAAATATGTATATATAAAAATAATGAAAAGACGAAAACGTGGAACATGAACAAAAGAACGTGAGAAGCTATAGAAGTCAAGTTACTCCTGAGCAAGCTTTGCAAATCCCCTTTTTTATCTGAAATCAAATCACAAAACATTTTTATGCATTGGGTTAAGCCACAGCTTGCTTAATTGTGCTTTATTGACTAAGCCATAATTAGCCCAGTTCCTGTAATATAAATTAAGCAGTAAACCATGGCCAACTTTATGGCTTGGTTCGCACATGGCACTAAACCAATACAAAGCAAATGCTCTTTGGCTTCCTAAGGTGAGCAAAGCAGCCAAAAGAATCTGTCTAAAAGGCTCTCAGTCTTGTTAGGGCGTGAGCTCAATAATCTATTCATTTATCTCAAAATAAGCCCCTCTGAATTTATTATATTAGTAGTCAAGTCCACTTTTCTACCAATGTGCCAATTGAATTTAGCATGTGGGGACTTCAACTCCCAGGATTCTCCAGACAGTGAACTATTGACCTCAAAGATCTGTGGACTACAACTCCCAGAATTCCCCAGCCTGCAGGCTATAGACCTCGGAGATCTGGGGACTACAAGTCCCAGAATTCCCCAGCCTGCATGCTATTGACCTCGGAGATCTCTGGACTCCAACTCCCAGAACTCCTTGGCCAACATTGCTGCCTGGGGAACTCTGGGAGTTGAAGCCCACAGGTCTTCAAGTTAGCAAGGTTGAAGACCCTTCTTCCATGGTAGAGGCTAGTAAAGATGAAGAATTGCTGTGATTTCTGTCTGGGGAATTCTGGGAATTGAAGTCCACCCCTCTTCAAGTTAGCAAGGTTGAAAACACCCAGCTCTCCATTTAAAAAGACTGAGAATTGAACACACTAAAAACACCTCTTTCCCCCCCCCCCTTCCTTTAACCAACAGCTCCATTCCGCTTCAAGAGAGTCGCCCCACTTGTCACCTCTTCACAATCCACACTATCACATTTTGACTCTTCTGGAAATCCCACTCTCCTCCCGATTCCCAGGCGCCCCATCTCTGAAATGGGGGAGATCTCGCTGAGCATTAAAGCTCCATAAAGGGACTCTGGGATCCATTTAACGGTGAGCAGATTCCGGCAGGGTTGTTATTCCCAAGCTTTCTGCCGTAAGAATGGACGCCGTAGAAAACCCCACACTCACACACTCCTCCTTCCCGCACAAAACCCACGCTCACACACTCTCCCTTCCAAGAGGCCCGTGATGAGCTGGAGTCGATCAATATACAGCCTGGCAAAGATTGTATGTCTCAAAACTGGGCTTTCAACCACACAGCCATGGCTTGTGGAGGTGTGGAGGTGTGTCGCTGTGATTGTGTGTCTCGGGTGTCTTCCAGATGGGGAGCTGGTTCTGTTTTGCAGGTTAACCAAGGAGGGGTGCTGCCCAGGGATGCATGGATTAGGCACCCCCCCCAATTCCTGGATCTTTGGAACACCTAAGGTTTGCTTTCAGTGGGTGCAATTGTATTTTTCCAAAGAGACATGTCTTCTCCCCCATAAAGACATAAGAAAGGAGGGAAATAAAATAATAAAATAACATAAATAACATAAATGAAACAAAATGATAGAAACTAATATAATATAATATAAAAGAAAATAATTTATATCAAATCAGTAAAATGAAATGAAAGAAACAAAACCCTCTTTCGGAATGGATAAAACCCGCCAGGAGAGGGGGGGTCCCCTTTCAAAAATGCCCCCAGCCAGGCGGGCATCACACACGCCTATTTACATCCTCAATTCGGCACTTTCCAGACCCGCTGGGACTTCGGCTCCCAGAATTCCTAGCAGCTGGGACAATAGCAATACGGGCTGAGGATGATGGGAGAGGTAGTCCGCCGACATGAAGCCCGTCCTGCTCCCTCCAGGGGCTGCCTCTGGCTGAATAAGCCCCGCTTTAACCTGGCGAGCCTTTTTGTCCTTGGCGGAGCGGGAGGAGGGGGAGCACAACGATGCTCCAGCCCCCCCCCAAGGGAGGGGCATGTCCCCTAAGAGGCCAAGCCAGAATTCCCAGCATCTGATGGAGGGGGATGGGGGGAAATGGTGGACAAGAGGGAAGGGGGAATAAATGGGCAGGACGGATAATGGGGGTTTAAGCGAGCACAGCATCCTTTCCATCGTGGGATGCAGGAGCGGGACGAGCAGACGAAGCATCCCGGTTCAGCGGTCGGGGAAACGGGCGGCGGGGGTCCAGGTCGAGCTCTGCGGCGGGGAGGAGGCCGAGGCCGTCCGGGGGAGGGCTGGGAGGGGGTCGCAAGGACCGGCGGGGATGGCGGTGTGGGGGGGTAGGACCAGAAGCAAGATGCTGCGGGATGCAAGGCGCAAGGACGGGCCCGGAGGAGCATCTCTGCCGCTGGAAGGACGAGCAGATGGAGGGGAGGGAGGGAGAGCGGCGGGGAGGGTCCCACCAAGCCGGGCATCCTCCGGGAAGGGCTCCCCGGCCGGAATGCAGCGCGTCCACCTACCGTGGGGCGAGGATGCGGCGGCGGCGAAGCGATCCTCGGCTGGGCTCGGCGGGCGCAGTGCAAATGGAGGAGGAGGAGGAGGAGGAGGAGGTGGCAGCGCTCATGCGCCGCCCGCAGCATCAGCAGCAGCATCAGCGGCAGAAACCGCCCCCTGCCCGCCCCCGCCGCCTGCTGCAGCCCCCGCGTCCAGACGGTCGTTGCTGCGGGGGGGGGGGTCGCGAGCCTGGGGAAGGGCTGGTGCGAGTCTGTAGGGCTGCTGACCCCAACCCCTCCCTCCACTCCGGGGTGGGTTGGGGTCTCTCCGGGCAATCCGAGCTGGTCCCTTCCTTCCTCCGAGGCAGCCGCGGCTGAGAACTCGGGGGGGGGGGGGCACCCGGGCATCTTCCAGCCAGAGAGCCGGCAAACCCCTCTGAGGTGGGGCAAAGGGCGGTATTTGCAACCTGCCGGTTTCCAAGTCCCACGGAGCCCTGCTGCAGCCCAGCCCGGGTCTCCTGCCTCCGGAGAGGCTGACATCAAAAGCCTTTGGTTGCATTTATTCAATGTTTATCTGGCCTCTATTATTCTCTAAGGCAACATACATCATACAGTATTCCTTCCTCCTTCTATTTTTGCTCACAACAACCCCGTTAGGTGGGCTGGACTGAGAATGAGTGACTGGCCCCAAATCACCCAGGGAGCTTTCATACCTCAGGCAGCACTAGAATTCACTGTCTCCTGGTGATTGGCCCAATGTCGTCCAGCCATAGTTAAGCAGGACTAGAACTCCCCGTCTCCTAGTGATTGTTTCAAGTCTCCCAACTGATTTTCATGGCTAAGACACACTAGAATTCACCATCTCCTGGTGATTGGCCAGCACCCCCCCTCCCCAAATTCTCCAGAAGAAAGAGCGCTAGACAGTGGTCTGTTAAAAGGCAGCTAAGTGAAGAGCCACTGTTGGACCACTGTCTAGATGATCTCGAAAACCTCAGCCAGTTGAAAATTCCAGGAATGCAAACCACATGGGGATATCCATCGCCTGGAGGAATGTGGTTTTTCTCACCAACTGCGGGGAAGAATTGCCATTTCCTTCTGGGAAAATAAATCTCATCCTGCCTGATTTTATATGCCATGATAACTCACTCTCTGCTTGGCTGCCTTCTAATCTGAAAGTCTCCATTTTCTTTCCTCCTGGATCTGCTTTGCTCTGCAACTTTCCAGCTCTTAAGCTTCACTCGTGGTGGACGAGAGGGAGGGGGGTGACCAGACATATGCAAAAGATAACTAAGTGTGATCACACCATAGATTTATGTAAGGGGTGAGGTAAAGCATAGTAATTTGCTTTGGGTTCCTTGGCCAGTCAGCCTAATGTAGAATTTGGCTGGTTTCCAAACAGCTACACGCTGGGACAGCCTCATAGCCCATTATACCCATTTTTCTCAACCTCAGCAAGAAGCGTGGACTTCAACTCCCAGAATTCCCCAGCGAGCACGGCAGTTCACAGGTCTTCAGGTCCACTGGCATGTTGGCTGGGGAATTCTGGAAGCTGAAGTCCACACCTCTTAAGTAGGGTCTGCTTGGGGCTGTTGGACTAGATGACCTACAAGACCCCTTCCAACTCTCGTTAATCTGTATCAGTTTCTGAGGATGAAAAACACTGAGCCACTTTAACATACTCCGTTGTACTTGGTGTGTATGGTTGAGGACAGATCCAACCAGGGCTCACACAATGTTTGGAAAAAAATCAAGATGGGGGGCTGGGTCACACGATTGCCATCTTAACCCTGTGGACATATCTGGATCCAAACTTCTGGATTTCTCCCTCCTGATGTAATCAAAAGATTTTCCGACAGATTCCCTTTATTCATTTAAGTTACAGAACTATATAAACACACAGCACATGCAAGGAGATGATCTCTGCTCAATTCTCTCGAGATTTACCCTGGCCTTCCCAGAGCTGGCAGCCTCCATTATGGGGTGAACTACAACACCCAGAATTCCTTTGGCTACCTTGGCTGGGAATTTTAGGCCCAACGTATGTGAAAGGCGCCAATCTGGGGAAGATGGGTACGCTTTTGTAAAACCTTCGATGAAGTCTTTCCTCCAATGCTTAGGTTAATCACAGAAACCAGTGTATTTGTGTGTGTGTGTTTTTAAAAATTTAAGCAATGAAAGGATTTATGATCAAAATTCATTTGGGGTCTTATTTGGCAGCTAGTTGGGAAGACGTTTTGGGCTTCAAGGCAACTACAGGAACTGGCCAGGAGGAAAAGCAGAACGAATTCTGAATTCTCTCTGAATTGACGTTGACAGGTTCTTAATCTTGTCAATGGAGAGTTTCGCATTCATCTTGGTGGTTTCTTCCAGGTGCTTTGAACTACAATTCACAGAAAACTCCCATCTTGTCTTGCTGGGGGGATTCTGGGATTTAGTCTTCAAGAGTGCCATGTTGAAGAAGGCAGGTGTGCACAACTGCAGCTGGCTTTGGGGTGTGGAAAACACAGGCGCATTTCCAAATGCACCAGGCCGATTGTCGATTGTTGCCGCGTCTCAAATCTTTTCCATGCTTCGCTTTTTGGCTGTCCGTGGCCCCGTTTTCTATGAGCTCCTCCTGCACCCCCCCCCCGCTTCCATTCAACCCCTTAATAATAATGATAATAATAATCATAATAACCCATTGGATTGCAAGCTCTGCATGAAAGGCTCCGTTGGCATCAACAGCGCAGAATCCCCTCTTCCGTCTAGCTGGAATCAGTGTGGAAACCTGGAGAGGCCAGTAGCTTCCCTTCCAGGAAGGAAAATCACCCTGCAGACGTTGAATCTGAGCCCTTCAAAAAGTAAGCACCGACAGAGAGCAAAATTCTAGGGTGTGAAAACAAAGAGGGCACTCGTGGGCTGCTAATCTGGCGATGCGGACAAGAATTATAAGCAGGGGAGGAGGAACAGCGGTTGAACTCTTCCCTTTTGCACTACAATTCCCATCACCTGGGCCACAGCAGCCGGGGCTGAGGCAAATTAGCAGCCTCGGAGCCCCAAGAAGAATTAGGGCTGAAAGTGCATGATATATATATATGTACATTATAATCTCAAATACCCCCAGAGAGAAATCAGAAGATAAGGTGCTGAAGGAATAAGGCCACGGAGAGGCAGCTGAGGTTCTGTTTAGCTGGGCCAGCCTTCTTGGGTGGCTCTGGCCTCTGGCCACTTCCTGGGGAGTGGGGAGGGGGCAACCAGATGCAGAAAGGCCTGTTCTCAGTTGCCCCCCCCCCCCCCCCATTCAGTTCTGGCTCACTGTTCTTCCAGCTGGAGGATGGTCTCGCTGGCTTCACCGGGGAGTTGAGGCATGGCGTAGACCAACGCTTGATCTCTGTCCTGGCAAATGATGGCCACTGCGCCACCGGCCTCTGGTACGAAGGTGCTGGACTGCAGGCAGGCCTGGGGAGGGAAAGACAGAGGAGGGGGGGGGGGTTAGGAGACCTGGGCACCTTTGGGCAGTCGGATAGGATGCTGGCAGTGTCCACTGTGTCCAGGTGGGGCTGAAATGGCCATTTCACTGAAATTACTAACACCATCAACATTAAACGGAGCTTACTCAGAGGCTGAAATATACCATGCAAAGGAGATGAAGAGGGTGGAAGAGAGGAGCGAGGCAAGGGGAGGAAGAGAGGGTTAGGAGAGGGTGTGGGAAGGAAAGAGGAGGAGAAAAAGAGGGAGTGGAAAGAGGAGAGAGGAGAAGGCGAGAGGAAGGGGATGAAGAGAAGAGAAGGATGACAGAGGGAAGAAAAGAGGGAGGGAGGAGAGGTAAGAAAGCGATGGAGAGGGTATAAATATGGTGTATGGAGAGCAGAAGAGCCAATAAGAGTCTTTGGGGGTTGATGGTAAGATGAATTGACCAAATATTGAATAATACAAAATAGTGTTGCTTATGTAATGATCTACATGTGGTTATTTGCATGAAAATAAAAAGAATAAACAACTTAGAAAAGAAACGGCCGTTTCACCCAAAGCCAGATCCTGGATGTACAGGCAGCTCTAGGCTTACAAGAGTTTGTTTAGTGACCGTTCAAGGTTACAACAGCACGGAAAAAAGGTCCCTTACGACTGTGTTTCACACTTGCGACCACTGCAGCATCCCTGTGGTCACGTGATCAAAATTGGGGCTCTTAGCAACTGGCTCCTCTTTACAACGCCCCCAGTGCCCCAAAGGGACCACAGGATCCCCTTTTGCGACCTTCTGGCAAGCGCAGCCAATGCGGGGGGGGGAACCCCCAGATTCGCTAAGCATCCTGTCAACAACGGCGGCAATTCACTTAAACAGCTGTGGCAAGAAAGGCCGTAGAACGGGCAAAGCTCAACAAACATCTCACTTAGCAACCGAAATGCTGGACTCCTTTGAGGTCGTAGGTCAAGGACTCCCTGTACTTCCTCACGCCCCGAATTCTCTGCCTGGCGGAAGGAAGCGCCCCGTCCACTCACCATCTCCAGAACCTTCAGCTTCTCCTCCGAGACCAAGTTCTCCTTCCAGAGCTGCTCCACCATGCTCTCCATGGCCTCCAGCTTGGCGCAGTGCCTCCGGTGCCTCTGCTGGAGCACCTTCACCTTCTTCTGCAGCCCCATCACCACCCCCACCAGCTCAGCCGTCGTCCCCTCGTTCCGGTGGTAGCGGTGCTCCCCCAGGGGCTCCTCCGAAGAGTCGGCGGAAGAGCTGCCCTCCTCCAGCTTCGCCTCCTCGGCCGAGAGGGCGGCCTCTGGGGGCGCCTGGTTGGAGACGATGGGCAGGGTGGAGACGATGGGCAGGCTGAGGGCCGAGGACAACACCGTCTCGGTGGGCGACAGCCCGGAAGAGGCGGCGGCGGCGGGAGCGGTGGGGATGGTCTCAAAGTAGGCCACCATCTCGGTGGTGGCGGTGGGCTCTTGCAGGACGGGGAGGGCCACGGAAGGGCCGCCTCCCAGGAAAGGCTCGATGGAGACGTTCTCGATCACCAGGGCCCCCTGTTCAGCCATCGCTGCCGGCTCGGCCATCACAGCCTGTATGGAAGTCTGATCGCCCGTGGCCAAAACTTCGCAAGGCAAGGCCACTTCGGTACACAGCTGCCCGGCCAGCCCTACGGAAGAGCTGGGCAAGGCTCCCAGGGTGGCCGGGGGCAGGGAGGCCACAAAATCCACCACCTGCTGCTCCAGGGGCTCCTGCAGAGCTTGGCCCGCCACGGCTGGGGAAGCCACCGCCAGGGTCACCGCTTTGAGGGGCTCCACGATTTGGACCAGAGGAAGCAGGTTCACCAGGGGTCCCGAGAGGGCCTGGAAGTCCAAGTTGGGGGCCGAAGACTGAGTCTCCACGTAGACCGGGGTGGCGCCCACGCTGGGGTCTATGGCTATGGTGAGAGTCTCCATGGCGTCGGGCTCCTGGCAGGTCGGGGTTTCTGCAGAGGGGGCGGCCCACTCTCCACCACACTCGACAATCAGCTTCTTGGCAGGGGTGTTGGAATCCGGTTTGCCAGGACCCTCCCTCTTCTGAAATAAAGAAAAGGGCCACCTGTCAACGATGCAATTTACCCAAAAAGGAGAATGTTTGTAGCTCGGGGTTGAACTGTGGGGTCCTGGGTGCTCTCTGAGCTTGGTGGTTTTCTTGCAGACCTTTCATGACCCAGCTAGGTAACGTCATCAGTGGGGTGAAAGAGGAGGAGAAGGGAGAGGGGGGGAAGGAAGAGGAGGAGGGGGATAGTGGGGTCCTTGGTGCTCTCTTAGATTGGTGGTTTCCTGCAGACGTTTCATGACCCAACTAGGGAACAAAATCAGTGCTAGGAGGGGAGTTTTCAGGGAGGAGGAGGATAAACAAACCACTGTAAGCCAAGGGCTACTTGTATCATCAGCCTATTGAGGAGGATCAGGGGAGAGTGGTAACCATCTTCCAGGGCTGTCAGGGAGGAAAGGGAGTTGACTTATAGTTCAAAGCACCTGGGGGCAGGTGAAGTATTTATAACGGTTGCAGTGACCTGGGGTCATGTGATCACCTTTCATGACCTTCTGACAAGCAAAGTGAACGGGGAAGCCAGATTCGCTTAACAATATTGTTACTAACTTAAAAACTGCAGTGATTCACTTAACAACTGTCCCACTTAGCAACAAAAATTTTGGGCTTAATTGTGCTTGTAGGTCGAGGACTTATTGTAAACAATGCAATACAATAGTAGAGTTGGAAGGGACCTTGGAGGTCTTCTAGTCCAACCCCCTGCCTAGGCAGGAAACCCTATACCGTTCCAGACTAATGGCTATCCAGCATCTTCTTAAAGACTTCCAGTCTTTTGATGTCTTCTAATCTCTCCTGTTTGGGAGCCTCTCTGAAGATTCCAGGCCTTTCATCCCTGAAAAAGCTCCAGGCCTCACGTAGCACATACCTGTCCCTCAACCTGATTCCCTCCAGGGGTAATTAAAGCTGCACTTAAAAGTCACCTGACAATAGTTGTTTACTCCTGGATCTAAGTCCAACCTGCTGCAAAGCCGGAATATTCAGCTGTGGCCACCAGGGGCGTGTTTAGAAATCAAAGCCCTATCAGCAAACACACACACACACACACACACACACACACACACAAAATAACCAAACCCTGATATTTATCTTTCCCAAGCTGAGATAAACCTGAACTTATGTTTACAGCCAGCTAAATCCCAGCCCAAATAGTAGCATGAAATGGTTTTATTCTCTGACCCTCGGTCCCCAACACCCAGTCCCCGGAATCGGATTGTGTGAATAGGGACCCCTGAGGTTTCAGAATGAGACACACAAGAATAGATAAATAAAATGCTCTTGCTTTTTAGTCTCTTATTTTGTCCACTTGTAAATGTTTTCTATGATCTTTTTTTAAAACGCATTGTTCTATAGACCACCCACAGTTGCTGTAACAGTGAGATGGGCAGCATAAGACATTATAATAATAATATAATAATAATATAGTAATAATAATGAGGCATTATAGGAACATACACCCCCTGCCCGTATTTTATATATTTTATGGGAGGACAAGAGCACTGGTTTGCTGCTGCTTCCTTTAACGCAGGGGTGCCCAACCTTGGTGACTTTTAAGACTTGTGGACTTCAACTCACAGAATTCCCCAGCCAGCCATGAATGATAGAGTTGGAAGGGAGCAGAAAAATCACCTAATCCAGTGTTTTTCAATCTAAGCAACTTTGAAACGTGTGGACTTCAACTTCCCCATGTCTAGCTGGGGAATTCTGGGAGTTGAAGTCCACAAGTCTTAAAAGTCACCAGGGTTGGAGGCCCCTGCTTTCAACCCGTCTCCACTCCATCTCCACATCTTAATAGATCTTGAACTTTACAAAGAGAGACTTAAATTGCCTTCTTTCCTCTCCCTCCTGATGTTCTCTGACAGGTCATTCCCACCCCACGGAAAAAAGCAACAGGATTCTCACCAGTGGGCTGTCCGACGTCTTGAAGATGGTGGGAACGGCGTCAGGCTTCAAGTAGCGAACTCCCCACCGGTACTCAAAGCAGGAAGGGGCAAAATGATCACTGCACAAGTGCTGGTGCTTGGTGGGGATCCACTTTTCTTGGTTCATTTGGGAGAGCCATTGCCGGAGACGTTCAGGATTGTGTAAGGGAAACCTGTAGTAGGGGAACGGAAAGGAAGGGTCAGGATGAATGAGATATCATGAAGTGTGAAACACAGGCCGCTGAAACAAGGGTGTGTCCTCTCCATTGTCTTCCTTGTTTCTCTGCCGACACCCATATCTTGTTGACTTCCTTCGATTCTTGTTATAAGATTCAGGTATGAGAGTGGTCAAAAGAAGTCAAGAAGGCAGCTACGATATGCAGTTAAAGCTCTGTTGTTTTGGAATGCTATAAAGTTTGGCCCTATAAAACACGCTGTGGCTTACTCCAAAGGAAATAGCATTGCTTATTAAATGCTGCCCATTTCACTGTCAAGAGCAGAGGACTTCAAACTTGGCAATTTTAAGACTTGTGGACTATCAACTCCCAGAATTCGCTGGCTGGAGAATTCTGGGAATTGGAAGTCCACAAATCTTAAAGTTGGCAAGTTTGAGGACCCCTGGTCAAGAGTGATGTCATTTTAAGAGACTATTAAAATCAATTTTGCTGGAAGGGCAAGCCTATTGCGACCTCCCCACCTTATCCATGGAGTCAGGTCTCTGGCTTTGCGTTATGAAAGTCATAGAGTTTGCATTCGCCGGATGAAAAACCACAGTTTTGGGGAAGAAACTAACTCCCAACCGCTTCCCCTTTTGGCCCAGAGGTCCACATCCACAAAGACAGGACAAGTCAACGTTACTTTTATAAGAAAAAATCTACTAGCTGTTTCTCCCATTTCTGAAAGCCCCCATGCGGATCCAACATGACGATAACCCTGCGAGGTAGGATAAGCTAGCCCAAAGTCACCCAGCTGACTTTTGTCGCCAGAGGCGGAACTAGAATTCACTGTCTCCTGTTTTCTAGGCTGGTGCCTTAACTACTACGCACCTATTAATGGGGCTGCCCAGGAGCCCCAGATTCAATCCCCATTCAGGCCTAGAGGCCCCTTCCTCTCCCCTTCCAGGTGAGTAAAATGAGGAGGGGGCTCTTGCTTATATAACACCCCCCTTTCCCATAAGAAGCAACACCCAGAGACTCCCAAAGGTCTGTTCACCCCCTTCCCATAAAGAGGCTCTGGGACCACAAAAGGCCAACCAGAGGGGTCTGCTTCCCCACTCCTAGGGAGGGGGGTCTCTTGCCCCCCTCCTTGAGAAGGGATTTCCTGCCCCCCCTCCATACAACTTCCCCCGAAAGCACAATAAGGGAAGGGCCGAGACCCTCCTCCTGCCCCCACCACAGTCCCACGCCCTCTCCCCAGCTGGCCCGGACTACAAAGCCCATCTCTCCACGCCACCTGGCAGTTGCAGTCCGGGGAATCTCGGCGGGAAGGGAAGCCCTGCCTGGGGGATGGGGGTGGGGGTCAGGCCAAAGTTCCTCTCCCCCCCTTCCTCCCCTCCCAGTCCCAGTCCGGCCCCGCCCCCTGGCACGAGGCGGGTGGTCCCAAGCAGACACCCCGCACCCCACCCTCCCTTCCCGCAAGGGGTCTGACTTGTAGAAGCTGAGCCGCCGCTGGTCCCGCCGCGGCTGCCCTGCCGAGTTGGAGCATCGCGGCGCCCGGCAATACTTGGTCATCGTGGCGGCGCCTCCGGAGACCCCGGCTCGTTTGTTGACGGATGACGTCAGGCGACACGCCCCCGCGCAGCCACGCCCGCCACGCCTGCGCATAGCGGGCAAGTGACGCCCTGGCTCGCCGGGCGGAGGCCGGCAGTGCTGGCTATAGAGATAGGAAAAGGGAACAGGAGTAGCACTCCATTCCCTTTTATATGGATTGTATATTATTATATTATATGTTTGTATTACATTAATTATATTACATTAGATTAGATAAACATAGATAGAAAGACATACGATTGATCAGAGGTCTTCAAATGTGGCAACTTTAAGACTTTTCGACTTCTGGGAGTTGAAGTTCACCAGCTCTGCTGGCTGGAGAATTCTGGGAGTTGAAGTCCACAAGTCTTAAGTTTCTAGGTTTGGGGACCCCTGCGGTAGATACAGACACAAACATACACCCCACTAAAGCTGAATGCCATTTGGCCTGAATTAAAGCACTTTGCATCTCTGTTTCAACTTTTGCCACTTGAACAGGTATGGACTTCAACTCCCAGAATTCCCCAGCCGGCATCTTAAAGTGGCCCAGGTCGAAAAACACTGTGTTAAATCAGCATCCCTTTGCTCATCTTAATGGAACCACTGGGATCTAATGGCCAGCAAGTGGAAACCTTGAATAAAGAGAAAAGTAGAAAAAAAGGAAATGTTCGAAATTTGGGTGGGTTTGGTCAGATTCGAACCCGGGATCTACGTAGAAGGGCGGCGGCTAGGACGGCGCCACCTGATTGGTCCAAAGGAAAGCGATGGCGCGCGCCGGTGCGGAAGGTTTCTACTTTGGAGGCGGACCGTTAGTCGCAAAGTCTGCCTCCGATTGGCCGCTTCCGGGCGTGATTGACGCGGCGGCTGCCAACCGTTGCGCAGCATCGTTTCCGCGCGCTGTTTGGGACGGTTAAGGGGCGCTGAGCCGCGGCGGCGGCTGAGGGGGGGAGAGGCCCGACGGTTGGCAAGCAGTCGGCCTCGGTAGGGAAGATGGCCGGCGGAGGAGGAGGAGCGGGAGGCGGCTGCTTGTACCCGCGAACGACGAATCCGAGCCTCGAGTCGCCGCCTCTCCTCAGCCTGAGGCGAAGGTCGAAACAGCAAGGGCCGGAGGAGGCGGTGAGGGGCGGGGTCAAGCCAAGGAAGGGTGGAGCCGTCGCGGTGGGGCGGGAAAGGGGAGGAGCCCAGGGGTGCGTGACGTGTGGGCGGGGCCGGAGATTGGGCGTATCCCAGAAAAGAGTTCTGTAGATCAGAGGTCTTCAAAGGTGGCAACTTTAAAACTTGTGGACTTCAACTCCCAGGAGGGGTCTTAAAGTTGGAACGTTTGGGGACCCCTGCTCTGGATGGATGGATGAGATAGATGAGATATAAGATAGATGGAATATAAGATAGATAGATGAGATCTAGATAGATTAGATATAAAATAGATAGATTAGATAGATTAGATTAGATAGATAAGATGATAAATTAGATAAAATCTTCATACATGTACATACATATATAATACTGTATATATCCATATTTATATATATATATCTACCTCCGGATATCTATCTATCTATGTATCTATCTCCTTCCATTTCTATCTTTCTATCTGTCACTCATCATTATATCACTCTATCCATATCTCATTTATCTACCATCTGTCATTCACCTATCCATCCTCTCTCTCACTCCATCCATCCAGATCTCATTTATCTTCTCTCTCTCTCTCTCTCTCTCTCCATATCTCATTTATCTACCATCTATCATTCACCTATCCATCCTCTCTCTCACTCCATCCATCCAGATCTCATTTATCTTCTCTCTCTCTCTCCATATCTCATTTATCTACCATCTATCATTCACCTATCCATCCTCTCTCTCACTCCATCCATCCAGATCTCATTTATCTTCTCTCTCTCTCTCTCTCTCCATATCTCATTTATCTACCATCTATCATTCATCTAGCCATCCTCTGTCTGTCTGTCTATCTAATCATCATTTTAGCCATTGTCTATCCACTGTAGGATGAAGGCTTCTTCTGCATGTTTCCAACCTGTACGGTCCTGAGCTTTCTTTTGCCAATTGTATTTACACACAACACACACACACACACACACACACACACACACACGTATGTATTAATCACATCGAAAAATCAGTCAGGTTTCTCGTGTACTGGGGAAAAGGAGGATTGGCAGGGTCCACAATGCTTTGTCTTGTTTTCAACCAGGTGATTCTTGAGCGAGTGTTGGGAATAACTGCTCAGACCAGCAATGGCTTAACTTGTGACCCAAACTCAGGACAGGTAGCATATCCAACAGGGTAAGTGTTTTGCTACGGTGGGTTGAAATATTAGTGTGTATTAGTGGTGGTAACCCTTTTAGAGCTGTATACAATGAAATTTCATTTTAATGTATGCCAATCAGTGTACATTTAAAGTGACAATAAAGTTATTCTAAGTTCCTCCAATTTTTAATAACATACCAGTTCTCTTTAGGGCCCAAGCTGGCAGTGTGTTTAATTTTCATTAACGTTTTCCGTTAAAGGGGCCCTTATCACAAACCACACTTTATTGCTTGTGTTGATGGCTTGTTCAGAAAAAACATAATTTAGCTGCAGTTTGATCAGATTCAGTTCTGATATACGATTTAAAAGAGTTTCCAGGTTTTTCTTGTCCAAGGCCAGAGGCTTACCCTGGTTCACTCTGAGTGTCTTTGATTTAGCGTCATTGAAAGCAACAGGACTGCGATTCCAATGCGTTTTCGCCTACAAAGGTTCTCAAATTTTTCCTCCCCTTTTGAATCCTGGGAAATTTTCTCCCACGTCAACATTTCCATCTTTTCTTCAGATGTGTGGTTGTGATTTTCAATCCCCAGAAGAACAAGCAAAGGCACATCTTTAATACGGCCAGGTAAGCCACAACTTTTGATTTCGACTTTTATCCTTCCTGAAGCTTTAAGAGTTTTGCAGGGATCAGGTGGGCCACGAGGTTCAATTGCTCCACAATCGGTCAATTCACTGGGGACAAGCAATGCAGGAAGCATTTTTTGGTAATTTCCTTACAAATGGTGGAGAAATAGTCAGTAGTGGAAACTGTCGGTAGTTGCATTTGTTGGATAAAAAGGTCTGGGAGGGCAGGATATCCAATGCTTTGATGTCAGCCAGCCAATGCAGGTAGTCCTCAACTTACAGCAATTACAATTTACAACAGTTTTATTAGCGCTGAAAAAAGACTTTTGACTGGTCTTATGACATCTACATGGTCACATGATCAGAATTTAGGCACTTGGCAACTGGCATCTACTTATGATGGTTGCAGCGCCCCACAAAGTGACGTGATCCCCATTTGTGATCTTCTGACAAAGTCAATGGGGGAAACTAGATTCACTTAAAACTGTGTGATTCGCTTAACAATTCCAGGGATTCACTTAACAGCTATGGCAAGAAAGTTCCTAAAATGGGGCAAAACTCACAACTTCTTCCTTAGCAATGAAAATTTGGGGCTCAATAGTGGCTGTAAGTCGAGGACTTCCCTTAGTGGATGTATTCTAATAGTATTCATTTCTATGAAGACAGAAAGTAATGAAGGTTTTTCTCTCTTAAGGAAAACTGTGAGCGCTTTGTCTTTCTCTCCCGATGGGAAATACATGGCCACTGGAGAGGTGAGTAACTCTTTTAATAGAGAATACAATTAAAAAGATAAAAACGAACACCAAGTAAAAATAATAAGAAAAATAGGTTTAAAAAAGGGGGGGAGGGTGTTGCGAAGAACCAGTCTATTTATTAACTCTTCACCATGTTAACAGTCATCAGTTGAGTTTGCTGTTCTTCCCCGGGGAGTCCTGAACCATAAAGGCTCTATAAATCATGCAGGACTATCCCCAATGGGAACGACATACTTGAGAGGTGGTTATGATGAAACAGGAAGAGCTTCCTTAAGGATGAGTGCGGATTGAATACAAAAGCCATTATGGCCATTAGGAAAGAAGGGCCTTGGGGTAGGCCAGTGAAGAGAATGAGTGAGAATCAAACTCATGAAAACAATTGCAGGAGGAAAGAGAGAAGAGCAAAGGCTAAGCAAGAAGCCCTTTATGGAAGTGATAGGACCAAAGGTAGAAAGGAATGGAGAAGCATGGATTGAAGCTAGTCTAAATTACATTTGATATGTTTCCTTTGTGTTTTTCTCTCAAGGTTTAGTTTTTTAGCTTCTTTCTTTCTGAATGGTGTGAAAAGTTTGTGTAGTCTTTAAGGCAGCTGCTTAGTTGAGTTGACTGGTGATCAGATGAAGGTCTGTTCTGATCATTTATTTATTGGCATCCTGTCTATTATTTTTTCAAATAACTCAAGGTGGCAAACATACCTAATATGCCTTCCTCCTTCTATTTTCCTCATAACAACAACCCTGCGAGGTGAGTGGGGCTGAGAGAGAGAGGGACTGGCTTAAAGTCACCCAGCCAACTTTCCTGGCTAAGGCAGGACTAGAACTCACTGTCTCCTGCTGATTGGCCCAAAGTCACCCAGCTGTCTTTCATGCCTGGCAGGTCTAGAATTCACCATCTCCCAATTTCTAACCTGGCGTCTTAAGCCCTAGACTAAACTGTCTCTCTTCTGGTTTTCCTGCCTGCAGAACGGGCACCAGCCAGCCGTCCGAGTCTGGGATGTAGAGGAGAAGACCCAAGTATCTGAACTTCATGGCCACAAGCACGGCGTGGCCTGCGTGGCCTTCTCTCCCAGTATGAAGTACCTCGTGTCAGTCGGGTATCCTCACGACATGAAAGTGAACGTGTGGGATTGGAAGGTAAGAAGCTCTCCTGCAGGATCCACGGGGACTCCCATGAGGGACAAAGTACAGATTCCGCAGCAGAAGAATCCAGATATAATGGATAGAACAGGAGAACTTTGATACCGTCCTCACATCCTGACGGTCGTAATATGACGGGTTGGGTTTTGGTTTAGCAGGTTAAGAGAACCGCGATGTTACGGCTTGGTCATTCAAGCCGCAGTTAAGCATGACGGAGCCACTCACTCAGACTTTACAAACTCTGTTTTCGGGATACAGCTACTCCTTGACATATGTCCACAAATGAGCCCAACATTTCTGTTGCTAAGCGAGACGTTTGTTAAGTGAGTTTCGCCCCACTTTACGAACTTCCTTTCCAAAGTTGTAAAGCGAATCCCTGCAGTTGTTAAATTAGTCGCCCGGTTGTTAAGTGAATCGGGCTTCCCCACTGACTTTGCTTGCCAGAAGGTCTCAAAAGAGGAATCACGTGACCCCGGGACACTCTGGTTGTCATAAATGTGAGTCAGTTGCCAAGTGTCTGAATTTTGACCTAAGTGTGAAAGCTGGTCATAAGTCTCTCTTTTTTTCAGTGCCCTTGTAATTCTGAAGGGTCATTAAATGAACGGTTGTAAGTTGAGGGTGTATTTTTGTCCTGTTCGCATCTTACCGCGATTGCTGGGTGGTTTTTATTCCTCACAGAGCGATACCCTCATCGCATCCAACAAAGTCTCCTGCAAAGTTATGGCCATCTCCTTCTCGGAGGACAGCTATTTTGTGACGGTCGGGCACCGCCACGTCAAGTTCTGGTTTTTGGATGGCTCCAGAGAAATCAAGGTAAGCCTGTTCCTTATATGCCAGCTATCCTGTCCAACCTTGGCCGCTTTTAGACCTGCGGACTTCAACTCCCAGAGTTCCTGAGAAAGCCCCCATGGCATTCTGGGAGTTGGAATCACAAAGGAGCCATAGTTGCCCCACCCTGGCACAGGTAGTTTAGTTGTTGAGTGAGTCAGTTGTTAAGTGAGTTTTACCCCATTTCTTCGACCTTTGTGCTTGTGAAGTGAATCCGGCTTCCCCACTGACTTTGCTTGTGCGACGGAGGCAGAAGGGATTCCTCATGATCTTGGGACACAGCAAGGGCCGTAAACAGGAGCCGGTTGCCAAGTGGTTGCATTTGGATCACGTGACCACGGGGAGGTTGCATATCCGTAACTGAAAAACGGTCCTAAATTTCTTTTTTCCCCTATGCCGTTGTGAGTTTGAATGGTCGTAAGTCGAGGACCGCCTCCTTGGACTGTGACGATCCCTGGCTCTTACAGATCAAGGAGACGGTTCCCCTGGTGGGTCGCTCCGGACTCCTCGGGGAGCTCCACAACAACACCTTCTGCGACGTGGCGTGTGGCGAGGGCAAGATGGCCGGCAGCACCTTCTGCATTTCGCACTCGGGGCTGCTTTGCCTCTTCAACGAGAAGCGCATCCTGGAGAAATGGATCGACTTGAAGGCGAGTGGGCCATCCCGGCTTCTACACAACAGACGCTTGCTCCTCTGGGGTCGCCCTCAAGGCCTCTTTCTCTCCTTCCCTCCAGGTGACCCTGGCCAATTGCATTTGTGTCAGCGAAGGGTTTATTTTCTGCGGCTGCGCTAACGGAACCGTGCGCCTATTCCAAGCACACAACTTGCACTACCTCTCAGATTTGCCCAAGCCGCACCACCTGGGCACCGATGTGGCTGCAGAGCCCATCCTGAGGTATGGCGTTGCCCAGGCTGAGCTGGAAAATACAGGGGCACCCGATAGACCCCGTGCCACCCACCCCTTTGTGCTCTCTTCACTGCCCAAAACCACCTGACCAGCTTTCCTGGCCAATTTATTTTATTTATTTATTATTCGTATTTATAGACCGCCCCCTCTCCCGAAAGGGACTCGGGGCGGTGTACAGTCACTAAAATGCGTTATAAAATACATACATAAAACAGTTAAATAATTAAATACGTAGGTGGAGGAGGTTGCAAGACTGTATATAGAATAATAAATATAGTACATTAAAAACTCTAATAACCCAGGAGTTAAAATATTACCCAAAATTACCCATTAAAATATATCCACCGGGAGGTAAAAACTAAGAATGTGCCAGGCCAGCTAATCGAAACAGGTGAGTCTTTAATTTTTGACGGAAGGAACGGAAGTCAGTGGTAGTTCTAATGTCGGGGGGGAGGTCATTCCAGAGGGTTGGGCCCATCACAGAGAAGGTCCTACCCCTAGGCGTCGCCCGCTTGCACTGCCTAGTGGACGGCACCAGTAGTAGTCCCTCCCTGTGAGAGCGGATTGGTCGTAGGGATGTGTGCGGGAGGATACGATCCCGCAGGTAACTGGGTCCTGTGCCATGGAGCGCTTTAAAGATGGTAATCAATACCTTGAAATGCACCCGAAAAACCACAGGTAGCCAGTGCAGCTCGCGCAGGAGAGGTGTCACGTGGGAGTATCTTGAGCTCCCCATAATCACCCGCGCGGCTGCGTTCTGGACTAGCTGTAGTCTTCGGATGCGTCCCAAGGGAAGCCTCATGTAGAGGGCATTGCAGTAGTCCAGGACTAGAACTCCCAGTCTCCTGGCAATTGGCCCATAGTCACCCAGCCGACTTTTGTGCCTAAGGCAGGACTAGAACTCTCCATCTCCTGGTGATTGGCTCAAAGTCACCAAACTGGCTTTTCTAACCTGGAGCCTTAACCACTAGGCCGTACTGGCTCCCCCAATCCTTGCTTTTTCCTAGCTACAAATCCTGCATCTGAGTAAGCATCAGGTACGGGCTCTTTGATTCGTTGGGAAGAACCCATCTTTCCACAGCTAATGGCTCCCCCCCCTCCCCCGCAACCCCAGCCAGAGCAGCTAAAAGGTTTTGTGGAAATTACAATCCAGCACATTGGAATCTCTTCCCTCCCGTCTTTGGTGTTTTCCAGAAGGCCAGATGCCTCCTTTCCAGATGCTATTGCCGTCGTCTTCGACCCTCGCCGTCACTGGCTCTCCTGCATGTACAAGGATCACAGCATCTACATTTGGGATGTGAAGGACATTGGCCACGCCAGGAAAGTGTGGTCTGACCTCTTCCACAGCTCCTTTGTCTGGAATGTGGAGGTAATGGGCCCCTTCCATTGGGAACGGAGGGGGACAGCAGGAACAAAGTACTTCCTGGAAGTCACTTGCTAAGATCCTGGGTGGCTTCCCCAGAAGGTCTCTTGAGTTGGAAGGGAAGTCCTCTGCTCCCTGAGCGGGTCTCCCTTGTCTGCAGAGCTCAGCCCCCGTTGATTCTGTGGCAAGGACAGGGATGAGAAGAAGGGATGAGAAGAAGAAGGGATGAGAAGAAGAAGGGATGAGAAGAAGAAGGGATGAGAAGAAGTCGGTCCCCAGGGATCTCCAACCTTGGCAATTCTAAGACTTGTGGACTTCAACTCCCAGAGTTCCCAGAACTCTGGGAATTGAAGTCCACAAGTCTTAAAGTTGCCAAAGTGGGATAGCCCTGCTCTAGAGTGTTGATAGTCCCACTTGCTCTCTTGTAGCATGAACTACATCTGATCAATTGATGTTCCCACCTGTCTCCTGTGAATTTGGGATATTCCTTCTCTAGTTTCAGTTCCTTCCAAAGAATTTACACCAAAGAATCCACATGGGCTCCACCTTTGGTTTATCCTGAGTTTGAAGATCATCAGTGTTGATATTCTCACTTGTCTCTCGTGGGCTCCATCCTAGGTGTATCCTGAGTTTGAAGCCCACCAAGGCTGTTTGCCCCCAGGATCCTTCCTAACGTGTTCCTCAGACAGCACTATACGGTTTTGGAACTTGGAAAACAACACGCATGGACCTTTCAAGAAGAACGTCTACAGCGACGTAAGTTTCCCACCTTTCTCACCTGGCGGTTGTAAGATTGGCTCCCCCCCGCCCCCCACCCACAAGACTGAGTGTATTCCAAGGGCTGAGGAGGATTGGAAACTCTTAATTTCCTTTGAACCGGCTCTCTTTTGAAGTGGCGTGATGCCCCGTTTCCTCCCTAAAGAACCTGCTGAAGGTTGTGTACGTGGAAAAGGGCGTCCAGTATTTGCAAGATTCAACGAATTTCCTGGAGCGAAACGACAACGTCGGCTACCTTGACGTAAAATACGGCGTCCGAGTGATGCAGATCAGCCCGGATGGCCAGCACCTGGCCTCTGGGGACAGAACCGGGAATCTGAGGTGGGTCTGGGATCAGCGTTGTTCCTTCCCTGGTGGAAGCGGTCCCCACTTAGGCTTCTCTGTCCCTTCCCTATTGGGATAAAACTTTAGTCCGACACTCACAGCTGGCCAAGGCATCGACTAATCCATCTGACAAGTACGGATAGTCCTTGACTTACAACCGTTCTTTTAGTGACAGTTTGAAGTGACAACGGCACTGGAAAAAAGTGACTTACGATCGGTTTTCACACTTACGACTGTTGTGGCATCTCCTCAGTCACATGATCAGAATTCAGATGCTTGGCAACTGACTCACGTTTATGACTGTTGCAATGTCTTATGGTCACCTGATTCCCTTTTGTGACCTTCTAATGATGGGGAAGCCAGGTTCACTTAACAACCATGTTACTGCAGTGCTTCATTTAACAACTCGGGCAAAATGGGGCAAAACTCAGTTCAGAACTGTCTAGCTTTGTTCATAATTTGAAGCCGGCCTGCAGATCATTATCTGGGAATCAAGGGCCATAAAATATCACCAGCAAAGTGACTGGTTTTGCTCCCTCAGTTGTGGCTGGTAGGTTTTCGTATTTCTGACAGGTTTTGTACTTCTGATTCTGCCCCCCTCCCACTCCCCCCACCCCCGGTGCTCTCGGAGAAGTACCAAACTTGGATTCCAATACGTTCACTTTCAAACCGTTTTAAAAAATTGTTTTTTTGTCTTGCAGGATACATGAGCTAAAATTCATGGCGGAAGTGATGAAATTTGAGGCCCACGATTCGGAAGTCCTCTGCTTAGAATATTCCAAGCCAGAAACAGGTTGCTTTTTAAATCTGGGAATTTGTGCAGATGAAGTTTTTTATGTCTAACCTGCCACCCTGGGGGTTCCATGCAGCCCCAAACAGCTAGTAATGTGGGCCCACTAGGTGGTAAAATTTTAACACTATGTGATTTATATACGTTAACTATTTTAAATACAGGTAGTCCTCAACTTACAATTGAGCCCAACATTTCTGTTGTTAAGTGAGACATTTCTTAAGTGAGTTTTGCCCCACTTTACAACCTTCTTTGCCGTGGTTGTTAAGTGAATCCCTGCAGGTTTTAAATTAGTAACACGGTTGTTAAGCGAATCTGGCCTCCACATTGACTTTGCTTGTCAGAAGATCGCAAAAGGGGATCCCATCGCATCACTGCGACCGTTGGTTGCCAAGTGTCTGAATTTTGTGACTGTGGGGAAGCTGCAACGGTCGTACGTGTGAAAAACGGTCATAAGTCACTTTTTTCAGTGCCGTTGCAACTTCCAACGGGCACTAAATGAACTGTTGCAAGTCAAGGCCTACCTGTATATTGTATGCAGCCGCCTCACTCAGGGTGGCCCAAGCAAGCTGAAAGATTGGACACCCATGTGTTGTGTTGTGTTGTGTTGTGTGTACAGACCCACCCATGAGACACAAAGATACCCCAGCCACAAACACACACCCTGCTGGGTATCTGAACAATTCTGTCCTGGCAATTCTTGGGATTTCCGGGAGCAGCTTCTGACTCCCTTTGAAAGAGAGGCAACTGAAGGTTTTCCCCCTCTGTCCGTAGGCCTGGCGCTCTTGGCCTCAGCGAGCCGAGACCGGCTGATTCATGTACTGAACGTGAGAAGTGGTTATAAACTGGAGCAGACTTTGGACGACCACTCCTCGGCTATAACAGCGGTCAAATTCACTGGTGAGCCGCTGCTTCAGACCACTCGGAGAGAGTCCTTCTTTCTCAAACCATGTTGGCTTAGGGATCGCAGGAGCATGGAGCCCGGTCTTCCTGCAGGATGGAAAAACTGGGCTTTATTTTAGGGATGAAGCAGAAATCTAAAAGCATGAATCTAAAATAATAATAATAATAAAAGCATAAATCTAAAAAAAAATTAAAAGCATAAATCTAAAAAAAAATTTAAAAGCATAAATCTAAGAAAATTATTATAAAAGATAAATTACATGAACATGAGAAGGCTGATCTGTCTGACTTTCTTTTCTCCATCATAGGAAATAGCTGCATTCAGATGATTAGCTGTGGAGCTGACAAAAGCATCTATTTTCGCAGCGCGCAAAAGGTTCTCAGATTATTTATGATTATATTATAAAAACATGCAATTAAGGTTCTTAGCTGGAGGGCTGTCTGGACAGAATATAAATAGATATAAAGAGTAGAACAGAGTCAGCTGGAGTTGGGTGCATATAAATTGAATATATTTAGTTAAACATGAGCTGTGGATTCATAATTTGGTGCCCTGTGGGGTTCCGTCGGCCGTTTCCTTTAGGCTGATTTAAGGAGATTGAACAAACTTTCCTGGGCAAATTTATCCGGACAGCTGATGGTCAGGCAGGACCTGCATAAAGTATAGTCTGCACTGACCCCAAATGGCTGGGAGAGGGTCTCTGTGCTCTTCTCCCGGGAATCTGGATGAAGCATTACAACGGCAGGCTAGGATGCATTTGTATCCCTACAGGTTCTCCTTGTGGGGAATTCCTGGTCATAATTAGCAGAATATTGCTGATTTTCTCCTTTTTGCATTAAAATGACTTTCCCCGTTCTTGGAGTCACAGTGTATAGGTCCACTCTGCCTCTGTCCTTGGTGGGCTTATTCTGGAAGTCAATTGCTTCCCAGTTGAAAGCCAACCCGTTTGGAGGGTCCTCAGTTGTGGAGAGATTGTTGCCCATAATTTTAAGCTGGCTGGATCAAAATCCCTGCCTCCCCTTAGAGCCATGAGGGTGAACCTATGGCACACGTATCACAGGTGGCACACGGAGCCATACCTGCCGTTAGCTCCAGCGTGCATGTGTGCCCTGGCCAGATGATTTTCGGCCTTCCAGAAGGCCGGGGGAGGCCATTTTGGCCCTAGGAAAGCCTCTGGAGCCTGGAGAGGGTGAAAACGGCCTCCCCTCCCTGAGGAAAAACCTGTGCTTTGCATTATGGGTGTGGCATGCATTCGCGCTATCGCACACGCGTGCTTGCATTTTTGGCACCCAAGAAGAAAAAGGTTACACTTCCTTAGAGTGTTTGCTTCCTCACTGCAGGTCGGAGGTGGAATTAATTTTATCCGGTCTCACCACGTGGCTGAGAAGACCACTCTGTACGACATGGACGTGGATATAACTCAGAAGTACGTGGCTGTGGCCTGCCAGGACAGGAACGTCAGGTGAGATGCTCTCTCTATCGCTCTCCTGGCCCTCTGGGATTGCAGCATTTGAGGTCCTCCTGGGGATTTTAATTCCCGGGTGGAGAAAATAAGGGAGGAAATGGCCTTTCCCCAGGCCGGGACTGGAGTTCAGTCTTAGGGAGGAAGAAACCGGGGGTGCAGTGGAGACCAGAGGCGCCTTCTGCCCGTAAGGCCTCTGCCTTGAGCCAGCCAGATTCTGCAGGCTCTGAGATGAGCTTAATTCTCCCCTTCCAGGATATACAACACGGTCAGCGGGAAGCAGAAGGGCTGCTACAAAGGGGCCCACGGTGACGATGGATCCCTGCTGAAGGTGACGGAGAGGCACAGAAAAATGTGCTGTCCCCAGGGCAGAATTGGGGACTGGTCATGGCTGGCAGTGGGGGATTTCTTTTTCCAGATGAGAATTTAATGCCTCAGAGAAGCTCAGGAAAGATCAAAAATTTGGCTAATTGTCCCTCGGCCCCTAATTTTATTTGTACTTCATCCAGAATCCTTCTGTGAGGGAGATGGGCAATGGATGGAGGGATGGATGGATAGATGGACGGATGAGATAGACAGATAGATAGATAGATGATAGGTAGATAGATAGATAGATAGATAGATAGATAGATAGATAGATAGATAGATAGATAGATAGATAGATAGATAGATAGATAGATAAAGAGAGAGAGAGAGAGAGAAGATGGATGGATGGGATAGGGTAAGTAGGTAGGTAGGTAGAGAGAGAGACTGAGTAATTTGCAGAGAAGTGACCACTTGATGCCTGGATCCCTCTGTAGGTCCAGTTTGATCCTTCTGGAACATTCCTGGCTACTAGTTGCTCAGATAAAAGCATTTCCATCATCGACTTCCGCTCTGGAGAATGTGTGGCCAAAATGTTTGGGCACTCAGGTTTGTTTCCCAGTCTTGATATTCTGAATTTCTCTGATTTTCTCTCAAACCCAGTCTCCCTTTGCTTGCTTCCTCTCAAGTGTGTTATTAACTTGCATGCCAATCCATTCCCAAAATACCTCCTCCTCCTCCTCCTCTCCTCCAGCAGAGACCTGTGCTGGCTGATCTAATGCTTTGCACATGCTCAGAGGTCTATCCTGTGAAGCGGAGTGACACAGGTGATGCGCAGAAGACCTTCGTTTAAATCAGTCGAGGGGAACAGCGCAATAATTCCCTTCTCCCACATTGCAGAAGTCGTCACGGGGATGAAATTTACCTTCGACTGCAAACATCTGATCACCGTCTCGGGAGACAGGTGGGCAACCTGGTCTCTCCAAGGTGCCCCTTCGGCTTCAAGGCTTGTGAGGGTCCAAGCTCACCCAGAAAGGAGAGTGGGAGAATTTGATGCCCAGGGGGGGGGGCAGTTTTGAGGGATGTGCAGTGGGGCCGCTTCAGATCCAGGCTGGAGCCCCACACCAGGAGGCCTCCCCATTTTGCTCTTGATTGTCTTTATTATTCATGCTCTTATTCTGCAGTTGCATCTTTGTGTGGCGCCTGAGCCCTGCAATTACCGCTTGCATGAAGCAGCACTTGAGGGAACTGGAACAGATCCAGGAGCAGCAGGAGGTTGGGGACTCTGCGTGGCCTCCCCGGGTCAGGTACCAGACCAGCCCTGCGTCCCGAGTTCAGGAGAAGGGCAGAAGCTCTGCCCCGGTGGGGTAAAGAAGGGCATGTTTTGAACCTTCCTTTCCAGGGTGGAAATGTTTGAGAGGGACTCCCACCGGGACTTGGTTGATTCTGACCTGGAGGAGGAGGAGGAGGAGGAGGAGGAGGAAGAGGAGGGAGAAGAGGAAGAATTAGCTCTGCAGACGCCAGTTAAAGATGACCTTGATCCAGGTACGTCTTGGGACAAGACACGGCCGGCGTTATCGGAGTTTATTTTATCTGCTTTGTCATTTTATATCTGATGATTGTAATGCTTGTTCATGTTTTATTATCCTGTAAGCTGCCCAGAGAGATGGGCAGCCAATACAAATAATAATAATAATAATAATAATAATAATAATAATAATAATAATAACAACAACAACAACAACAACAACAACAACAACAACAATCTGTAACACCACCCAACATCCACATATTCCTCTCCCAGGTCCTTGGAAAGGACTCGGTAGGGAGGCATAAATGCCAAACCCAGCCTGAACATTTGACGGACCATAATCATTTATTAGTATTATTAGAACTTATTAGTCCCCTCAAAGCCACCTTGCTTGGAACTGCAACTATTTACTCAGAGGGAAGAGGAACACACTGTCTGCCATTGTTAGTAGAGATTGGACAATTGCTTGTGTGGAGTGGCATAGGGTCTCTCGTGTGAGCAGGGCGGGGTTGGACTAGAAGACCTCCGAGGTCCCTCCCAACTCTGTTATTCTCTCATTCCTTTTAATACCTTTCTCTTTTTTGGGGGGGGTAAAAATTCAACCCCCTTCTCACCATTATGGGCACCCTTTCTTAGACCCTTATTTTGGGATTACTAGAGACATAAAGGCTGTTACTTTCACTGTCCTCATGTGGTTTTTCTCTTCCCAGCTCCTGTTTGTCTCCTGTCCAATGGCAAACTGCCCATGTGGGCAAAGAGACTGGTAAGTCGCAGGGGATTGTCCAGCTGCCCCATAGAGAGCAGGGAGGTTTTTGGAGATGGAAGAGAGCACAGCTATTAGTACAGGTGGTCCTTGACTTACGTCCACAGTTGGGACGAGAATTTCCATTGCTAAGCAAAGCGGTCGGGAATTGAATCGTACCCAGTTTTACAACTTTTTTGCCATGGTTGCTAAGCGAATCATGCCCCAAATTTTGATCATGTGACCATTAGCATGCTGGGACGCTTGTAAGTGTGAAAACAATCTTCGTTCACTTTTTTCAGTGTTATTGACGGTCACTAAACGAATGGTTGTAAGTCAAGGACGTCCTGTAATAACGAGCGATGTGCTGCTTGGCTCCGCTGGGCCCATCCCATGCCAGCCGTTCTTTCATTGCTTCAGCTGGCCTCCCCCCACCTGGCCCTTCAGGTGTTGGGACTGGCTGGCACGGAGGTCTCGCCCGTCCGGAGGGCCCCTGCTGGGAGAAATCTGCCCTCTACCAATGCAGATTGTTGCTGGGGGTTTTCCAGCTGGCGGGGAGGGGGGGGGCAGGGCCAGCCAGGTCTCCTGACTCCCCCCTTTCCGGGCGTCTCCCTCTGTCTCCTTGCCAGCTGGGTGAAGCAGACCATTCGGAGAGCGGCGCCTTTCACTCCAGGGTGAGCTACCAGCCGCAGGGCCGTTGGGCTGAGCGAGCCGACAAGGAACCCATCAAAACCATCCTGGAAGCTGACTTGAGCTACTTCACCCCGATTCAGAACCGCAGCACGGCCGAGGCGGATCTGGAGCAGCGGAGTCTGGACCGACTGGTTTTGGAGGTGCTTCTCGGTGGGGGAAGGTGGGAGGGGGAGATTGGTCTGATTGGCTGAGTAACGTCACCCCCACCCCCGTTCCTCTGAGAAAGCAGGCGATCCATCTGAATAGGGTTCAGAAGGCACATTTCCCGTCTTTCCCTGAAAATAAGACCCGGTCTTATTTTCTTTTAACCCCTGAAAAAATGGCTAGGGCTTCCTTTCGGGGGGAGTCTAATTACTGACTCACCTCGTGGCAGGGGCACCAACAGGAGCCACTTCTTCTGTGGATGCTTGCTGCTGCTCACACGTGTCACCCCCGCCCCCCCTTTCGCCATCAGAGCCTTCCGGAAAGCCCTCTGCAGCCAATAAAGGAAGCTCTGCATCGATCTGGAGCTCTGTTATCAGCTGCACGGAGCTTTCCGGAAGGCTCTGATGGCGAAATCGGGGCCGGGGACGACAATCCGGATCTCGTTTCTTGGTTTCATCCTCCGGAGGATGAAAAACAGCCCTACGGCCCTAAAGTGACTTCCGGTTTGTCCGTTGGGTTGTTTTTCGTCCTTCGAAGACTTCAGGGAAGCCTCCGGAAGGCCCCCGAAGGCTCCAGAGGGCTTATACCAGCCCTAAGTCCGTTCCTGAACTTCCAGTTTGCCCTTAGGGAAGCTCCTGAAGCCTCCGGAGGGAGGGAGGCTGTTTTCGCCCTCCCCAGGCTCCTATAAAGCCTCTGGAGCCTTGGGAGGGTGGAAAATGGCTTTTAAAAAGGCTGAACTCAGCAACGCCTCATGTGCCCTGACAAATGGCTCCGCGTGCCACCTGTGGTCATAAGTGCGAGAAGCGGTCCTAAGCCCCTTTTTTTCAGTGCCGCCGTAACTTTGGTCACTAAACCAATGGTTGTTAAGTCGAGGGCCCCCTGTATTCATCTCTGAGTCCCCTTAATCGCGAAGGGCTACTCCTGAGAAGGAGTGAATGAAAGGAGAGGGGGAGAATGTTTTCGCTTCGCCACGCAGGCTGAGAATTCTCCCGGCAACATAACCGAAGACTTCAAGCAGCCGAATCTGTCTTCTGACGAGGACACCCCGCGGGAGCTGGAGGGCAGCGGGACCACCCTCTACGTCTCCCAAGCAGACAGCAGTTCTTCCTTCGGGGAGAGGTTGGTTTTCTGCAGACTCTGCGTTCTCCGACAGAAATCCCAAGGCGGCCCACTCGACTCAAGCGACGAGGCTTGATCCTTTGGCTCAGCGGTCTCCCACCTTGGGAACTTTAAGCCTGGAGGACTTCAACTCCCAGAATTCCCCAGCCAGCTTTCGTTTAAAGTTGCCAAGGTGGGAGACCGCTGCTTTGGCCTGTTGTGTTCTGGAGCCTGGGAAGACCACAGACCCTGGGGCAGATGGTCTACGTTGCCCTCACCTGCTGAGTCTCCCCTCTCAAGTTTTTCAGGACACCTGGATGAGTAGATCCACTGTTAAGAAAGATCTACCCATTATTTCTTTCTCTCTCTCTCTGAAGGTCAATCCATCAGCCTCTGTTTGAGGAGGAAGCCTCGAGCCCCAAAGACAAGGTGCCTGAGATCATCCTCTCTGGGGCTCCCTTGCATGCTGAGCTACCTGTTTCCGGGCACCAGCACAAAGGTAAGATCCCTGGAAGGGACTTCACGGATTCCTCCCCAGCATGGTATTGCACCAAGCGGGTTCCTTGCATGGCACGGCCGGTCGCTGGTCTGAGAACTCCTGTAATCTCCAACCCAGCTCCAAACAGCAAACTGGTGCCTCCCAGGTGTGAAGTTCAAACTCCCACAATTCCCTTAGCCATTGCTAAGGATTCTGGGAGCTGGCCCACCTTTCTGGAGGATGCCAGGTTGAGGAAGGCGATCTGAAGGCCAGCCGTAAAAGTGGAATCGTGATTTCTGTGCCAGTGATGGATTTACACCAATCCACTCAGAAAAATTGGGAGGAAGAGCAGGGGAGCTTGTGGGCTCAGTTGCCACCCATCCCCAAAAGGGTGAGGGAGAAGGAAAGGAAGAGAAGGGAGGAGGGATACGGATAGTCCTTGACTTACGAGATTTCATTTAGTGACGGTTCAAAATCACAGCAACATTGAAAAAAAGGGACTTATGACCGTTTTTCACACTTGCCACTGTTGCAATCTCCCTGGGGTCACCTGATCAAACTTCAACCGCTTGGCAACCGACTTCTACTTATGACGGTTTCAATGTCCTGGGTCAGGCGATCCACTTCCGCGGCATTCCTACAAGCCAAGTCATTAGGGAAGCCAGATTCACTGAACAGCCGTGTGACTCACTTAACAACTGCAGCGATTCCCTTAAGAACTGTGGCAAGAACAGTTGTACAATGGGACAAAACTCAATGAATGTCTCGCTTAGCCACATAAATTCTGGACTCATTTGTGGTCATAAGTCAAGGACTACCTGTATCACGGAAGAGTGCTTGAAACGGGGGCTAGAACCCCCCCCCTCCGCCCCAGCACCTGAGTCTTCCCTTTGTTTTCCGCTCTGCAGAGGCCGAGGTGGCCAACCTGGAGGAGAACTTCTCCCAGAACGGGTTGCTGCCCCAGACGCCGGAGCAGGAAAGATACCTCAAGAATCACTTTGAAACTCTGGCCGGTGGCCCCCTTGAAGGTAACGTGGAACCGGCCTCTGCCAGGAACAGGAAACCAGGAGCCGGGATGGAATTCCAAAGTACCATGAGTTTATTTCAGGCTACCTGAACACGGGAATCTGATCTACTTAGGGTCAAGGCTGGTAATTGGTACCAGTTTAAAGATTCTAGAGTTTAAATTGGATGTTCCTGGACATGTCATTACTCAACCCAATCATCAGCAAACCCCATTCCCTTCTGGCACTGATGATGTTGCCTAGTTGGGTCATGAAACATCTGCAGAAAAACAAGCAAGGTCAGAGAGTACCCTCCTCCTCCTCCCTCTGCAATCCTCCCTCCCTTCTATCACTGATGATGTTCCCTAATTAGGTCATGAAACATTTGCAAGAAAACCAACAAGCTCAGGGAGCACCAAGGACCCCACAAATCAGCCCTGAGCTCCAAATATTGTCTTCTATTGTCACTCGGATAAATTCTCTGCCTTCCTGTTTGTGTCCAGAAACATTTGATGGTTGTATCAGAGATCGACAGCCGTTCGAAGACAGCGAGGACGGGGAGAGCCCACTCCTGAATCCTCGCCTGAGCATCTCCGCCAGGTTTCTCTCGCGCGCTCAGAAGAATTGCAGGTTGGCTGCTTCTGGTCACGTTGCCCCCTCCGTTTGTGGGGAAGCTTCGCCTGAAAACTTGCTCTGAGATGGTTCTCTCCCACACAGATTTGCGGCTGCGTTTCTCCCAAGAGTCTGTCCACTGGCGCAGGCAGCCACTGCTGAACGCCTCTCGGAGGAATGCTTACCACTCAGCGATTTCACGAAATTCAAGGCACGTTTGTGTGGTGCAAATCTTTTAACAGCTACCCACAAAATCCCTGTGCAGCAATTAGATGGGTGGCCTGTATGACTGGAAGATGACGCCTGCGGAGGCTCTCAGTCCCTCAGGTCACGGTTTCCCCAGAGGCAGCCAAGAGGCAACCGAACTCTCTTGGCTTTTCGCTTCTCATCCAAGATGCTAAAGAACAGAAGAAGCTTCTTGGTTGAGGAGCAAAACATCTGCAAGGAAAAACAAAGAAAGTCCTCTGGGGAAAAAAGCACCCTTGGGTCAATGGAGGATGACGTTGCTGGCGTTCCCTAGATTAATTCCTCAACACTCCTTTTTAAAAAATATTGATGACAATGCTATTTATTTATGATATAACATACAAAAAAATACAAAAACAAAAAGAAGGGGAAATAGAGAGGGGAAGGGGAAAGTGTGGGAAAAGAAGGGGAGGAAAGAAAGCCTTGACTACCAACTCCCTTTGGGTGCAGTAGAATAGGCTAATAACATCAAACCACAACTGTTTTAGTTTTACCTAGTAGTTTAAACTAGCCATTTCGGTAACATCGTATCTATCTAATCGGTAAAACCCTAAAATCAAAGTTTCGGGGTTTTTTTTTCTACCTCAAGCACAAAGTCCAGAAGTGGTTTCCAGGTGTCTGTTTTTTGCCTTGATCAAAGCAATCACAATACTCCTGACTTGATAGGGAAACGAAGCTGCTGGCCTAGAACCTGCTCAGTTGCTCTCTAACCAGGGGTGAAATCCAGCAGGTACTGGCAGGTTCTGGAGAACCGGTAGCAGGAATTTTGAGTAGTTCAGAGAACCGGCAAATGCCACCTCTGTCTGGCCCCGCCCCCATCTATTCCCTGCCTCCCGAGTCCCAGCTGATTGGGGGGAAATGGGGATTTTGCAGTAACCTTCCCCACAGAACCGGCAGTAAAAAAAAAATGAATTTCACCACTGTATGTAACCTTTGTGAAATACGTGGTTTTTAGAAACCTCCCCCAGAAATCCAGCCTGAGCTGAAAGGAAGCCTCGATGCCAAAACAGCCGGTGTTTCAGGTAAGAATGTTGACCAAACAAACAGATAGGTAGCTGGAGCAACTCTTCTTTTCTTTTCTCGGGATAAAATGTACAGCCTATCTCCTCCATCCAAATGTATTTAATTGTTTTATGATTGTATTTTTATCTGCATTGACTGTACACCGCCCCGAGTCCCTTCTTGGGAGAGGGGGCGGTGTAGAAATCCAAGAAATAAAATAAATAAATAAATAAAAATAATAAAATGGGCTTGATTACTGTCCCTCGTAGATGCCCTGGAAAGGAACAGCCAGCTGACGCGATCAGTTGGAGCTGTTTACCTGTCCCTTGGAAAGAATGCAGCCGGGGGCATTCCAGTCGGCTGGATTTTTGTCTTTTCCTTAGCCTTGGGAAATCTCCAAAGACAGAAATGCTTTTGTTGTTGTTATTAGTATTTTTCCTCTCTGTTCTCAGAAATTCAGGGTCTCGTCAGAAGTTTTGAGGGGAGCCTGCAGACCCTACGCCTCAAATTTCAAGAGACTTTGCAACTGTACGATAAGGTAAGGGTGGGTGACTCTGCATTTTACAAAAAGAAAGAAAGATGGAGTTTTACTTGGATGGGTGGGCCAAGTTACTAATGCGCTTTGTGCTACATCAGAGGTGTCCAACCTTGGTCCCTTTGAGACTTGTGGATTTCAACTCCCAGAATTCCCATTCTGAGAGTTGAAGTCCCCAAGTCTTAAAGGGACCAAGGTTGGACACTTCTGTGTTATATTCTAAGATACCACTTTTATCATCCCTGTCCCTAAGGTGTGATCAAACAAACATGGCAGCACATGTTGAAGAAAGTAGAGCTTTTAACCTCACGGCCATCTTGACCACACCCTCCTTCTATCCCCACCTCTGTTCCTTTGGGGTTTCCTTTATTTTAACGCCACCGCGGGAAGAGAGGCAAGGAAGTCCTTGCTTCACCTGGGGATAGACAGCTGGCCGTGTCAGAAAGGGTTCCAATGTTTCAGGTGTCTTGTTGCACTGGCGGGACCGAGGAGGAGTTCACCCACGTCCAGCACAGGCTTTCTAGCACCTTCTGCTGGATGAAGAGCGAGCTGGCGACCAGAGACTGCAAGGATAAGGCCGATGTCGCCGTTGCCACCGACCCCTCATCCTTCTGGCCGATCTGCCTCCAGGAAGGCGAGGCCCACACGCTGCTGAAGCATTACTCTGACTCTCTCCTGAACGTGGTTCAGAAGAAGCTGGAGGAGGCCCGGAAAACCAGCCTGCCTTGAAGGGCTTCGTTCCTTCCCTTCCGCACATTTGTGGCACACGGATGTCCGTTTTGTTGTGACTCCTGAGGAGCTGACCGTCCAACATGAGCACCGATTCACGTGTTGCCTTTCAGCACTTTGTTCGCATCCATAGGAAGAGTTCAAAGGTTTGCCCAGTAACGCTGACAATTTGAACGCCTCTTTTTATGACAAAAATTAATAAATAATGTTTTTAGAAGACTCTAGAAAATTCAAAAGGGGCGTCTTGAAATTCTCCTATGGTGCTATTTTTAACTTGGGCTGCCGCACAGCTTTGTAATGTGTGTGTTTTTTAAAGGTTTTAAATATAATAAAGTATTTTTTGGATTCGAAAGAGAGGTGCAGACTGAATTTGTCATGTGTGAACCTCCGGGAGAAAACTTCCAGAGAGGCAGCGGTGTTTTCCTGTTTCAAACGAGTTTTGGGGGCACTGCAACTGTCATAAATATGAATCTTCTGAATTTTGATTGTGTGGCCACGGGAATGCCGCGATGGTCATGTCTGTGAAAAATGGTCATTTCTTCAGGGCCGTTTTAGCTTTTGAACGGTTGCTAAACCAACGGTGGTAACTCAAGGACAACCTGCACTTCATCTATTTTCAATCCGGCTTGCAGGTAAATGTTTCCCAAAACTCTGTCCATGAAACCGGTGCTCAAGCTGCAGATGAGCCGTTTCCCGGGTTGCTTTGTTAATCAAAAGAAAAAAAGAAAAAAGGGCGCGCCCATTAAAGTCACACCGCTCCGAAAGCTGACCACGGAGACAGGTTTATTCAAATCGGAGCACTCAGCAAGACATGGAAATCTGGAGCTGTTTGAAGAGAGAGACCTGCTTGCTCTCGAATGCAAAGCAGCAGGAAGAAAAATCTCCCAAATAACGACTCAACAACCCAGAGATCCACTGGGTTAATATAGGCCCACAAGTCTTGTGGTCCACAAGTCTTAACGTTGCCAAGTTTGAAGACCTCTGATATAGACTGTTTGATCCAGTCCAGGGATCCCAATTTGATTTGCAAGCAAAATTTGTCTTCGTTTCCCCCCCGATGCTTTGGCCTAAATCAACTTTTCTTCCTGGCCCCGTAGAAGAGAGTGAGTGTGTAGCTAGGCTCAGCTAGATGATCTTTGAGGAACATCCTTGGCTGGGGAATTCTGGGAATTAAAGTCCACACGTCTTAAAAGTTGCTAAGATTGACCAAGGCTGGTAATGCAAAGGTTGCAGTGTTGCACACTGAATTCTATGTCTGTGCTTAACTCACATTTTTTTGGCTTATATTATCAAATGTTCTGTCTTTGAGGCTTCTCCTTGTCCAGCCTATCCTACCTCTCAGGGATGTTGTGTTGTTGGGGGGGCGGAAGGCTTAGCTGACCTTTCCATGTTCCGATTTGATCGCTGCTTTTGAAATATGACTTTCCTGTCACGGAGACAGACAGAAGGATGGATAACTGACCTTAACTCTGCCCTCCGGAGTTAAATTGCAAGATTTGCATAGATTGAATGCAAGCAGTTGTAGGTCTGTAATTAGAAGCACCCAATATGCAAAAGAGATGCCATGGGATGTCCTCTCAACCTACCCACCCCCAATTTAGATGCAAATTGTCAGGATGTCAAGAGTCGCTCTTTTAAATAGCCCATCCACAGAATCATTCCTGCTCATCGGAATTGGGTTGAGATTTTGGACTTTTGGGACTGGCTGGATGATAGCCAGTCACATCTGGAGTTCCTTCCTATTCTTGTTGGGAGCCGGGGTAGCGGTTAGAGGCAGGATTTAGGGTCTGTGGTTTGGAAAGAAAAAAGCAACGGCTTGCATTTTAATTTTTTATTAGGGTTTATTGGTAACGCCGGCTCCTCAGATTGTTTGAAATTATAGATTGGGCTTTTATTGGGAAGTAAGTTTGAATTGTAGATTTGCTAAGCATGGGGGTTGGACTAGAAGGTCTCTTCCAACGCTGATATTCTTTTACAAGAAGAAATAAGTTGATATAGAAGGACCTCAAAGTTTAGGAACTGGGATGTGAGCACCCTAAAAGTTAGTTTCTTCTTCCTGGACATTAAGGACCTTCCATTGTTGGTCTTCACCACCTTGTTCTGCGTTGATCCTGGGAGAAACCCGAACCCAGCACCCAATCCGCTATGCCGAAGTCCTTTCTGATAAAACGTCGTAAATCGGCACAGCTAAGAACACGGAACTGGGGTGAACTCTCCGATTGGCTCCGGGGAGATTTGTACGTACCAGGTAGGTGAACCTCCCTGAAGGGTGTCTTTTTCTGAGCCATGACCAGGATGGTCGTATTGGCTGAGGATGATGGGAATGAGGGACTCCCACATCTGGAGGGCGCCCAGTTGGGGAAGAACTGCCAGCAGGGAGAGGAAGCGGTGCGAGTTTTCCTAGAGTATTCCTGGAGATGGCAGAGTTCTCTACAGCTTAGTCTTCGACTTAACGACCATAATTGAGCCCAAAACATCCACTGCTAAGTGAGACTTCTGTTAATTGAGTTTTGCCCCATTTTATGACCTTTCTGGCTGCAGTTGTTAAGTGAATCACTGCAGCTCTTAAACGAATCAGACTTCCCCATTGACTTTGACTTGTCAGAAGGTCGCAAAAGGGGATCAGGTGACCCCGGGACGCTGCGACCGTCATAAATGTGAGTCAGTTGCCAAGTGCCTGAATTTTCATCATATGACTTTGGGGATGCTGCAACAGTCGTGTCAAAACCGGTCGTAAGTCCTTTTTTCCAGCGCTGTTGTAACTTCGGCCACTAGGCAAACTGTCGTAGGTTTAGGGCCTCCTGTATTTGCAAGTCACTAAAAATAGTGTCCTTGTTGGCTCCCTAGATGTCTTAGAGACCCCCGTCCGCCCCCCAATTCTCAGCCTCAGCAGCAAAAGCAAGTGGGATGGAGGAGACGCCGCCCCCCACCGCCTGGCCCAAAACCTGCTTTATTTGCAACCACCGGCCGTGGGAAAACGTCTTCCGGGGAACAAGGTAAGGCCAGCCCAGAATGAAAAGACCCCGGAGAAATGGGATTCGGGGCCTTAGCAAATTCCGTAAGTCAAGGGGGAGACTCTTCACAGGCTCCTTGCCTGGCCTTAGCCCTGACATTTTGGGGGGCAGCCTAGCAAAGATTATGGGTGGGGGGAGGGCTGGTTGACTCCGCCTTTTTTTCCCCTTTTGGTAGATGGGGGCATATATATTTGGGGAGGGAGGGAGGGAGGGAGGAGGAGGAAGGAGAAAAAGGAAAGAGGTAAAAAGAGGAAGGAAGAAAGAAAGGAAGGGAGGTGAAAAAGGGAAAAAAGAAAAGGGAAGGAAGAAGAGGGTAGAGGAAGGAAAAGGAAATTGATGAAAAGGGGGGGAAGAAAGGAAGGGAAAAGGGGAAAAGGGGGGAAAAGAAAGGAAGAAGAGGGGGAAGAATGAAGGGAGGGGGAAGAAGGAAAGAAAAAGGAAAGCAATGTAAAGGGAAGGAGGGAGGGAGGTGAAAGGGAAAAAAGGGGAAAAGAGAAGGAAGAAAAGGGGGAAGAAGGAAGGGAGGGGGGCAATGGTGTGGGAAGTGGAGAGCTTCAGTCCACAGGTTCTCCATTCAAAGCCAACCATTCTCACAAACAAACCCTGATTGCCCGGATCTGTGTTTTTATCAACCTGGCTTGTACTGTCAATTAGTCTCTTAGGGCAGGGACCCTTCCTGGCTCTGTATCATGCGCCCCTCCCTCCTTCCCAGGGCAGGGGTCTCCCCCAACAGGCGGGCTTCCAGTGCTCCGCCTGCAACAAACGCTTCCCGCTGCAGCGCATGCTCACCCGCCACAGCAAGAGCCACAGCCCCGTCAAGAAGCACCTGTGCCACTATTGCAGCAAGGGCTTCAACGACACCTTCGACCTCAAGAGGCACCTGAGGACGCACACAGGTGAGGGGGAAATGGACGCCTGCCTGCTATGGCCGAGTCCTCCACTTACAGCCATTCATTTAGCGACCCTTCCAAGTGGCAGGGCTACTAAAAGAAAAAGTGGTTTATAACCGGTGCTCGCACGACCACAACTGGGGACAGAATTTCCCCCGCTAAGCAAGGCAGTTGTTTATCCAGCTGTGCCTGACTTCACGAGTGGTGGTGGTGGTTTTTTTGCTGTGGTGGTTAAAGAAAACACTGCAGTTAAGTGGTCGTTAAGCGAATCCAGCTTCCCCCATTCACTTTCCTTGTTGCAAGGTCGCAGGTCAGAAATATCTGCCGGTTGCGAAACGTTCAAATTTGGGTGACTTTCGAGGAAGGTCATAAATGTGGGTCACGAGCCCCTTTTTTTCAGGGCCAACTTTGAACGGTCACTAAACGAACGATCGCAAGTCAAGGACCTTTGCAAACTCCCACCTGTTGCTGCCCGCAGGCATCCGTCCTTACCGCTGCTGCCTCTGCAACAAAGGATTCACCCAGCGCTGCTCCCTGGAGTCTCACCTGAAGAAAATCCACTGCGTCTCCCAGACTTACGGCTACCGGGAACGGCGGGAAAAGCTCTTCGTGTGCGAGCAGTGCGGCTTCACCTGCGGCACCAGCAACGAGTACTACGGGCACACGCGCCGGGGCCACTCCACCGGGGCCCCCCTGGGGGACGTCTTCCCCAAGCCTGGAGCAGCTGCTTTTCAGTCTCAATTGCACCTGCTGCTGTGGCCTAGAAGTGGCGCTCTTGCCTCACAAGCAGAAGGTTGTGAGTTTGATCCTAGGTAGAAGCAGATGTAGGGTCTCCTGCTTGGGCAGGGGTTGGACTAGATGACCGGCAAGGTCCCTTCCAACTCTGTTGATCTGTTAATGCACCTACTCAGATAAGATGCCAAAGCAGACAGGTGTGTCTTTTGGTTTTCGGTTTTATTTTTAAATAGATGGCTGAGGCTGTTGTCTTCTGTAAAAAATAAATCATTTATTAAAGCGAAGGACAATTCAGAGAGGCTGAACGGATAAATAGCGGAGAATCGCAGCAGGGAAGTCATCGGAGACCCAGGAGAAAGGTAGTGGTCGTCTCGGAGGGTTTCACTCTGTCCAACGGTGACCACAGTGGGGGGCTGTGCAGACATAGTAGAGCCGCATGGCATCCTGGGAAAGAAAGGGGGGGGGGAAGGCAGCCATGATTTTGTGAGGTCACCTTTTGCAGAGATAGGAAAGCCGAAAAGCCAAGCCCTTCTCCAGATCTCCAGCAGGCTCCTAGATCAGCTTTCTGACCTGGTCTCCTCTAGACTAGTTGGGGTACCATCCTCTTGCCCACAAGCGTCACAGAGGGGGTGGCTGAGGCTGAAACCCCCTGGAAGGGCCTCTAATAGCGAAACCTGAAAATTCTGCATTTCCAAATCCTGGGAAGTTTGGTCTGGTGGTCAAGATACCAGGTGACAGGGAGTTCTAGTCTCAGCTTAGCATGACAGCTGTCTGGGTGATTTTGGGCCAATCACCAGGAGGCTGGGAATTGTAGTCCAGCCTTAGCCATGAAAGCTGGCTGGGTGATTGCCCCCCCCCTCCCTTGCTCAGCCCAATCTCTCCTACAGGATTGTTGTGATGGGGAGAACAGGAGGAGGAGGAAGGTTTATGGATACGTGTGCTGCCTTGAGCAATTTGTACGGATACTAAAGGCGGAATGCAAGCAAGGAAACAAGTAAATCAGGGGTGTCCAAACTTGGGAACTTTAAGACTTGTGGACTTCAACTCCCAGAATTCCCCAGCCAGCTATGCTGGCTGGGGAATTCTGGGAGTTGAAGTCCACAAGTCTTAAAGTTCCCAAGTTTGGACACCCCTGAAGTAAATGAACATCTCTGTTCAGAGCCCTGGCTGAGCACGTTTCACGCCTATAATATCAACTCAAAACCCGGTCAGACTCCTGGGCAGGCCGTGCTGGGCTGCAAAGGCATCCAGGTGTGTGACGACAAGCCATCATTCCTCATGGCGATTCAGAGCGACGTCATCCTAAGGTGAAACCCTCAACCACCCTCCCTAAAACTTAAAAAGGCACCTGCTCACCTCAGCCCTGGCGCTGTGGGACTGGAAAAAGACGGCTTCCTTGTGGCCGCACCTGGAGGGCAAAGCCAGGCGTCAAACAAGGATGGGAAAGAGGGCAGAACATGGCTGGCAGAATGTGGTTGGCTCCCCAGGAGGTAGGGCTGGGGGTTGAATCGAGGCAGTCAGCAGCAGTCTAGCTTACTGTCCAGCCCCACCTGTTTCTGCTGGCTTCTCCTCTCCAGAGCCCGACCAATTCCCAAATCTATTTTTTGTTCTACCGGAGTTTTTTCCCCACCTTCCAAATTTGACCCTGTGCTGCTTGCAAAGCTCTCTTTTTTAAGGCTTGGGCAGAGACGGACAGAGTCCCAACCCCTTGGCCTGGTTCAGCATAAAAATCAGGATGAAATTTCAAAGAAATCCCCAAAATTCTGCTCGCTTTCAAGCTTTAGGACAGCGTTTCTCGACCTCAGTAACTTTAAGAAGAAGTGCGGACTTCAATTCCCAGAATTCCCCAGCCAGCCAGGTGCGGTTTTAGAAGAAAGCTGTTGTTTTCTACAACATTCCTGCCTCAGAATGTTTAAGCTAAAGCAACAAGTCCTCACTTCTGACAGGGGTGATCCTCCGTCCGGGGCAGGGTGGGATCCTGGGAGACGTCAGCGATGATCTGTGTTAATTCGCTGAAAGCAAAATAGTAGATTTATTTATTTAACCTGGGCAGTCTGGTTTACAACAAACAAAACCAATCTTATAATAGGAAATACAGGTAGTCCTTGATTTAGGACAACTGAGCCCAAAATTTCTACTGCTAAGCAAACAGTTGTTAAGTGAATTTTGTTCCATTTTACGACTTTTTCTTGCCACAGTTGTTAAGTGAATGCCTGCCATTATTAAGTTGGGAACACAGTTGTTAACTGAATCTGGCTTCCTTGTTGACTTTGCTTGTCAGAAGGTCGCAAAAGGAGATCGCGGGGCCATGAAACATTGCAACCGTCATAAATATGAGCCAGTTGCCAGGGGTCTGAATTTGGATCATGTGACCACAGGGAGGCTGCAACACTCGTGTGAAAAATGGTCATTAGCCACTTTTCTCAGTGCTGTTGCAACTTTGAATAGTCACTAAAAGAATGGTCGTAAGTTGAAGACAACCTCTACTAGAAAAGAAAAATAAAAACAATAGCAGCCAGGCACGATTTGATCCGTCTTCCGTATAACCTAGAAATGGGCTCTCACCAACACAGGTCCCAGGCGCAACCACAAAACCAGCTTTTCAAGGTCTTACAAAAGACCAACTCAGACGTGGTCAATCTAATCTCAGGGGTCAATGCTCCAAAGGATGGGTGGCACCATAGACAAGGCTCTCCTTCCGCGCCTTGCCAGCCCACACTCCCTAGTCGAAGGTACCTACAGCACGCCCTTGTACCTAATCAGATAGCAAGGGTAGAGATAACTGGGCAGAAACAACCCTGGTCTTAAATCGCAAAAAGGTTTGGAGGATAATGCATTGGATTGCGCCTGTGGCTGCAAAGAGATCTGGCTTAATGTCAGACGTACCTCCTTCAAAATCCAAGAAAGGAAATCCTCAACTCCATTGTTTTAGAGAAAAGGTACTTTTAGTGAATATGAAGTGAAAGCAGCGAAAGTAAAGCAAGATCTGAGGCTCAAGGCGTGAAATTGTACATATCAAAGGTCCCAAATCCCTCCCCACAACAACCCCAAGCCAAAGGTCCAATCTCCAGCCCCCAAGGGTGTCATGTGAGGGGCATCTTCAGGTGGCTTCATCCACCTGGTATGCAGAGACAGTTGACCTTGACCAGACCTAAACAAGACCATTCAGCAGCACAGAAGATGGGGAGAACAAAACTTCCTCCTCGTCCAGAGATATCTCCTCCAGCACGATTCCCCTCCCAAATACCAAAACCCCCTCCCCGTTACTATGGCAGCCGATGGCAAGCAGGCCGACACTTACTCCACTTCGTGGGTGATCTTGTTGACGTAGATGCAGCTGTTGTCAGCTTCCTGCTGGTAGTCACAGTTCCGGCACTGGGGGAGGGGGAGGGGGAGAGGTTCAAAAGAGGAAGAAGGGTGTAAGATGTCCCATCACCCCCCAGGTGTCTCGGCCAGATGGCCAAGCAAGCTCCAATGTGGTCCAAACGCTTCCATGGGGAGGGCAGCCCCAGCAATGGCTTCAACAGGGAAATGAATAAGTCGAACTCCCACGCTCTGTAGCAGGAGGGCAGAAGCACATGGACCCCAGGCGGGCTGAGGAGTTCTGGGAGTTGAAGTCCATCCACCAACAACCAGCATGCAGGCGGGGGACCTCTGGGAGGGACTCTTAAAGGGGCCAAGGCTGAGAAGGAGGTCCCATTTTTAGGCCCATCCCAGATTTTCAGGGAAGCGGGATGTCCATCTCCCCTTGCCCTTCCAATGACTTCTAACCCATCCAGCTCCTTGGGTTGGTGAGGGTCTCTCTTTTAAGGAGGGACTTCAACTCCCAGAATCCCCCAGCAGGCGCCCGCGGAGCGGAGCATGCTGGGAGATGAAGTCCGCGCCTGCTGGCAGAGGGCAGGCCGCCCCCACTTACCGCGTAGAGCAGGATCCGGTTCTCCTTGTCCTCCTTCGGGTACAGCATGTTGTTGCTGGGCGAGAGGGAGCAAGAAACGGCGCTGAGGCCTTTCGAAAAACAGGCCCGGACAGCGCGATGGGGAGGGGGGAGGATGGGAGACGCAGTTCAAGGCCTCGCGGAGAAGCCGGGGCGGACTGCCGCTCTCATGCTCTGATGAGTCCGGGCCCTCCCCGACCCTCCGCCCGCTCACCATTCCTGGCAGAAGCGGATCCCCACGAAGCCCGGCTCGTAGGCTCCTTCCGACTCCATGGCAACCGCGCCGAGCGGTCTCCGGCGCCACTGCGCACGCACTTGCGACGACCACGCAGGCGCATTCTCGACTTTCGGGGGGGTCTGGGGCCGCTTCGCCTACGGCAGGGCGCGAGGGTCACGATTCTCCCGAAGCCGAACGTCTCAGACGAAAGCGAGGGAAGCGCTGGAGGGGTGACGTCACCAGGACAGTTATGTTCTCAGCGCGTTGACGTCATCCCTGGAAGTCCCGTCCGCGTGACGTCATTCCCGGAGTGTCCAAGGTCGTGGTCCTCAGTGACAATGGAAGGGCCATTCTCTTTGCTTTTCACGGGAGAGGGAATGCGGTGATGGGTGCGAGTGATGAGCCTCTGGCCAACAGGGACTAAACCGGGATTCATACTGCGCTTTTGCAAGGAATCCGGGTCAGCTCTGCAATGGGTGAGGCCCTGGAGTGACCCTCTGGCTTCCTTCCCCTTGACGGACGTTGCACTGCAAGTCCCATCCTCCCCAGCCGTCGTGCATGTAGAAGACAATCCGCGCCAGCGTCAAAACAGGGTCTTTCCTTCTCCCGGAGCAAATCAGGAGCCCTTCCTTCGTTCCCCCGGTGCAAGGATACCCCGGGACCCCCTTGCACGACCCGCACAAAAGCACCACGCAGTTGCAATCGCAGCTTTCGCTCCTGCGCTTCCCAGCCGCCAGGGAAACCCTGCCCTCTTCTCCACCAGACCTCCAGGCTTCGCCCTTGCTCGCCCTTCACCATCGCGCCTCCTTATTGGCCGTTTCCGCTCCCGCGAGATATATCGCGGCTTCCTATTGGCCGGTCTCCCCGTCTGGGCTTCAAGGGCGGACGAGGGGAGGGCGGGGCCGAGGGCAGAAACTCCGCAGGAGCAAAAAAAGGCCGAGTTGCGCAGGACGCGGGCGGAGGCGGGGCAGGCGCGGCGAGCGGGGCGCCGATTGGTCGGCGGGGCGAGCGGCGTGGCGCCGATTGGCTGGCCGGAGGGAGCGGCCCGTGAAGGGGCCCGAGGCGTGGCGGCAACGGGAGAAGCGGCGGCGGCAGCGGCCGGGATGAGCGTGATCGGGACCCCCGCGGTGGTGTCGATCTCCATCAGCAGCAGCCTCAACTCTTTCCGCGTCCTGAAGAGATATGCCCGCGGCCTCACCATCGCCGAGTTCAAGGTAGGGCGGGGGGCCTGGTCCCCGGCCACCCACGCCCATCATCCCCAGCCCCATGGGAGGGGGAGTCCGTGGCGGCGGTGCTGGTGGGACTACCGCCCCCATCCTCCTCAGCGGCTCCTGGCACAGCCCCCCCGCTGGCGCCTACCGCCCCCTCTCCCCCCCCCACCCATGGGGCTCTTCCGGCGTGGCTTATGGATGTGGGAGTCCAGATCCCCCATGGAGGTTCTGGCAGGGGGGTGGGCGTTATGGGGCAGGGGCTGCAGTCTGCGCCGCTCCCACCTCCCTCCTCCCTCCCTCCCAAGCCTCCCTGGCAGGGCTGTTGTATGTGTTTGTGGGGGGGAGGGGGGTCAGGCTGATGAATCAACATCAAAAATGATAATATCGTTGTGAATATTCTGCAAAAAGGAAAAAGGGGGGGAAGGAAAAGAGGATGGCAGCCCAGAGGGGAACCTCTACATTCAGGCTTCATTCACCAGTAGATTTATCAGTAAATTAGTAATTATATAATTATATGTGTTTATATATAATTATACATCCACACACTGTATTATATCTATCTATTATATCTATCTATCTATCAGATAGATAGATAGATAGATAGATAGATGATAGATGATAGATAGATAGATAGATGATAGCACTATCTGTCTACACACACACACACATGCACATACACAAACGTATGTATACACACGCACATACAAATACATGTTTGTGTTTGTTTATACACAAACACACATGCACACTCATCTACCTATCAGTCATATATCCCTCTATCTATCTATCTGTCTGTCCATCCATCCAATCTACCTGTGTGCTGCAGGTACTCTCTGGATGTCTTGGTCCAGAAGGTCACTGCCATCTGGGGATGATGGGATCTACAGGCCTCCCAGGCCCAGAATGTGCTTGAATGGGGAGAGGGGGTTAAATTGCTGCACCTAAGGCCCCCTCCCGTCATAGGGAGGCCCCCAGCACCACCACCTGGTCCCTAAGAAAGAGCCCTCCACAGCAGAAGGAATGAGACTCGTGGCCCCATCGGAATTTATCATCTTTCCCTCTCTTGCTTCCGCCATCTCCTCTGATAGTTTCAGGGATCCTGAACAGAAGTAGGGCTAGATGACCTCTAAGATCCCTTTCTGTTCACATATACTGAGATCCTAGGAGATGGGCATCCACTGTCTGGTTCTGGTTTCCATAAACTGCTGTGACAACAGCTAAATAAAGGGACACTTTATTGAAGCCTTCGTGCCAAAGGTTTTTAAATGCAGCTGACACCCCACCCCACCCACCCCAAACTTTGATGGGGATTCTTGGATGCCAGCATCGGGCACTAGCTGCAGACAGACCCATTGCTGCGTTTTGGGGACCAGCGAGGGCAGAGCCATCCCTGTGCCACTTTGCTGTCTGTCATGGCAGCCAAACTGCAGCAGGCATGCTGGGTTTGATCCGAGCATTAAAAAGCACTCTAAAAATGCAACCCCCTTTTGGGGGAGGGGGGGCTCTGCCCAGGACAAGAAACCCCCCATGCCTGGGCAGAATCCCCCAGAGTTTGTGCATCGCAGCAGATTTTGAACACCAGATTGTACTCTCCTGATCATCCCGATTGTTACAAACGCATCATACACACACACACACACACACACACACACACACACACACACACACACACACACGGTTCTCCACAGATGGCACTCTTTGATCCTCTGCCTGGTTTTGCCACCCGGGCACCTCCCAGCAATCCTGGCTCCTTCAGGTACCAGCCTGGGAGATCGGAGAGGCTCCATGGATTTTCCAGGTGTTTTTCCCCCCTCTCTTTTTGAGCTGCGACCCTCCAGACGGGCCACTGATCAGCAGAATAGCATTGTTTGTGCATTGTGCAGCCGGGCAGGGATTAACTGCAGCCTGGCAGCTGGCATTTTGTGCCCGGCTGGGTAAATCAGCCTTGGGCTCTCTTTGCACGGCTCCAGCTTATGGATTCCTGCCAAGGAATGGCTTTTGTTTCCCCTCCCCGGGATACATTTATATATATATATATATATATTTAATGTTGGTGCTGAGAATTTTGCAGAGAATATTAAGAATAACGTTTGTCAAGCCTGCTTGCTCCTTTCCGCCTTTGTTAGCTCTGAGCCCCCTTTGGCAGGCTGCATCATATCTGCCCAGAAGGCAGCGGAAGAGCGGTGTTGTTTGCGAGTCACAGAACTGGGAATTAAACCGGGATTTGATGCTCGGGAGAGCCCATTCTATTTATTTATTTTAGCTACTTCATTTGTAGCACCTCTGCCCTGCCACGCTGAAGTGGTGACTCTTGGGGGCTTGCAGACTAGATCCATGAAAATTAAAAGCTTCCAGCCTGTGTTTGAAAGCGATTAAAAGACAAACAGCAAGCGATAAGGGCAGGTGCCTCCATAGAGAAGAAGGGAGACCCACAAACACAAGAGAAGGGAAAGGGAGGGAGAGGAATGAGGGAGGGTTAGGGGAAGGAAGGAAGGATAGGGAAGGAAAGATAGGGAAGGATGGAAGGTGGCAGGAGCTGTAGACTCGAGGAATTCCCCTCTGAAGTAAATCATTTGGAAAATTTGCAGGGCACTGAAAAGGAGGTGCCAGCTGCTGGGGGTTGGTGGAATGAGAGACAAGAGTCCAGTCCCCGTCCCACCCGTGCCCTTTGGTTTTGTTTAATTTATTTATTTGTGGCTCACCTCCATTTTAATGCTGTTAATCTCTTTACACCTATGTTTTTATACCGTGGTGAGCCGCCCAGAATCAGATAGCAAAATGGGCGACAGAGAAATTCCATAAAGGAAAGAAATGGAACACAGGAGAGCGAGGTCAGGAGCAGTTCCCGTGCCCCACTTCCTACCCCATCAAAGTTGCTCTACTTGCAGGTCCTGTTATCCCAAACGGTCCTTTAGCTGCTGCTCCTGGATCAGGGATGGCCGGTGGATTCTGGTTTCTTTCCTCCCAGGCCCTTTGCTTCCCCACTGAATTGTTTTGATGGACCAGTTGGGCCTACTCTTGTCAGGTTTCCGAAAGATGCCCTAATTAATTCATGAGCCTCAAGCCAAGTTTCAAAAGAAAACCAGTCATTTATTAGGAACACCATTTCGGCAATACCCCCATTGCAGTCAGATCTGACCTCACTTGAATTATGGCTGAACTTTACCCCTGCTCCTTCCCTCCACTCAGTCTGTGTCATAAATCACATTCTCCAGCTCACATTGGACCCAAAGGGTTGTGTCCCTGCTAGCATTAAGGACAAGGGGGCGGGGAACGGTTGTGTTGCCAGGTACAAGTAGTCCTCGATTTACAACAGTTCATTTAAGGATCATTCGAAGTTACAACAGCACGGAAAAAAGTGACTTGCAACCGTTTTTCAATGTTACGACCGTTGCAGCATCTCCACGGTGAGCAAATTCCAGGCGTCGGGCAACGGACTCACATTTACAACGGTTGCAACATGATCCCCTTTTGTGTGAGTCAATGGGGAAGCCAGATTTGCTTAACGACCACGATTCACATAACAACTGCAGCGTTTCTCTTAACAAGAAAGTGAGAGAGGTTGTAAAATGGGACAAAACTCACTTAACGACTGTCTCGCTCAGCAGCAATGTTGGGCTCAGGGGTGGTCATATGTCGAGGACTGCCTGTACCTGTGAGGGATATTCCTCCTCCTGACGGGCTTTCTCCTCTCTCGGTAGTGCAAGCTGGAACTTGTTGTCGGGAGCCCAGCCTCATGCATGGAACTTGAACTCTACACCCCGGATGACAAGTTTGTGATGAAGCTGGATCAGGATGAGGCCTTGCTGGGCTCCTACCCAGTGGACGATGGCTTCCGAATCCATGTGAGTCTGCCTGGATTTACATTCTTTCCTTGGGGCTTTCCCTGCCGCTAAAACCTTTTTTTAAAAAAATTCTCTCTGGGTTATCCTTAAGCAAAGGTCTCCAAATGTGGCCCCTTTAACAGGTGTGGACTTCAACTCCCAGAATCCCCCAGCCAGCTATGACTTCTGGGAGTTGAAGTCCGCAAGTCTTAAACCTCCCCAGTTGGGGGAGCCCCGAGTGAGTTGAACAACATTCCCCTCTGCTTCTCCTGGGGACTGGAGCCCACCAGCGACCTGAAGTGGACGCTTCTTTCGCCCTGTAGGTGATAGACCGAAGTGGGGCAACGATCGGAGAATACGAAGACGTCTCGAAGGTGGAGAAGTTCCAGATTTCGGATACTGAATACGACAAGCGAACAGGTGAGAACCAGGAGGCCCTTCCCCCGCGTGGGAGGTTGGGGCAGCAAATGCGATTTTATCCCAGAAACGGCTCTGGGGTCTCCAAACACAGCTACTTTACGACTTCTGGACTTCCAATTCCCAGGATTCCTCGGCCAGCATGGAATTGGTGGGTGAAATGGAAATGGGGCAGGAGGAAGCCCTTCAGCCTTCAAACCCACCTCCTTTCCCCTCCATTGGATTTTATTCTTAGGAATAAAAATTGGAGTATGTATAGAAAGAGAGACAGAGACAGAAAACAGACAGGGATACACACACACACACACACACCTGTCATCTATTTCTGTGTACAGTATACATCAATACAGATACACAGATACACACACACAGACCCCTCTGTTGTCTATATGTAAAGTATATATTCCCCAAACGATGTGTACATTAAAAAAAGATGTTAATACATATATAAATGTGCAGGTATCTCTGTGTGTGCATGTGTTCAATAATTTAATCTAGTTTTTATATATGTACACACACACACCGTATTTTTCGGATTGTAAGACTCACCTTTCCCCCCCCAAAAAAGAGGGAGAAAATCTGGGTGCGTCTTATACACCGAATACAGCATTTTTGGCCTCCTGAAACCCCGACCCCTTTGCAAACATGGCTGCGCAGGGGGTGTGAGAGGCCTGCTAAGTCGTCCTGGGGGCTGGGGAGGGCAAAAACGAGTTCAAAACTGGGGCCTTTTTTTGCTCTTTTTGCTCCCCCCAGGAGCATTTTGCAGGCCTCTCAAACTCTCTGCATGCCCCGTTTTTCACCAAAACCGAGGCGTGCAGAGGGTTTGGTAGGCCTGGAGAGTGCAAAACCTTTTTTTCTTAATTTACTCTTCAAAATCTTATACTCTGAAAAATACAGTCTATTAAATATATAAATAGTTGGCTTGCCTCCTAAGCCTCTGGAGAGAACCAGAAAGCGTTGAAAAGGACAGTCCCTTTGTTGTCTTCCTTCACCACTCACATAAGGCGGAGGCTTTTATGAAAACTGAATTTTTAAAGGCTTAATTAACCAGGGGAGAGAGACATACGAGCCCAGGCAAGGAGGAAGGGCCTCTGTTAAGCCGCTGCCTCTGCCCCACAGATTCAGCTCGCTCGTTCATGAAGCGCAGCCACCTGGGACAGTACAAGGAAATGCCGGGGAAGGAGTCCGAGTTGGAGCAGAAGCTGGTGGAGGAGAAAGCCCTGGCGGAGGCCATTTCCGTGGGGGCCAGGTGTGAAGTGCAAGTAACGGGGCAGCCCAGCAAACGGGGGACCGTCATGTACGTGGGTGAGTATTCGTACGACTTGGATGTCCGATGTCCCAAAGATGCTTTTCAAAAGGCAACTGGGCTCTGCGGGTTTTATTTTGTTTTTTTCCTTTGAAGACGTTTCACTTCTCATCCAAGGAGCTTCCTCGGTTCTCATGACACTTCCTTTGGTTTTTCATAGGCTTAACAGAATTCAAACCTGGTTACTGGGTTGGGATCAAGTATGACGAACCGTTGGGAAAACACGATGGCAGGTAAATTCCTCTTTGCTCCATGGTTGGCTTTGTGGTTGTCCACAGCCCTCCTCTCGGGGACGGGGAGGGCATGTTCCTGAGTTTCTGGCCGGGAAAAGTAGGATACGGGTGGGTGGGTGGGTTATTTATTTTATTTATTAATCACATGTATATCGCAGTGGTCTCTGAACTTGGCAACTTTTTAAGACTTGTGGACGTCAACTCCCAGAATTCCCTGCAAGGCTGGTTGGGGAATTCTGGGAGTTGCACTCCACAAGTCTTAAAAAGTTGCCAAGTTTGGAGACCCCTGAGTTAAAAACAAACCTAACTTTGTCTGAAATAGTTTCCTGCTTCAGCTGGGGGTTGGTCTAGAAGACCTCCAAGGTTCCTTCGTTGACTATAAGATGGACCATTTTGTCTCCCAAAAGCGGGTGAAAATGTCTGTGCATCTTATAGACCAAATATTGCTGAAGCCCTGCCCACCTGCCGGCCATTCTTTGGCCTCCGCATGGTCCGTTTTGAGGCCTTTTTTTGCCCATTTTCGAAGGCTTTTTTCAGCCCGTTTTTTCACAAAAAAGACCAAAAAAAGTGTCAAAAATGGGCCGAAAAAAACTTCAAAAACGGGCCAAGAAAAGCCTTGAAAACAGGCTGAAAAAAGCCTAAAAAACGGGCCGAAAAGAGACTCCAAAAAGAGCCGAAAATGAGGCGCACAGAGGCCAATCCCCCCCTTTTTTTGTTTTCTTCTTAAAAATTTATGTCCTTCTTATAATCCAGAAAATACAGTAGTTCCTCCTGTTTGAAAGCAAGCCAAACGCCCAACTTCCAATGCAGAGGAAAAGGGATGGCAGGCTTGTGCAAATCAGGCCAATTTCCATCGTTTTAGCATAAGTGCACTTACTCAGAGCTTTGCACACCCTGTTTAATTATTTTTAGAACTTGTATGTGTTTATGTATGTAAATGATGGTGCATAAGTACGGCTGAGGATCTTTAGCAACCTCGGGTGGCTAAGAACAGTGACAAAAAAGACAAAGCAATGGAACCAATACAAAAAGAAGGGGAAAAAAATCAAGAAAAATCAGGTATTTATTTACTGGAGGAAAAAAAAAGGAGTTTAATATATTTAGTGCAAGTTGATATAAATGTATTTCGTATAAACCAGGGCTTCCCTCCCCTTGCTGAGGTCAGAGTTCTTTTAACAGAATAACAGAGTTGAAAGGGACCTTGGAGGTCTTCTAGTCCAACCCCCTGCTCAAGGAGACCCTGTGTCACTTCAGACAAATGGCTGTCCAGTCTCCTTAAAATCTCTCGTGGTGGGGGGAATTAAACATTCTGTTACCGTAGTTTATCAAAATATAAAATACAGAAATACAAAGAGAAATGGAAATAATGGGAAAGCAGGAGACGGGGAAGAGGAAAAAGTATAAGGCAAAGGAGAAAAGAAAAAGGAAAACATGGATTTTCAACTCCTTTTGGCACAGTCGAATAAAGCAATAACATTAAACCTGGACTTTTTAATTTTATATAACAATACCTACTAGCCATTTCTATAACAACAAATAGAAACAAAAAAGCTTTTTTCCAGTCTGCTGCCTTGCCTTGCCTTGACCGCATTTAGTCCATCTGCTCATTTGGTATTTATTCCTTCTTTCCTTTCCCTTTCCTCTTCTTTCTTCTCCTTTCTCCTCTTTTCACCTTCTCCTTTCTTCTCCTTTCTCCTTTTCCTTTCTCCTCCTTTCTCCTTTCTTCTCCTTTCTTTTCCTTTCTCCTTTCTTCTCCTCTCTTCTCCTTTCTTTTCCTTTCTCCTTTCTTCTCCTTCTTTCTCTTTTCTCCTTTCTTTCTCCTTCTCCTTTCTCCTTCCCTTTCCCTTTCTCCTGGACAGTGTCAACGGCAAGCGATATTTTGAGTGCCAGCCGAAGTACGGAGCCTTTGCGAAGCCTCAGTTTGTCACCGTGGGGGACTTCCCAGAAGAGGACTATGGGCTGGACGATGAAATGTGAGGGGAGCAGAGCGGGAGGAAGGAAGTGGAGAGGATCTGCAGGGCCTCTGCTTGCTGGCAGAAACCCCCCTTTGGTTGCCGCTGTTCCTGCAGCGTGGGCCACTGCGCTCTGATCCCGAGTGAGAGGGGGGGGCGCCTGAGTGAAACAGAAGAACTGTGTGTTTTGATGTGTTGTTTGTTTGTCCCTTTGCCCTGGTTGCCTCTGTTCAGTGAAGCTGCCGATGTTTCCATGCCACACCCCATAGGTCAGTCACAGAGAACCAGAAGGTCTTTGAGTGTAGTCACCCTTTTGGGGAGGGGAGATGACGGTGACATCTCCCCGAATTTCCCGTCACAGAGAGTGGAAACGGAGAACGCAGGATTCAGAACCCAATGTACATACAACTCTGGTTTCAAAACAAAAGAAAATCTAAACCGAATCATTTTGATGACTGTGCTTTCTTTCTTTTCTTTCTTATTTTCATTGTGGGTCTTTGTTGTTCCATTTTGTTTTTGTGCTGCTGAAAAATGCTAAGTGATCATTACGAATTAAAGTTTTGGAGGGGGGGTCAGATACACTCCAGACAAGCTCCAGTGTGCGTTTATTTTTTTCTCTCCAGGCAAGCAAAAACAGGCAAATGGTCTTTCTTTGTGGGGGTGTGTGTGACTGTGTGTCTTGCTTGACTTTCTACCCTAAAGCAACATGGGTGCTTTTGATTGGTCCAGCGCCATCAAATTATTTTCAATTTATCTACATCTCTACCAGTGGTGAAATTCAATTTTTTTAAACTCCCGGTTCTGTGGGCGTGGCTTGGTGGGCGTGGCAGGGGAAGGGTACTGCAAAATCTCCATCTCCACCCCACTCCTGGGGCCAGCCAGAGGTGGCATTTGCCGGTTCTCCAAACTACCCAAAATTTCCGCTGCTGGTTCTCCAGAACCTGTCAGAACCTGCTGGATTTCACCCTGATCTCTACCCAGATAGCAAGAACCGGTTTCATCTCCTGACCTCTCTGTGGGGAAGGGGCTTGCTTGACCCCTGAAGGCAGCACCCGGCCAGGCCAAGACCTCCCACTGCCCTGGATTTTCTCCCGGCAGATGCGCTCTGGCCCACAAATACGTTCCCTGGACCAGCATCTTGCAACCTTGGCTGCTTTAAAGCAGGTGGGCTCCAACTCCCAGAATCCCCTAGCCAGGTTTCCTAGCAAGAGAATCCTGGGAGTTGAAGTCCACTCGTCTTAATGGACTATCCGAAAAACTTGGCCCCTCTGACAGGTTTCCCGGCAACGCTCCCAGGGCAGCGGCCAATGGGAGACGAGAGAAAGGGCTCGACCTCGTGGGCGGGGTCAGTTTATCGCCAGCACACACACACACACACACACCCGCGGACAGACCGAGATCTTGGCCAGGGGATCCCGGAGGGTCTTCCCCAGGGCCCGCCGCTCGGACGCTTCGGGAGGGAGGAAGCTGGGCACCCTTTTCACGTGCATTGAAGCACGTGACACTCCCGGGTGGGTTTGCACGTGGGAAGGGGGCGGCGCTGATTCTGTGTTCCGACCGCGCAGGAGGCAGCTCCGTCTGGGCAGCCGCTGGAAGGGCCGGGCTCCCGGAGGCGGCGAGGCCCTTCTGCTCCGGCTTCATGGCCAGGCACAGCCGGCTGCAACGCGAGGTGCTCGGCCTCTACCGGCAGTTCTTGCGCGCCTGCCGAGGCAAGCCGGGCTTCCTGTCGCGGGTGCAGGGCGAATTCCGCCGGGCTGCCCGCATCCCCCGCACCGACGTGCTGCTGATCGAGTACCTGCTGCGCCGCGGGCAGAGGCAGCTGGCGCAGCTCCGGGAAGGCCACGCCACCAGGATGGGCTTCTTCGCCCCGGGGAGGCCAAAGCAGGAGGAGAAAGAGAACGCGCAATCCTGAACGGAGGATCGCTCTTGGTTGCCACGCAGCGATGCCCGCTGGCTGCAGAAAACCCGGAGGGGCGGGCGTAGGAGGCTGGCGGGGAAGGGTCCCTCTGCTGAAACGTCCGCGAAGAAAGATCCTATTTGGGGGCATTTGAACCTGGCATTTGCAGCTTAAAGTCTCCGCTGAAGCTTTTCGGGAGAAGATTGCGCAGCTTGGCGTTGCGCCCCATCCAGCCCCATCCCTCTTTCGTGGGAGGGGGACAGCCGTCACGTCTGCACGAGACCCCCGGCAGGCTTCCTCTTGGCATTCTAGCTCTGAGGTTGTACTGGGAGGAATCCCTTCCAGACTGGTGTAAACCTCCTACACGGCAAACGGGCGTGCACAATGGTCGTGGAAACGGGCGTGGGTATGTTTGGGGTCCACCTGGAATTTTTTGGAGCCCGCAGGAAATAAGTTTTGAGCATAAGAGGCTTTTCTCTCTCCCCTCCCCCCCCCTAAACATTACAGGAGAAATCCTGTGGTTAAACCTCTGCAAGCAGCAAGTCTTCCCCCGTGACAATACAGACTAATGACCCTTATATGGACTTTGTTTCTGTTCGGTTAATGGCATTCTATGGTGGTTGTTTCAGCCTGGGAATCGAGGCTTTTGAACAAAAAGCAAAACTTAACTGCTAATTTGTATGCATTATTTATTCTGGTTGTGTTTTGGCTTGCACTCTGTTATAAAGAAAGATTCTAAACCAGAGGCCTTCAAACTGGGCAACTTTTAAGACTTGTGGGCTTCAACTCCCAGAATTCTCCAGCCAGCTGAAGAATTGAAGTCCACAAGTCTTAAAAGTTGCCCAGTTTGGGGACCCCTGTTCTAAACTAAGGTGGATGATTTCAGCATTTTCAACCACAAAGTTACCATTATGATATAATAAACAACCGATTGCACTCCAGGGATTTAGGAATCCTAAAAGAATTCAGATGTCCACGTGTTCCTCCAGGACAGCAGAATAAATTAATTGAAAGAAGTTCCTGGGATTAACTTTTTTTTCCCCCAGTATTAAATGGACTTTACTTTTACAGCATTTTAATCTGGTTGCAAATTCTATGTAAGTTATAAATGCCTAATGATGCAAGGTGGAAATACAATTAGGCATGCCCTGTGGCTGCGAATCTCACCATATCAGGCAGCGGCATCTTTTGCAAGTCAAAGCCGACACCAGGCAGGTCAACGCATGCTAAAAATGCACCCGCTCACCCAGATCTGGGCTTTCTTTGTGGGTATGGAAGGCTTGGAAAGGAGAGGATGTGAGTTCTGGTCCTGCCTTAAGCATGAAAGCCAGATGGGTGGCCTTGGGCCAGTTGCGTGCTCTCTCTTTTTCAAACCACCTCACAGGATTGTTGTGGGGAAAATTGGAGTCAGGAGAGACAAGTTGTGATGTTCATTTAAAGGTCTGATTGGACTCTCCACTTTCCACAAAATAAAAGGTTTTACAGGGAATCCTCCGCGTAAAATTTATGTTGCTAAATGAGACTGTTAAATGGGTTTTGCCTCATTTTATGGCCTTTCTTGCCTTGTGGTTAAGTGAATGGCTGCCGTTAAGTTAGTAAAATGGATGTTAAACGAATCAGGCTTCCCCGTTGACTTTGTTGTAAAAGGGGATCTCATGACCCCAGGACACTGCAACCGTCATAAATATGGACCAGTTGCCAACTGGTGGAATTTCGATTGCGTGGCCATGGGGATGCTGCAACGGTCATGTCACTTTTTCAGTGCTGTTGTAACTTCGAATGGTCACTAAATGAATCGTTTTAAATTGACTCCATATATATGCTTAAACATTAGGAAGAAGACTTGAAAAGACTTGAAGCTTTGGTTACTGGTCCCTGAATTCACTACTGGCTCATATAATCAAGCTACACAATCCACTAAATGTTTATCCAGGATCCCAGGAAGACTAAGGCCCCCCATGAGTGAAAACACCCCATTTGTCATGTGAAGATCCAGAAAAATGAGAATGACTTTCATTGGATTGGTGGCGCTTTTTGCAGTTCACTTGAACCACTTTTAAGCAACACCTTGAAGTGAGATACAGGTCAACGCAGCCGGCGTGTCGGGGTTGAAAGAGACTTGCTCCACCCTTTGCTTCCTATTCCAGGAAGAACTACCTCTCCCAGAATGCATTTCCACCCGAAAACTGCAATGGCTGGAGGCGGTGGCTACGAAATGACGGGCAGGCCGAGTTCTACCCCTTTTTAAACAAACAGCAGCCTCAGCCAGTGGCTTTTCGAGCAAGGCGTCTTCGTCTCCGCAAATAGGCGAGCTGGCTCAGAGTGACAGCCCAAGCAGCCTATCAACGTTAGACCTGCCCACCGCGCGTGACGCAACTGGAGAACGAGGTGTCCGATCCCCAGAGCGGCTCCCGGGCCTCTTCCTCGCCATGGCGTTCGGCGGCGGTTGGTGGGGCCGAGCCGCTGCGCGGGCCAGGAGAGCCGGCAGGTTGCTAAGGGGAGAGGCATGGCCGTGGCTACGGAGGCCGGCGAGGCTCAACTCCGGCCGCGGTGCACCACTCCCGCCCGCTTCGGAGCTGGACAAGGCAGACGCCTGGCTGCTCCGCAAGAGTCACGAGACCGGTGAGGAGGAGGGCGGGGGCTGACCAGTGACGTCACAGGGCGGGGCCGGCCGCTTACCTGACAGTAGGGCGGGGCTGCAACAGCTGCTTGCCCGCGGGGCGTGATGGGAGTTGTAGTCCCTCAACTGGCTTTTTTTTTTGCTTCCCCCCCTTTTTTTCAGCATATAAAAATATATATCCACACATTAAAAATAGAGAATTTGATACCAGATCAATAGCTTAAGATCAAACGAGTATAGAACTAAAATTTTTATATGAATTGCAGCAATTCTTTTTCTTAATATATATTAATATAATATAATTTATTATAATTCAATGCTTGTAATATTGGCCTCCTGAATTGCAATGAATGCTGTTGATTTTTTTTACTTTTAAGTTAATTCAATAGTAGAAAATAATCTCTAATCATATCGTATAAACATTGTAATGAGACAATGCAGTGTAAAGATTTATACAAAAATAATTAATTACATCCCCTCACTTATCCTACTTTTAGTTGTAGTTGATAACTTGTATATTTAGAGTGTTTCATTCGTACTGTGTACATGTTGTTGTATTGTATTGTTTTTAATATTGTATGCTCCCCCCCCCCAGTAACCTTGTGACCAGATGAGCAGCAAAAGTTTAAGAATGTTAATAAGTAAATAAATAACGAAAAGGAAAAAAATAAGAAACAGTGTATCTGTGTGTGACTGCCTGGAAGACCCTCCCCAGAACATGCTAAATTTTATAGATAATGTTAGGGGTATGGATAGTAGATGGATGATCGATAGTTTAAGAGGTGGATACATAGATAGATACAGATGATGTATCTATGATGAGTTAGATGATACATGATGATGATGGATGTATAGATAGATAGATAGATACTGGTAGATAGATATGATAATTTAATAGGTAGATAGTTAGATACAGGCATAGATGGTGAAATGAAAGATAGGTAAATGATAGACAGACAGAAAGATGATTGACAGGTAGGCAGGCAGACAAATATGCCGGATGGAAAGCATGGGTAGGCAGAGCTGATTGTGCCCTCCTCTTCCTCCTTTTCCTTCAGCCTTCTTATCCTGGTTTCGGAATGGGCTGCTGGCCACGGGCATCGGCGTGATTTCCTACATGCAGAGTGACATGGGGCGGGAAGCGGCCTACGGTGAGTAGTCCGGAGGCCCTTCTGCCGGGCTGGGTGCCCAGAGATGCCCTGGCCACAAAGGGCTCCTGCCTGCAGGATAGTCGGAAAGCCAGTTCCATCTTAGCATCCTCTCTTCCTTCCCATGTTTCCCCCTCAGGTTTCTTCATCCTCGGGGGGATCTGCGTCTCGTACGGAAGCGCCTCCTACTTCGTCAGCCTCCTCCTCCTCCGTCGCACCATGATGCTCTCCTTCTCGGCCGCCCTCCTGAACTCGACTGCCGTGGTGAGCGTGGCCCTCTTCTGGCTCTGCGCCATCTCCCTCTACATCGGCCGGCTGGAGGTGGAAATCATCCAGGAGGACGTCAGCGAGAAGAGGAAGGAGAACGGCAAGGCCGAGAAATGAAGGCCGGAGGGACTCTTCTGGACTCGACGGGACTCTGCAGACGATTCGGAAGGGACAGCTCCACGGCGGTTGGGTCAGAGGGGATCACGGAAGGAGGAAGGATGGGTGGGAGGAAGGTTGGCTGTCTGGCTCTCCTGCAGAAATGGAGAGACAAGTGGAAGGGTGGGCTTTCAATTTATTTCTCATCTTCTGGATGGGGAGCATCGGAGGGCAGGGCAAGGGTTCGAAACCCTCCTTGGAGCAAATGAGCTCTAGAAGCATGAATACTTGCTACTTAAGGATCTTGGATGCTTTTCATGAGTGGGCCTGCTTTGCAAAACCCCCTCCCCTTTCTGCTTCGACCCTGCTTTCTGGTTTCAGGTGTGTGTGTGTGTGTGTGTGTGTGTGAATAAAAGCCAATTGTTTGAATGTCTTCTGCATAGCTTGCCTTGGCTTTTCCACTCTCGCTTGTGCTCTGGACTTTTTCGCTTCTGGAATTGGGCCGGCTGCTGCTCTGGTCAGTGGACATTTATATTAAAGACACTCAAAGCAAGTTTATGTATTTTCTAAATTGTTGGGTTTCCCTCTGCGAGAGAAAGGGGTGGGGTCTGTTTTGACAGCTGCATTTGGGAAATAATATTTGCCATTATTCTTACTTGTGAGAGCAAGGGAGCTCTTCAGGTGGGCAGAGGGAGGGTCTTAGAAATATGGGTAGTCCTCAATTTACAAAGTTCATTTAGTGACCGTTCAAAGTTACAACGGCACTGAAAAGTGTCTCGGGACAGTTTTTCACACATACGACAGTTGCAGCATCCCTTACGAAAGGTTGCAAAGGGCAAAAGTCATTTATTTTATTTTATTTCTTGGATTTCTAAACCGCCCCCTCTCCCAAAAAGGAGATGTCTTACATAGCCACAGAAACTTTGGGCTCAGTTGTGGCCGTAAGTCGAGGACTACCTCTGGCAAAGTCACTGTCTGCTGGCATCGTCTCTGGAGAGGAGGAGTTGGTGCAGTTAGAGCTGCTTCTGTGCACTATTTACATCGACCCCTTTAAATTTTGCTCATTTTGAATGGCAGAAGCTCACTTGGGAAATGTATGATCTGAAATCAGTTGTAGGTTTCCATAAAATGAGGCTTCTTTGGGTTAAATCCTCAGGAATCCAGGAATTTCCGATAGCTGGGGAGGAAATATATGGAGATTCTCCTTCATTCCAGGTTGCCCCCAAAGTGCTTTTTCAAGAGACAACTGGGTTTTTCTTTGAAGAAGCTTCTTGGATGAGAAGCAAAACGTCTTCAAAAACAAAACAAAAAACAGAATGTCCAGTTGCCTCCTGAAAAAAGCACCTTTGGGGCTGGGGAGGAGGCGCTTGGCTGATCACTAAGGGTCAGGAGGATTACTTTGGTTAATTAATCCAAAAGAGGAATCTGTTAAGCACAAAATCCAGACAAGACACATGACAAAACAGCTTTCCCAGTCTGCTGAAATCATTTTAGAAGGCAGGAAAAGAATTCTTGTTTATTTGTAATGTTCTCTCGAGTCCCGGATTGCCAAAAGAAGCTGCAAAATGTCGACAAGAAATTATAGCTCCCTTCAGCTTCCCGATGCGAACAGTAGATTAATGAAAGAAAACAAAAAACACAGACACACAAAGTTCTTTAGCAACGAGTTATAGGAGGAGGGGGATAAAATTCACATTATTCAAGTGCTACAATCTTCGGTGGGCTTTCCCACTGACACAAACAGGTAGTCCTCAACTTACGACCACAATTCAGCCTGAAATTTTGGTTGCTAAGCGAGGCGTTGAGTGAGCTTTGCCTCATTTTACGACTTCCTTGCCACCATCGTTAAGGGAATCACTGCAGCGGTTAAGTTAGTAAAATGGTCGTTAAAACGAATCTGGCTTCCCCACTGGCTTTGTTTGTCCGAAGGTCACAAAATGGGACACTGCAACCATCATAAATACGAGCCAGTTGCCAAGGGTCTGAATTTGGATCACGTGACCACGGGGAGGCTGCAATGGTCGTAAGTGTGAAAAACGTACAAAAAAAAAAGTCACTTTTTCCACTTCGAAAGTCACTAAGGTCGTAAGTCGAGGACTGCCGGCACAGTTTATTTTGAATAAGTGCTTAAAATTACAGCATTTTCTTTCTTAACTGATGCTCCAGTGCCATCTTCACCCTCTTTGCCCTGACTCACCCCCTTTTCTAAGCCAGCTTGAACGGGGTCCAGCCCTTCTTATCTGCTGCTGGGTCTTTAACGTAGGAATTGGGGAAAGGATTGAAGAGGGGTTTTGCATAAAAAGGGGAACAAAAGTACCTTAATTGGGGGATGGGCAGATCCAAAAGGCAACCTAAGTGCCAACGGATGGCCTCAAGAGGGCTCTTAATAAAGAGGTGGCATTTTTGCACCCGTTCAATTGCTGGATAGCTAGGACAACAATTCCAATAACAAACGGTTATTAAACAATTAAAAAGAACACTTTAATAGCTCAGGATTAATTTGATATCACTGGGAAAACCATCTCTACATCCATCACCCACGCATTGGGTGATGGGTGTACAATAGGGGTGCCTAAATGGGTAACGTTAAGACCTGTGGACTCCAACTCCCAGAATTCCCCAGCCAGCCATTCCACAAGTCTTAAAGTGTGCCGCCTGGGGAATTCTGGGAGTTGGAGTCCACAGGTCTTAACGTTGCCTAGGTTGGACATCCCTGGTGTAGGAGAAAGAGAGGCAGAGCCTGGAGGTGGAGTCAAGAAAGGAATCAGCCTGGAATCCTTGACAGCCTCACAAATGATCCAGGTCCAAATCCTCCTTTCAATTCTGGTCACCCTGATCTGGCTCCGATTTACTGCTCCGATTTACTTCGGTACAGGCATGAGGAATAAATCAGCTTCACGGGAACGTGACCTTTGGTCCCGCTTCTTCGTGGCTGACCACGGAGAACACGGCATGTTCTGCATGTTTGACTCTGCCACCCCCACCCACCCCTGGCTCACTCCATCTTAAGATGGGTTCAGAAGTGATTTCACCACTCACTCCAGATTCCTGGCAGGAACGAGCGCGCCTCTTTCCATCACAACTGAAGGTAAGGAGTCGAGCCACGCCATCGGCTACCTCCCAAAGGCATCCAACTAATACCCTGAAAGCAAAGATGGGGAACGGCGACTCCTTTAGACTTGCAGACTTCAACTCCCAGCGTGGCTGGCTCAGGAATTCCGGGAGTTGAAGTCCACAAGTCATCCAAGGATCGTAGTTCCCCACCTCTTCCTTCAGGGATAAATTCCCACATCCCCCAAAGATCAAGGTCAGCGTATCCGCAAAATCCAAGTTGGAAAAGGTTTGCCGATGTGCACAGCAAGACCACGAGGCCACGTTCCTACAAGCATCAATTCGCACAAGTTTCCATCTCGTGGCTTTGATTGATCCCCGCAGGGTCCTAATATGGATTTGTCCCTATTGCATATTTCAAGGATTAATTCGACGGGAGCAAAAGAAGTGGACTGCTGGTGTGATAGGCTGGAATAAGCACATCGAGGAGGGGCATGGCGGGCAACGGTGGGCATCTTCTCATTGGCACATAAATGCAGATTATATTTGACCACCGACAAACCCCTTCCCCGAGTTTTTAAAATCAGTTCAAGTTCTAGCAGCAGGAGCACAGCTACAGAAGGGGGTGGGAGGTGCCCCTCAATACGTCCGTGGGTCTTTTTTCCTGGATAGATTCTCCACGTTTCTCCAAGCAAAATCCTCCACCGGACACCCCATTTCGCTCAAGCACCCATCTTCAGAAGACGGCGATGGGCCACCACCCACTCTCCTTCGTGCCGAGAACGGGGAAAGGGATGCGATGAGCAGGTCCGTAGGTAGGTAGCGGCTTCTTGCAGGACTAAATGTTTCTTCCCCCTTCGAGAAGGCCGGTGAGCCCCCCAGCACCAAACCGAGCAATCTCGAGATCTGATCGTTCTCCTCCAGGCAGGACTCAACCGCGGTTCTGTGGGCAAAGAGGACACCGATTTGATCAGGGACCATCGATGGCCGTTAATCCTCCTTGCGTTCCAGAGCTGACCCACTGTGGATCCCCCCACTGGCCACGGAGAAGGGCAGGGCGGAAAACAAAGAGTCAGTGGCCGCAAAGGCTCCCCCGGAAATCTGGGCCAAGCTAGCCGAGTTCCCAAAGGGGGCCACCATGTTGAGCCTCTGCAGGTGATGGTACATGATCTCCCGGGAGCTCTTGGCCTCGGCACTGCTGATGTCCATCAGGCTGAGCGGGTGGTGTGAAGGCGGCAGCATGTTGCTGGGCATGGCCAGGGTCACGTCCGCGGGGGCGTAGCGAATGGTGCTCGTGGTGTAGAGTCCCGTGGAGCCGGCCGGGGAGCCGGGGTGCGGATTGCCGAGCTGATGCATCAAAGGGACGACCACGTTGCTCGTGTGAAACCTCTGCAGGACGTCCATCTCCGCCGGGTAGATCAGCGGGGTGAAAGGTGTGGCGCTGCCCCGGTCCTCGCAGGGGGAGCCCGAGAGCGGAGGCGAGAGCGTGTCCCCCGAGGAAGACGGTGCCGCCCGGGGAGAGGCGCTGAAGGGCCCCTTGGCCAGGCCGCTGTCCATCTCGGGCGGGGTGAGCACCGAGTCGGGGATGGAGACGTACAAGTGGGAGGAGGAGGCCTGTCTCACTAGGGGCTTTTCCAGCCGGAGGGCTTTGTTCACAGGGAAAGGGCTGCCCTTCGCCCCCGGACAGGTCCAGAGCCCCGCTTTGGGCTGGAGCCCCTGCTCCGATTTGATGCTGAGGGCCGGGCTGGCTCTGAGGGAGGCGCCCTTTTGGGTCTGGATGACGGAGGTGAACTCTGACGTGCAGGGACGGCCGGGGACCACGGTCTTCCGTCCGCCGGTCTTGCAGCCGTTCACCTTCCTGGCCAAGGTCCCCGACTGCTGGGGGACCATCTCCAGCTCTGAATCGCTGCTGCTGTCGGTGTCCTCGGAGCTGGCCAGCGAGGTCTGCTCCCTCCCCTTGGACGGGGGGCTCTCCGGAGGGAACTCCAGCTTGATCCTCTTCCTCGGAGGGGTCTCTGCGTCGCTGCTGGCGCCGTCCTCCGATGCTTCCTCTTCTGGGTATTTCGTTTCAGGCCCACTGGGCTTGCTCTCCACCAGGTGGCAGTGCCGCCCCATTTCGGCCACGTTCCTGGGGTAGGACTGGGCCAGGGTCCCTGGGGGTTTGGCAGCTGGGCACGAGGGCTTCCCCCGGTCACTCTCTGAAAAGGGGGAACACAGGGAGGGTCAGCCAGATAAGGAAGGTCCCAACCAGCCATCTACCTGGCACCAGATGTTAACCAGAGGGAAGTATGGACTTTGGTAAGACCACACTTGGTATCCGGTGTCCCGTTTTGGTGACCAGGACACAAAAAAGATGTTGAGACTCTAGAGTGCAGAGAAGATCAGCAAAAATAAAGCAGAGGTGTCCAATCATGGCAACTTTAAGACTGGTGGACTTCAACTCCCAGAATTCCCCTGGGGCTGGCTGGGGAATTCTGGGAATTGAAGTCCATCCATCTTAACATTGCTAGGCTTAAACACTCCTGATTTGGAGTCAGAAACTAGAAACTAGGTGATTTAATTTCCATCCAGTCTTGGCAACTTTAAGACTGGTGGACTTCAACTCCCAGAATTCCCCAGCCTGCTTTGAAAGTTGAAATCCACAGGTCTTAAAGTTGGGGAATTCTGGGAGTTGAAGTCCACAGGTCATTGCCAAGATTGGACACTCCTGTGATTGAAGGGGCTGGGAACTAAACCACAGGACGAATGGTTGCAGGAACTGGGTTACGTCTAGACCTGTGAGGGCAAACCCATGGCACGCTTGCCAGAGGTGGCACGCAGAGCCCTCTCTGTGGGCACGTGCGCCGTTGCCAGCTGCTCTTCTTGATTCCAGCATGCACATGCACAGCTGGTCTTCCCAGATGCTGGAGCACTGGGAAACGGCCTCAAAACGGCCCCCCAAACTGGCCCTTTTCCGGGTCATTTTCAGGCCAAAAACAGTCTTAAAAAAGGCCTAAAAATGACGTGAAAAACAGCCTGAAAACAGCCTGAAAAATGGCCATGTGTGCACCGGCCATCCGGTCCTCAGGTTTCCAGCACTGTGGCATGCGCACATGTATGTTCCTGCACGCATCTTCCGTTTTGAGCACTCGGTGCCAAAATGGTTTCCCATCACTGGTCTCCCCCCCCCACTGGAAGTCTTCTTCCCCCAGCAGGGCCCCCTCAAAAGGTGGCAGCCCCCCCAGCCCCCCCTTCCAGGAGGTTCACCTTTGAAGTCCGTCCCTGCGCTGGGCGCTTCCGTCTGTCTGGCGGGGATGCCAGGAACCTGGAAAACATCCAGAGGGACGTTCTTGCATTCTGGCTTGCTGGAAAACATTTCAAAAAACATAAACATCAGGGGGTGATTATTGTATTTATTGGCATCAGGGTGATTTTCTTCTTGTCAGTCTTGCTGGTCATTGACCTAATCAATGTGGATTGACCTGTGGGATCCTGCTTGCATTGCCAAGGTCGGTCCACCACTGGAGGCAGCACAGCCCCTTCAGCCCCCCCCCCCCAGCCCCAGGCTGGAAGAAATGCAAATTGCCTCCTGATTTGCAAAAGCAAGAGGCAAAGGATTAAAATAACCGCTCATTCCACCCGCCTGTGAATCAGAAAAGATCAACGCAAAGCCCACTTGAATGAGACTGAGACAGCCAGCCAGCTGCAGCCGGAAGCGGGAGAAGGAAGGGACAGGAAGGGTGGTGGAGGGCCACAGTTGCTCCATTGTCCAAGAACAAACAGAGACAGATTAAAATCGCAAACTCTTTGGAAAGAAAGAAAGAAAGAAAGAAAGAAAGAAAGAAAGAGAGAGAGAGAGAGAGAGAGAGAAAGAAAGGGAGGAATGAATGAAAAAGGAGGGAAGTGAAAAGGGGAGGGAAGGAAGGAAGGAAAAAAGAAAGAGAAAGAAAAAGTGAGTGAGGGAAGGAAGGAAAGAAGTAAGAAAGAAACAGAAGGAAGGAAGGAAGAGGAAGGAAGAAAGGAAAAAGGGAAGCGGAGGGAGGGAGGAAGAATAAGAAAGAAAGTGGGAGGAAGGGAGGGAGGGAAGAAAGGAAGGAAAAAAGAAACAGAAGGAAGAGAAAGAAAGAAAGAAAGAAAGAAAGAAAGAAAGAAGAAAGAAAGAAAGAAAGAGAGGGAGGGAGGGAGGGAGGGAGGGAGGGAGGGAAGGAAGGAAAAAAGGGAGGGAAGGAAGGAAGGAAGAAAAACAGAAGGAAGGAAGAGAAAGAAAGAAAGAAAGAAAGAAAGAAAGAAAGAAAGAAAGAAAGAAAGAAAGAAAGAAAGAAAGAGGAAGGGAATTCTGAGAATTTACAAAGCCCCCAGCAGAGGGGCCACCAGCTTGGATTTGTCACTCAGCCCTGTTTGCTAGTATTATACCCCCAAATCTTGGACCCTCCTCAAAGAAAGCCCCTCTCTTCCTGCAGCCCCCCCCCATGGACGGCTACGGGACCCCCAACAATCCCACCCACCCACCCACCCCCTCCTGTGCAAAGTTTTAGGGGCAGCTGTGGGGAGAGGGTGGCAAGTGAGCTTGCAGGCAGGGGGGCTGCTGCAAGAAAGTTAATTAGGCTCTAATTACAGCTCTAATTAACTAAAATACTAATCACCCTGACAAATCATACATTAGTATCGGCAATTGCCTGCCGGATTAGCATAAGAATGCTTCCTCTGGCTTTATGCGGAGGGGAGAAAGAGAATGCAGCCATTAATAACCATCTGGGCCGAATGGCCCGGCTTTTATCCCTGCAAAAAAAGGCTCAGCAGAATCGAGAGAATCGGCAGTTTAAAGGGCCCAGCTGGGTGGGGAGGGCCCGAGAGGGGGGGGGCGCAAAATTGGGGTGAGGACAGAGCAGGATCCAGAGCCCCAAAGGTGGAGGGAATCCAGAATTGTGATGGTATGTATTTCTTTTTTAAACAAAATCCCCAAATGGAGAAATCTAGCCCAGCAGGGAGGATACCTGCAGAGCTAAGTTTCTGCTTGAAGGGAATTTCGGGTGGAAAAGCAAAAAGATAGGGGAGCAAATTTTGCCTCTGTCCCGCTGGAGAACAACGGAATACAGGAAGTCCTCGGCTGACGACTGTAATATCGAGCCCCACATTTCTTTTACTAAGCAAGACAGTCATTAAGGGTTGCTTTGCCACGTTTTGCGACCTTTCTTGCCACCGCGGGGGAAGGTAATCCCGTCAGTTCTTAAGTTACCGACATGGCCACTAACTGAATCTGGCTTTCCTGTCAAATTTGATTGTCGGAAGATCCTAAAGGGGGATCACCTGACCTGGAGAGACTGCGACGGTCATAAGTATGAGTCAGTTGTCGAGCGTCCGAATTTTGATCACCTGGCTAGGGGGATGCTGTGAAAAATCGGTTATGTCCCTCTTTTTTAGTGCCGTTGTAACTTTGAATGGTCACTAAACGAACAGTTGTAAGTTGAGGATTGCCTGTAGACCAGGGAGGCAATGTCAGGGAAACATACTCCCCCCCCCCCCCCGCCCCAATGAGGAACAGACCTTCCTCAACCCAATGCTTCAGCTATTCCCTGGGCAGTGGATAAAGTGGACTGCGGCCACTTTAAGACTTGTGGACTTCAACTCCCAGAATTCCCCAGCCAGCTGAGCTTTAAGACTTTAAGACTTGTGGACTTCAACTCCCAGAATTCCCCAGCCAGCTGAGCTTTAAGACTTTAAGACTTGTGGACTTCAACTCCCAGAATTCCCCAGCCAGCTGAGCTTTAAGACTTTAAGACTTGTGGACTTCAACTCCCAGAATTCCCCAGCCGGGGAATTCTGGGAGTTGAAGTCCACAAGTCTTAAAGTGGCCCCGGTCTATCCGAATTCTTACACTCACCTGAGGATGTAGTTCACCCACACCATGTTCCTTTCGGAGGGATTCTTGACGTTGACCGAGATGGTGGCACAGGACTGGACCCAGACGAAGCCCCCGTTCTTCTGCAGCCAGCGATAATAGCGGGTGACCACCTGCCCCTTGTTCAACACTAAAGTGGGGTACAGAAAGAACCGCGTCCATCTTGGCCAAGACTCAAAACAGCCACATGCTCGGTTCAAACTTCTGCAGGTGTTTAACTGCCAGGCTGTTGGCTTGCAGACGTTTCGTGACCCAACTGGGGAACGTCAGTGGCGCGAGGGAAGGTAGAACTTGTGCCCTGTTTATATATACAGTGAGATTGTCCTGTCAATGTCCTTGTGGTTTCCCCCTTGGTGGTGCCTTCATTCGGGTATTGCTTTCTGCTTGATTGTTTGTCTGGGGTTAATCCCTGCTTATCTAGGATTTGGCTGCTGGAGAGGATGGATTCTCCCATCCTCATCAGCACTGATGATGTTCCCTAGTTGGGTAATGAAATGTCCCCAAGAAAACAACGAAGCTTAGAGAGCACAAAGGACCCCACAATTCTCCTCCTCCTCCTCCTCCTCCTCCTCTTCTTCTCCACTACTCCCCCCCCACCCTTCTTGGGGCCACGTACAGTCCAGGTGGCTTTGCTGGATGCCTTCCACGTCTTCTCCGTGGATGAATCGATAGCAGCTCTTCCCCACGAGTTCCGAGGGACAGAAGTCCATGTAGTCGGTGATCCTGGAGAAGAGAAGGAGAAGGAGACGGCCTTTGGTTGGGAGTGGAAACTCTTGCAGGTGGTCTCGAAGGGGAGATGACCCACGTGGTGGTCTTCTCCACGGGGCGTCTAAGGAAAGCTAGGACTTCCAGGCTTCTTGGAACGGCAGGACACCATCTACGGTTAAGGTAGATCTTGGGTCCACCAAGGCTAGGAGGACTGACCTCAAGCTAGTTGAGGTTCTGCAAGGTTTCTACCCGATGGTGGGTATGTGGACAGGCAGAGGGTCTTAGGATCGGAAGGGGTCAGGAGTCCTCACATCAGCCCAGACAAATGGACGCCCAACCTTTATTTGAAAACATCTGGTGATGAAGCCCTCACAACTCCAGGAGACAAGGTGGCTCTTCTGCTTCCTAGCTTTCATGGTCCACGAGAGGTTGAGGTTCTTCCCCTCCCTCTCAAAGCCAGTGAGGTCTACCTGATGATGTGCAGAGCACGCCCTCATGAGAGGAAATGTGCTCCTCAGGTGTCACCAAACTTGGTCATGGACTACAAAACATGGCTTAGGGGGCCAGTTCCAGTCCAGGTATGAGTCAGCCTGCAATTCACAGCTAGCACCCATCCCCAAACGTGTCGGGTTCCGGACACGCCATGCGCTCTGCTGGGCTTCACTTCTGCGTCCAGTCTTTAAGTCGTCCCTGCAAGTGTCCAGCCCTCTCAGACTGGACAGGCCACCGTCCGGCCGTCCCTTTCACCCACCTGCTCTCACAGTACACGATCTGGAGGTCCATGTTGACCCGGAAGACGAACATGTGACACTCGATGCGCACCTCGCTGAGGGTGGAGGGGGGCAGGGTGTGGGCCAGCGCTACAAGTCCCAGCACCCGTCCCAGCACCGAGTGGGCGTGGGGATAGGATGGACGTCGGGAACGGAGGCGGCCTGTGACGTGAATCACCTGGAGGGCAAAAGAGGGGCAGAGAGAGGATCAGGGGCCGCGGAGAGACGCCCTGCCCCAAAGGGCGCTCCAAGTAGTCCTCGACTTACGACCATTCATTTAACGGCGTTCATTTAACCCTAACCGTAACCTTTTACCTTATAGCCTGAAGTCTTGATGTGAAGTCCTCTCTTGGTCAACGTGGACTTCAGACGGACAAAGAAGGAACGTTCCAGGCCTTCGTCTCCTTCGGCAACGCGGGAACTAGGAAGATCTAAAGCGCAAGGCTGGGTGTTTGGGTGTGTTAAGAGCATCACAGTTTCTATGTGTGCCCCAAGAGTCACCAGGGAGAAAAGCCTCAGAGGAATCTCCCTCACTGTCTCCTCCTCCCCCTCCACCAAGGAAAAGAGAAACACCAATAAAAGTTGTATTTATTTTTCTGTAGGCTAAACTTGGCCACTTTAAGTTTAATTTAACATTGCACGCTAACGACATGGCACTAAGGTTGCTGGCTAATAAGGAATAAGGAGGAGGAGGAGGAGGAAGACGAAGAGGGAGAAGGAGGAAGAGGAGGAGAAGGAAGACGAAGAGAGAGGAGGAGAAGGAAAAGAAGGACAAGGAGAAGAGGAACAAGAAGAGGGAGAAGGAGGAGGAGAGGGAGAAGGAGGAAAAGGAGGACAAGAAGCAAGACAAAGAGATAGGAGGAGGAGGAGAAGGAGAAGACCTAATATTTAGATTCCGTGGCTTCTCCTTGGATCTACTAGGGAGAGAGAAAACATGTCTTTTCCTTCCTGCCTCATAGATGCTTCCAGGCCGAGGGGCAAAGCTGCCCAATTCAGGCCAAGGACCAAGACGCGATAGACCCTCGCCCATCTCCTGGAGGACCCCTTCCCCTTTAGAAGACTGAGCCTTGACAGCTGCCTGATCTGCTATTCTCTTTCAGTTGCCGTCTTGGTATAAATCTTTAACAAGTTCCCTGGATAAAAGCTCAGCCGGCAACAATCCGGGGGAGGAGAGCAGGCGGCCCAAGAGGTTTTCCTCTCTTTCCCCCTACCCGTCCTTCACTGGGGGCTAGGAAGACGGGGAGGTGAAGCTGAGACCCCCTCCCCAGCCCAGGTACAATGAAAGGCCAGGCCTGGCTCAGCTCCTGCACCCCAGGGAGCCCCCCAACTCCTCCTCAGACCATCGCAAAGGGGCTTACTCTGGAGTAAGGGCGCCCACAACCCTCCAGAAGGAAACCATGATTTATTCAAGCTGCGTTTTAAGGAAGTCGCCACGGCTGGGTTGAGCCACGCAGGAGTGGCATACATCCCTCAAACCAGGTTACGAGGTCTGGAAAAGGAGCGTTTGGGATCTGCCAGCCGAGGCTCATCGGAATTCTGTTAAGGAAGCTCCACTTTACTTTACTTTACTTTTATTTAATTTATAAACCGCGCCCTCTCCAGACCGGAGTGGAGGAAGAGGGTATCTCTGAGCATGTGTTCCTGACTCAACAGATGAACTGGACGGCCTCCAAACCTGCTTGAGCCATCCGAGAGTGGCTGTACCTGACTGAGGACCCTCGGACGAGGCAGAGGAGCCCAGGAGGGGGGCTTTGGGGCGGTGGGGGTGACCGGGACCCAGGGGAGCCTTCAGCCCCAGCTGACCGGCCACTTCTAGGTGGTCTCCGGGGTGGACGTAGTCAAAGATGCTGCTGCCAGTCAGCTCCACCTGGAAGAGCAAGGAGAGGTTCAAAGGTCAACTGGGGGACGGTCAGCAGGCCTTCAGTTGCTCTGGATCTCTGGATGGGTTCCCCCTCCCACCTGTAAACCCATAATATCTAAAGCAGGGAGGGAAGGGAAGGGAAGGAGAAGGAAGGGAGGAAGAAAAGAAGGAAAGGAAGGGAAGTAAAGAAGGAAGGAAGGGAAGGAAGGAAGGAGAGAAAAAGAAAAGGAAGTGTATAAGTCTTGGGAAAACAAATTAAATGAAATATTAAATTCTTCTCTCGGAATTTCTCCCTGCCCATCATTTACTTGGGGGTGGGGTGGATCCCATGATCTACGAGACCAAAGCAATCCCCCCCCCCATTACGCTCCTCATCCCATCTGTGCGGCCAGTATCCCACAATCCCCCTCGTCCCCCTTATCTCAGGAGGCCCTCTCTTGCCAGGGGGTGCAAAGAACGCCCCCAGCCCCATTTCTCTGTCCTGTCCTGCTCCCAGGCCACCCCACTCCCCCGCACAAGGAAGTCACATTCAAAGTTAGTCCTGGTGGTGTGTGTGGAACCTCCCGCCCCGCCCCCCTTCTTTGAGACCCTGCCGGGTCCTTGATGCAGACCCCTGGCCCAGATTCCCAGACGGCCAGTGCCTCAGGCTCACGTCCCCTGCATGGCAATGAAGGCAGGGCACGGGAATCGATAAATCATAATGCAGAAGTATTGGCTTTCCCTGCTGAGGGTCGCATGCATTCAAAGGAGCTAGTCCTCATTAAAGATGCGCCAGCTACTCCTCATCCAGGAGAACTGAGAAAGCCAGAGAAAGGGAGAAGTCAGAAGGGTGAGAGGGGGAGCATCTGGGGGGGGGAGGTTTGTTTCTGGGTGGGGAGAACCGACATGGCTGCTTCTAACAGCTGGCAGGGTTTTCAATGCAGGGCAGCTGTGTCTTCCTGCCCAACTTCCATTGTGACCTCCACAAACACAACTGGGGAGGGAGGGAGGGAGGGAGGGGGCTACTTCACACAGCGCCTGGCGCTGCATCGGCCTCCCAGCTGCACAGATCCGAGTGCAAGAAGCCCGGGTGCAAACCGTGAGTGAGAGCCTTTGGGTGAGCAAAAGAAAAATTGCAGCTGGGGAAAAGAGCAAAGGGCCAAGAAGATTTATTCATATTTTATTTGCAAAAATATGTATTTATATATTTATTTACTTTATTTATTTGTTTGGTTTCTATAGCCACCTATTTCAGCAAACAATTCCGGGCAGCTCACAATTCAAAACAGGCACAGGTAGTCCTCGACTTACGACCACATTCAAGCCCCAAATCTTTCTTGTGAAGTGCGTTTTGCCCCGTTTTGCCCCGTTTTACAAGGTTTCTTGCCACCGTTGCTAAGCAAAATCCCTGCCGTTGTTAAGTTAGTCACATGGTTGTTAAGTGAATCCGGCTTCCCCTCTTACTGGTCAGAAGGGGATTGCGTGACACACACACACACACACGGCATTCTGCAACCGTCGTAAATCTGAGTCCGTTGCCAAGCGTCCAAATTTTGCTCACGTTCGCAACGCTTGTGTGGGAAATGGTCATAAGTCCCTTTTCAAAGTGCCATTGTAACTTTGAACGGTCAGTAAGTGAATCTTTGTCAGTGGAGGGCTAACTGTGTCACAATTAAAACGTAAAGATAAAATGGATAAGATAACCTTCACTGTCGTGTTTTTTTAACTGGGAGCTCACAGGCCCACATTAAAAATGAAATTCTGCTGCCTGACCTCCAAAGAGAATACTCTATTTGTCAAACTATCAGACGCACTTTTTGGTCTCCCAAAAGGGGGGTGAGGTTTTCTGTGCATCTTATAGACCGAGTATTGCTGAAGCCCCGTCCACGCAACGGACAGTTTTTGGCCTTCGCACGGCATGTTTTGGGGGCTTTTTTCAGCCCATTTCCAAGGCTTTTTCCGGGCCGTTTTTGATGCCTTTTTCAGCCTTTCCCCCCCCCCAAAAAAGCCCAAAAAAGCCTCAAAAACGGCTCGAAAAAAGCCTTAAAAAAAGGCCAAGAAAACCCTTGAAAACAGGCTGAGAAAAACCTCAAAAACGGCCCACAAAACCCCCCAAAAATGGCCATAAAAAGCCTCAAAACGGGCTGAGAAAAGCCTTGAAAATAGGTAGTTGCAGGCTGTCAGACGTAAGTTGCGGCTAGTCGTAAGTCGAGGACCTAGGACCGGTCACAAATCGAAGACTTAACAGGTAGAAAGAAGGCCCCCCAAAAGGGCTGAAAATGAGGTGCGCAGAGGCCAAAACCCTTCCCCCCCCTAAATTTAGGTGCGTCTTATAATCCAAAAATTACGGTATATACCGACCCACACCTAACACATTCACATGCTACAGACACGCACACGCGCACACACACACAGAGTATTTATCCATCACTGTCCGTTTTGAATACGTAGCAGACAGAGGAGAGATCACAAGGTTGATGATACATGGAAGAAAACTGCAAATTCTGCTTTGGGTACCCTGAAGCCCCCTCCCAGGAGGTTACAGGCTGGGCAGCCTCCAGCCAATCCTGCAGACCCTGCTCAAGCAGCACTAGGTATGTATGCTAGAGATTTCATATATGCTTAACATAAGAAACACGTTAACACAACGGAAAGCATCAGAACCGGGGGGGGGGGGTGGAGGGGGAATTGAAACGTCTTAATTTGAAGTGCAGTTTTGGGAAGGAGGGGAAAGACGGGGAGGGGATGCCAACGGCCAGGAAGCCTGAAGAAAGGGGAGCTGGAGGAAAGGACATCTCCAGGGCGCCTGGCAAGGTGGGCGCGGGGAAACGGAAGAGCCCGTTGGCCAGATGGCCGGGCTCCAGCCTGGCATTGTGAGGTTGCCTGGCAGCCAGGAAGACATGGATTGCAGAATGCCCTTTATTTCCCTGGCATTCAGCTGTGTCCGGCTCCTCTGCACCCTCCCTCCACACAAACCAGGCGCCTCTGCCTTCCTCCCAGGGACCCAGGCAAGGCCCGTCCCCTCCCCGACTCAAGGCGGGGATCAAAGGCTGCCGTCTCCTTGCCAGAGGTTCGCTCCGGGCGTGCAAGCCTTGGCAGACAAGCAGTTGAAAAGGCCAGTGTGGGCGCTCACCCTGGGGGCTCCAGCAAGAGAGAGGTGCCTGCCAGGCTGAGCTGCTCAGGCCAGGCGCAGGAACCCTGATTTCCCCCCTACCTCAGTTGCAAGGCGCCTGGAGATGAGATAAAGGTAAATTTGCAGCCGGTTTTAAGAGTTATGGTGGGATTAGAAATCACTTCCTGGGGATTGGCCCAAAGTCACCCAGCTGGCTTTCATGGCTACGGTGGCACTTGAACTCCCGGCCTCCCACCTTCTGGCCTGATGCCTCAACTGCTAGGCCAAGCTGCCTTTTATTTATACTTCATAAATGTGTTCCTATATCCAATTTTGAGGCCGCCCCTCTCGCTCTCAGCGCAACTTCAGGCAGCGCACAAAGAAAACATGGGAAATGTTTCCTCCCCTGGCTGTGTCCCAGAGGAAAAGCAACATGGGCCACTTGCGGCGGGCACGGGGCAACCCGAAGCTCTGAATCCTGGCGCGGTTTCATGGCTGAGCCTGAAGGAAGGGCTGGAAACGCCCCAACCGAGAAGCACCAACAAGGCAGCCCTGGGAGGACGTCACGAATTCGGATGGCCTTGACCAGTGACAGTGTGTCCTCCAGACATCCTCCTGGTGACTCACCCACAGTTCCGGCCACCTCCTTCGTGCCCTGCATATTCTGCCAGGCGCCCTGTGGAAGCAGACAGCTGTCACTCACACGTCAGGCGCCATATCTGGGCCGGGGGCCAGCCCAGGCAGGCAGCTCAGCTTCTGGGGGAAAAAACAACCCACGTCCTTCCCCCCCCGCCCCTCCCTGTCCTCCTTTTCATCCCCCTCTAATTGCTTAAGGCAAGTGGGTGAGTTGAAAGACACCCCCCCCGGGGGTCTCCCCGCAGACGGAGAAGCTGGCACCTTCGGCGATTGGTCGGCGCCAACAACGTGGGCCCCTCTTCTGCCGAGATTCAAATCCCAGCCCCGTCGGCCCCCCATTCTTGCCTTGTTCTCAAGGTGAAAAGGAAAGAATAGAACGGAAAGAAAGAAGCTGGGAAGAAAAGGAACTGGCACATTGGAAGGGCAGCTAAATGACTTGATGCAGAAAAGGGAGGAGGGGGTTTCTGGTAAGATCTTTTGGGACCCTCAACGGTTTCTTCAACAGCGGAAACTGCAGATCCTGAAACCTTCTGCTTCGAGTAAAAATTGTCACATGCGAAATTCCTGATTTTTGATTCCTGCAGAATAAACACAGCTTCCCTCCTAACGGGTCCACACTGTGGAACTCCCCAGGGGAGGGAGGGCGAAACTTTTTCTTATGGCGGGCCAAAATTGTCCCCACGTGCATTATTGTGCAGGCAGCGTGCCCACGTCAATTCAATCCTCCCCACCGTCGCGCAAGGACGCACAGCCTCTCCCCAGGTTCCGGAGGCTTTCCTGAAGCCTGGGGAGGGCAAAAACAGCCGCCCCTGGCCCCCCGGAAGGCCGAAAATCAGCTGGCTGCTGCATGCATTCATACTGGAGCTGACGGCTGACGTGCCAGCAAATATTGCTCTAAGTGCCACCTGTGCCACCTGTGCCATAGGTTCACCATCACGGGTCTTGGGTCTCCTAATCGAGCAGGAGGTTGGACTAGAAGACCTCTAAGGCCCCTTCCAACTCTGTTCTTCTGTAATCTGTATGTCCCCCCAAAATCACAGATAGTCCTCGACTTACAACAGTTCACTTAGTGACCATTTGAAGTTACAGCAGGACTGGAAAAGGGGAGTTGTGCGCGTTTTTCACGCTCAGGAACCATTGCGGCATTCCCCAGGGTTGCGTGATCAGACGCTTGGCAACTGCCTTGTACGTATGCCAGTTGCCGTGTCCTGTGGGCACGTGATCCCCTTTGGCGACTTTCTGACAAGCCAAGTCAGCGGAGAAAGCGGATTCACTTAACGACCATGTCACTAACATGACAATGGCAGGGATTCACTGAACAACCCTGGCGAGAAAGGTTGCGCGATGAGGAGAAACTCACGTAACAAACCTCTCACTTAGCCGCAGAAATTTTGGGTACCGTTGCTATTGTAAACCGAGGACAGCCTGTTAGGAGTGGCACCACAGACCGTCCTTCCGTTTAGCGACCATCTGAAGTTGTAACAGCCCTTTTAAACAAGAGGGACTTTTGAAGCTCAAACAGGCACAAGAAAGAAAGGGCAGGAATGAAAAGAAGCAGGGAAGATGTGAGAGGAGACAATGCCCCCTTCCCAGAATTTGGACGTAATCTGGGATTAAAATCTGAAAGTCAGCCTAGAGGGTGATTTATGGGTGAGGGGGCCTGGCTCACAAACAGACAACCCCCCCCCCCACCTCGACTGCCGGCACTGGACTGATTTGCAAGGCAGATATTTTTTTATTTGAGGAGGGGGAGTTTCTCCTGAGCGTTGGGAACTTCTACAATTTTCTCCCCTCCCCCTGTCTTTCTGCCTCAATTTCTCCCACAAGAAAAAAAAAGGGGGGGATAAACCTTAGCAAATGTCGTCCGTCCATCCCCCCAGTCCCCCCCCCGGTGATCAATCCATTCCTGCTCGGAAGGAGCTGGCTGATCGTTGATCATCAATTATCAGACGAAGCTGCCTGACTGGCGTCCTTTTTCCAGGGGAGATAATTGCGGTGGCTCATTATGTATGTGGCAGAGCGGCTGGCGCGCCGAAAAAAAACCCAGACGGCGGATGTTCTGGGCGCTCAGCAGGTGAGGCCAGCGAGGACACGGAAAGGGCGTCAAGAGAGAGAGAGAGAGAGTGGCCACGCGGGAACATTTTCCGGGAAAGGTTCTCCGGAACTACCAAGCTCATAGCAGCCTTCGCCAAAGGTTTCTACGGGCAGCATGGTCTTGTTCATTGCACAACGGTTCAAAGTTACGACGGCCTTAGAGAAAATGATTTAGCGCAGGGCAGGGGTCCCCAACCGGGGGTGCGAGACAATAGTGTGTGTGTGTGTGTGTGTGTGTGTGTGTGTGTGTGTGAGAGAGAGAGAGAGAGAGAGAGAGAGAGAGTTTAGAAGTTTCACAATTATGGTGTATATACCTAATGATGTGCCTATAATTATTTACTTTTGGGTTTTTTTTTTTTAGTTTTTTTTTTTGTCTTTCAAATTCATTCACAAATATACACTCTTATAATTCCTTTTAACATTTATCTATTCAACGTTAATCTTTATTATTATTTTCTTACAAATATATAGACTACAGTTTGGGTCACTTTCTTCCCACCCCATGCCTCGCTCTTATTTTGCAACAACCTTGCTCCTTCCATCTTCTCAGCCTCCCTTCTCTGCCTTCTCCTTTCCTCCTCTCCTTCCTCCTTTCTTCTTCCCCTCCTCTTTGAATTATTTACTTTCGTAAGGGGCGCGAGAAGATATCAGATCAGAAGCGTTCGAGGGGTTATAGAAGAGGTGGGGAATGCCTGACCTGCCCTCGCACACGACACCCACCTGTGAAAGGCCCAGGTAAATAGAGACCGTCTCGGAGATGTAGAGGAATTTCCCCTCTTGGTTCAGTGCGAAGACGAAGCCATCCAGGGACTGCAGGGGAGAAAAGGAACACAATTCAACTGTAGTTGTGTGTGTGTGGGGGGGGGACACACAAACAATCTCCCTGACAATGCAACTCCCTCCTTCTCCCTAGCAGACTCTAATGGATTCCACCTTCAGGCACCCCCTCTCTTTAATGGGCTTTGGGCTTTTGTGTGTGTGTGTGTGTGGCTTTTTATATTTGTGCCTAGTTGTGTGTGGCTTTTTAGACGTTTTTTTGGATGTTGTTGGCTGGCTAAACGCCACACACAAAACAGCCCAAAGCGCAGAGAGACGTTCCTTGAAGATGGGATACAGCAAGAGTCTGAAACTCCTGCCACATTTCTCTTGGGACCTGCACATCTTCCTTTATGGCCGTTACAGCATCGTTGCACTTCTAATTCTTCTTTTTCCTCTTGCTTTTCTTTCCTTTTCCCCATGACTGTGTTTGATCCCTTTGAGAAAGCCAATAAAGCTGGATTCAAATAAAAATAATTTCTTGGGGATCCTCTAGAAAGGAGACTTCCAGAGAAACTGCAAAGGGAGAAGATGGGGGAGGGGGAGGAATAATCACACACACACACACACACCTTTCCAAAATTGTTCCGGAAAGCAGGAAACTGCTCTCTTGGGCGCCCAAGGAGGAAGCCTGAAACGGGCCTTTGAATCTAACCATGGCAACTCATGCCCCACGCCAGGAAATGTGGCTGTTCTTCATCAACCCTCCGAAGCTGAGCCACCCCCTCCCAAGGCAAAGCGCCCCTCCCCCCCTCTTCTCAAGGTATGTTGGGGAAGTTACAAAATCAGCCCCAGCGCAGGAAAGAGGGACATCCTGAACTCGGAGCCTGAGGTTTTCCAAGTTTAGAGACAAACCCCTCCCGACACATGGGGTGGGGGTGTGTCTTGGCTTTGAAGGGTCACCTATAACCACAGAACCAGAGGGCATTGCTCATTCAATTCTCTGGGATCTGAGTTCAAAACTTCAGAGAGATCAGAAGAAGGTAGTTTTTCTACCAATCACTTTCTTGGGGAAATAATCTCGCAAGGGTCTTTGACGCAATAAAATCAGTTGATTATCTATCTATCTATCTATCTATCTATCTATCTATCTATCTATCTATCTATCTATCTATCTATCTATCTATCTATCATCTATCTATCTATCTATCTATCTATCATCTATCTATCTATCTATGTTTTTGTAGATTTTCACGTGTACAGGTATGCAGGTCTTGGCGTATTTGGGTCTTTTCCCGTGTACTCTCAATCTTACATGGGAAAAGACCCAAATACACCAAGACCTGCACATATATATGTATAAATAATCTACCTATCCTACCTATCTACCTATCCCATCCATCCATCCATCCATCCATCCATCCATCTTCTCTCTCTCTAAATCTATCTATCTATCTATCATCTATCTATCTATCTATCTATCTATCTATCTATCTATCTATCTATCTATCTATCTATCATCTATCATCAATCTCTTATCTACCTACCCTACCTATCTACCCATCCATCTTCTCTCTCTCTCCTACCTATCTACTTATCCCATCCATCCATCCATCCATTTATCCATCTTCTCTCTCTCTCTCTAAATCAATCAATCTATCTATCTATCTATCTATCTATCTATCTATCTATCTATCTATCTACCTACCTACCTACCTACCTACCTACCTACCTATCTATCATCTATCTCTTATCTACCTACCCTACCTATCTACCCATCCATCCATCCATCCATCTTCTCTCTCTCTCTCTAAATCAATCTATCTATCATCTATCTATCTATCATCTATCTATCTATCTATCTATCTATCTATCTATCTATCTATCTATCTATCTATCTATCATCTATCATCTATCATCATCTGATTATTTCTCGCCTTTGCTGTTTTCGCAAGTGAGTTAAGGCAGCAAACATATCCCAAGCACCTTCCTTCTTCTATTTTTCCCACAACAACAACCCTGTGAGGTGGATTTTGTTGAGAGGGAAGGGTTGGCCCAAAATCACCCAGCCAGCCTTCATGGCTACGACAGGACTAGAACTCCCGGTCACCCACTTTCTAGGCTGGTACCTTAATCGTGACTAGACCAAGCCCCCTCCTGCTTCCTCATCTCTGGCCCATTTCAGTGGGGCAGCCCCCAATCCCCTCCTAATAAAATGGGAGGGGAGGGGGAAGCCTGGGGATCCCACCCCCTTTTCTGTTCTCCTCAACAACCCCCCCCCCCGAGACGTGCCCGACGTCCTTTAGTGCCAACCATTTAATTGCTGCAGCAGTGACCTCCGAGCTGACTTGATAAAGGGGAGAAGAATTTTATCTGTCAGCGGTAATTAACACGTCTGCACATTAATTTCCCCGCCGTTCCTCTTCCCCGACTCCACTGGGGCTGTGCCAAAGCTTTTCCTCAATGGCACCTGTTGCCCGGGAGTCGGGGTCCCCCCCTCCCGTTGCCTAGGGCAGGGGTCCCCAACTTTGGCAACTTTAAGCCTGGCGGACTTCAAAGCTGGCTGGGGAATTCTGGGAGTTGAAGTCCTCCAGGCTTAAAGTTGCCAAAGTTGGAGACCCCTGCCCTAGAAACTGGGTGGTGGGTGATAAAGCAAAGGACCCCCTCGTGGCCCTGGACAGACAGACGTCCGTGAAACCTACTTTCAAAGCCTGGCAGATAAAAGTACCCAGAAAAACCTCCAATATCCTTTTTAAAAGAAAATTCTGGGAATCAAGAATTGGCAGAGACACCCAGAAAAAATGTCTCGTCCACCCCAAACCAGTTCGAGAACACAGGTTAAGTCCTCCAACTTACAACCGTTCATTTTTGTGACCGTCCGAACTTACAACGGCACTGGAAAAAGTGACTGATGGCCGTTTTTCACACTTTCGACCGTCGCAGCGTTCCCCCTGTCACATGATTTACATTCCAAAGGCTTGGCAATGGGTTCGAATTCAGGGGCTGGCAAAAGACACACACACACACACACACACACACACACACACTCCCCAGGATCCAACAGAAAAACGGCAGTGCGAAAAGAAACCCCAAAGAGCTTCCAGCCCCTTTGGTAATAATTGGGGAGGGGTCTTTTGTGGGAAGAGAAAGGCAAATGTTTCCTGCCCACCATCTGTTCCCCCTCAATCTTCCCCTACACACAGGTGACACACACCGAGGGACAAATCAAATTCCTTCCCCATAAATCTGCATTAGCTCCTGAAAAGGGGCTGGGGGAGGCGGCCGGCAACACCAGGAGCCTGGGAAGAAATGTATTTCTGAAGGGGCTCCCACCTGGCCAAGCAGCCAAACCAGGTTAAGGCCTCGGTTTCCCTCTGTGTCGAGGCCCCTAACTCAATTGGTCCCCTCGCCTGCCACCCCCTCCTCGCTCTCTCACAGCTGCATCCAGCGCTGGCTAATTAGGTTCCTTCCGAGGGTGGGAGGGGTACCCCAAACCCACCATGGCTGAACCAGCCCAGAGCAACACCTGAATGCAGAATTTCTGGGTCTTGAGAGAGGAGGAGGTGGGGGGGGGCTCATGGGGAGGGAGGGACCGGAGGGCAGCCTTGGTTGCCCGTGGGCGGAGGAAGCTGGGTTGGAGAGGGGCAGGGGGGGGGGCACAGAAATGGACCAGAAGACGAGGGAAGCAAGGCCTCAGATCCACTGCTTTGCTTTCCTGCCATGCCTTCACAATTTGCACACTTGACATGCACAGAGGCAGAAGGTCTGGAGACTCCCATTCCTGCCTATAGTTAAATTTATTTTTTAACTCAATTTGCACAGTTATGACTGATTGGTTAAAGATGGTGTCAGACTCTTGACAGAGGGAGGGCTGGAGGGAAGGAAAGAAGGAGAAGGAAGAAACGGAGAGAGGGAGGGAGGGAGGGGGAAGGAAGGAAGGAAGGAAGGAAGTTGTGGTAGGAAGCACCTTGGTGAACTCCAGGTGGACGACACAACGTGGGCTTACCTGCAGGATGTGGCCCCCTAAGTGCTTTTCAAAGAGCTCCGTTAGCAGCCTCCGACCAGACGCTGGAGAGAAACCAAGATCAAAAGGTTAGCCGGGAGGATCCAGTGTGGCAACCCCCCCACCCCCGGTGGGCTTCTTGGGGTCATGAGACATCCGTGCTTCAGGCAGGATCTGGCTAAGAGGAATCAAAGGTCCTCTGATATCTGTCCATTCATTCCTTCAATTTATATTTCTACTCTGCTTTTATTCTCCAATGTAGCCCCGAGTCCTTCGGTGCGGCTAAGAAATAAATATTTATTATTATTTATTATTAGCCCTGAGATTCCAAACTCAGCTCAGAGGCTTTGGGGGATCTTAAAGAACAGATCACAGACTCCCCCAGGGATCCCAGATCTGGATCTAGATCTAGACCAAATGTTTGTTAATCTTTGCCCTTTTAAGATGGATAGACTTCAACTTTAGAGGTAGGTAGGTAGGTAGGTAGGTAGGGGGTGGGTGGGTGGATGAATAGATAGAAAGATACAATACAATACAATAGCAGAATTGGAAGGGGCCTTGGAGGTCTTCTAGTCCAACCCCTGTTTAGGCAGGAAACCTACACTATTTCAGACAAATCATTATCTAATCTCTTCTTTAAAACCTCCATGTTGGAGCGTTCCGGAGGCAAGTTTGTTCCACTGATTAATTGTTCTGTCAGGAAATTTCTCCTCAGTTTTAAGTTGCTTCTCTCCTTGATTAGTTTCCACCCATTGTTTCTTCTTCTGCCCTGAGGTGCTGAACAAGATAGATAATGGAGGCCAATAGATGGATGGATGGATGGATAGATAGATGGATAGATAATAGAAATAGATAAATAGAGAGCTAGAGAGAGAGAGAGAGGGAGGTAGGGAGGAGGGAGAGAGGAATGGATAGATAGATAGAATAGATTAAATAGAGAGATAGATGGATGGATGGATGGATGGATGGATGGATGGATGGATGGATAGATAGATAGATAGATAGATAGATAGATAGATAGATAGATAGATAGATAGATAAGCAGTGCTTTTGGCTGGTGTCCACAGGGGAGGGTCTCTGGCCAGGACCTTCACTTAGCACGGGGGGGGGGTGTGAGGGGGGCAGAGGCGAAGGAAGGCGCTGAATTTGGGTGAAGTCAAGGATAGAGCAGGAGGGGGGAGGAAGGGGGGGGGACAGGACGCGCCATTGTGTCCTGCGCATTCCTGCCAGACGAGAGGAGAATACTGATCAGGCCCAGCATTCACAAGAGCTCCGGCCAAGCTGAAAAGCTGGCCAGCCCCTAGGTTAACCTTTCCTCCAGCCCCACTGCCCCCCTCCCCCCAACTGGCTGGGGACCGAGAAGGGGAAGGAAGGTGGGCTGGAAGGGACCCACACGTGTGGGGAATGCTGAATGGGCTGCAGGGGGGGGGGTCCACGGTGGCACCCCCAGCGCTTTCCTAACGGCCTTCCCAAACTTTTCCACAGCCCGACCACCTCTTCTTCAGAGGTTGCAGAGAGTCTGTGGGCTGTTTCAATTCTTATTTCTCTCTTTTTTTTTGTTTATTAATCATTTGTCTTTATGTGGTTGAGTCCACACTTGAAATCCTGCCTCCGGTTTTGGTCGCCAGGCTACCAAAAAGATGTTAAGATTTTGGAAAAGGTTAGAGAAGAGAGACAAAAATGATAAAGCAGATACGTCCAATCTTGGCAACTTTAAGACTAGTGGACTTCAACTCCCAGATTTCCCCAGCTTTCTGGGAGTTGAAGTCCACAAGTCCTAAAGTTGCCAAGATTGGGCAGTCCTGTGATTGAAGGGGCTGGAAACTAAACCATACAATGAAAAATTGAGGAAACTGGTCTCGCAAAGATAAAAACTAAGGGGGCACGACAGCATCTAGCGATATTTGAGGGGCTGTCCCAGGAGAAAAAAAGAAGGGGGGGGGTCCCCCTATTCTCCAAAGCCCCCGAACAAGAAACAATGGATGGAAACTAATCGAGGAGAGAAGCAACCTGGAACTAAGGAGGAAAAACGTCTTTAATTGTGAGAACAATTCATCAGGGGAACTCCTTGCCTCCAGAACTTGTGGGTGCTCTTAACAAACTTCATTGACTCACTTAAGAACGGGGGCCCCAAAGGGCGTAAACATGAGGCTCCCTTGCACAAAAGCTTCCCCAGACTCGCTTCCCAACTGTCTCGCTTAGCAGTGGAAATTTTGGGCTGAATCGGGGGTCCTAAGTCAAGAACTACCTGTTACCAGACCCAGAGGCTAACACCCCACCCCCCCAAAAAAAAATGGGGAAGACGGCTTGTTTGCTTTAGGCCGCAAAATTGATTGGACAGACATGGGGTAGAAGGAACCCCAGTCCTTTTGGGAAACTGATTTTCCAAGGAGAAAAGCAAGAAAAAATAAAAAATCATGTTTTCCCCCTTTTCCTCTTTCTTCTTTCTCTCTCTCTCTTTTTTCAAATCGTTGCGGCAGCTTCAGAGGCTCCGTGCACAACGGCTGCCTCGGTTATCTGTACAAATTTACTTGTAACTAACAAACAGAGACCGACTTGACAGACAATCGGGAACAATATGAGCTCCGCTAATTGCAGCAATTTCCTCTGTCATTTTCTTTAATTCTTTCATTTTTCCTCTCTCAAAATAACCCCACAGGTCAGACAGAATGCTCCTATAATTAAAAGCATTTAATGCAAGAATTAGAAAGCTGCTCACATTATGGGGAAGGGAAGGGGACAGAAGCTGGGGGGGGGTATTGTTAGCCCCCCCACCCACCCTCTTTTCAGATTTGCAACTTGCCAACTTTTCAAAGCCCTAAAACAGCATTTCACCCCACCCCACCCAAAAAAAAGAAAGAAGAAGAGAGAGAGAAAAGGAAGCAAAGGGAAGAGAAGAAGGAAGGAAAAGAGAAAAGAAGAAAGAAAGGGGAGGAGAGAAGGAAAGAAAAGAAAGGAAGCAAAGGAAAGAAAGAAGAAAAAAAGGAAGAAAGGGAGGGAAGGAAGGAAGGAAGGAAGGAAGAAAGGGGAAGAGAGGAAAGAATGGAAAGAGAAGAAGAAAGAAAGGAGGGGAAGGGAGGAAAGGAGGAAAAGAGAAGGAAAAAAGGAAGGAAGGACAGAAAGAAAGAAGGAAGAGAGGGGGAAAATTAACTTGGAAAATAGGAGATTTTTTTCTTTCCTATTGTTTTTTTTCCTCATTTTTTTTTCAGCCAAGGAAGCCCTAAAAAAAAGCCAAGAGGGAAGGAAAACCAGGGGAGGAATCACCTGGGATGTTAACCCTGCCTGATGACGTCATCTTGGAAAGATTGCAGATCTGCATGACATCATCGGGATACATGGGACTTACAGGTGGGGGTCAACACCCCTTTGCCCCTCTTATGACTGGGGTGCAAAGCCAATGAATTTGTGCGTCAATGAAATGCAACTTTTATCCCTGTTGCAACGAGACACAAAACGGCCAAAGGAGAATCTCCTGAGAGTGGGTGGGCTTTATTTGAAACCGGTGGGGGCCAGTGGGGGGGGTCGAGGTCTCCAAACCTGGCCTCTTTAAGAGTTGTGGGCTCTGAATGAGCGTTAACGTCACAATTTTGCTGAGATTATTGGAGCTGCAACCCGGCACGCGGCCGGCTCGGCCTAATCACCGAATTCTTTCGCCGAAAGCGTAATTATGTGGGAGACTAAAGCTGCCAGGAACACCGGGGATGATGGGTTCACAGCTGCAGCCCATTCTTCTCGGCCGGCCTGTGACGGAATTAGCTGCAGCTGAGAGGCCAAAGAGTTTGCCCGTCTCCCTTGGGGTTGGCGGAGTTTGTGGGAATCAGAGCTGGAAGAGACCTTGGAGGTCTTCTAGTCCAACCAGCTGCCGAAGGAGGAGATGGGAAATGGGACTGAGGTGGGGAGAAGGGAGCAGGATAACGGTCTCTGTCCCAGGGATCCTAGGTACGGTGTTGGCTACTCCTGCTGGCTACTCAGAGGCTGCTTGTTGCATTCGCCATCCTTGCGATGCTGTTTAAGAGCCCTGTGGTGGAATGGGGCCTGGATTCCCAGGAGGGAGGGGCTGCTTCCCGGAGGGCTAAGTGGCAACGGGGCTTGGAATGACAGCTAGGGAGGAAGGAAGGAAGGAAGGAAGGGGGTTCAACGGCTTCCAGGATATACAGTATCTGTAGTTATGCAAATAATCTCTTTAGGGTCGTGGTGGCATCTCAGCTTGGTGGTTTCCTTGTAGACGTTTCATGACCCACCTAGGGAACATCTTCAGTGCTGGAAGGGAGGGGGGTTTGTGGAGAGGAGGAGGAGGAGGAGACTGTGGGTACTTGGTGCTCTTTGAGCCTTGGTTTCATTACCCCACACGGTCCCATTGTCAGTGCTAGAAGGGAGGGGGTTGTGGGTGGGGGAGGGGGAGGAGGAGGAGGAGGAGGAGGAGGAAGAAGAAGAGGAGGAGGAGGAGGAGGGCGGCTGTGGGGTCCTTGGTGCTTTTTGAGCTTGACTTGTTTTCTTGCAGACGTTTCATTACCAAACTAGGGAACATCCTCAGTGCTGGGAGTGAGGGAGGAGAAGGGCAGGAGGGAGAGGAAGGTGTGGCACAGTGTGGCAAGGCATGCTTCCCCCTTGGCACAGCCAGGCCAGCGATGCCATGGGGCATGGGAACCAGCCCCCTTTTCACCCAACCCCTTGGCCAAACTTGGTTCCAGGTTCCTTGGGCCCTTGAGCCCCCTCTGCCTGCCCTGTTCCCCCTCGCCTTCCTTCGCCCACACGGTTGCGAGAGACATCGTACACCGACTTGTATTTACATATATTTTATTAACTTGCCTACATTTATTTACTTGTACCCTGCCTTTATTAGTTTGACATGTATTTACGACCGTCGGTCAAAAGTTGAACTAGGAGCCCTGTGGACTTTGTTATTGGGGGGGGGGATTTTTTTAAGATCAAAGGGACTTGGATTACTGTGGGGCTGTGGACGCCATTTTGACTTTTTTGACTGTCCTGGGGAATGCCTCTGCTGTGCGGCCCTTCGCCAGGTCCCTAAAATGACCATTTCAGCCCCCCACCCCCCTTTCCTAAGCCTTTGCTTTTCACTCCCCCACCCCAATTCATGAAGTGACTCGGGGAGGGGGGGGAGTGAAATTAAAAAACACAAAGCAGGTTACATTTTCCTTGTCAAATTAGGGGCAATTTGAAGAATTGGTCTCCCTCCAGAGGTTTCGTAAGGCAGCGACTGATTTATCAGCAGGACTTTCATTGGGGTTCTGCCCCCTTACAAAGTCCCAGGAAGAGACTGACCCCCCCCCAACAAAAACCTGCTGCTAATTGTGCTAATGCAATTGATTAGGGCCTCCCCCCACCCCAAGGCGGAGAGGGGAATTGGGAGGGGATTCTTTGCAGTCGGTGTGTGTTGTGTTGAGGACTACAGTTATGCGAGGTATAAAATGATGTTTCTTTGGTTCCAGGGAGGGAGGGAGAAAGGAAGGAGGGAAAACAAAAAGGGAAGGAAGGAAGGAAGAAATAAAAATTGAATGAAAAAAGAAAAAAGGAAGGAAAGAAGGAAAAAAAGAAAAAAGGGAAGGAAGCAAAAAAGGAAGGAAGGAAAGAAGGATGGAAGGAAAACAAAAAAGGGAAGTTAGAAAAAAGGGAAGAAAGAAAAACTGAAGGAAAAAAGAAAGAGGAAGGAAAGAAAAGAAAAACGGAAGGAAGCAAAAAAAGGAGGGAAGAAAGGAAAACAGCCAGCATGTGCTGATAGAGCTAGGATATTATCCATAAATACTACCAACATTCTCAGAATCTTGGCATAATGGCGGCTAACCAGCCCCTGCCCTCCCCCAAAATACTTCCAAACCCCCTGCCCACCTCCTCTTGGGATAATGAGTCATCGCGCCTGGCATATTTCCTTTCCACCACTCAACCATTCCAAGCCTTTTTCTCCAGGCCCCATTCTGTACAGGTTTCTAGTCCTCATTGCAAAACACAAACTCATGAAGCGCCAGGCACCCTCCCTCAACCAAGGGCAAAACTCCTGAGCCATTTCAGGCCCCCGACCTTTTTAAAGAAAACAGGGATGCCCAGATGCAGCGAGCGACAGGTTTTAAAAAGTTATTTTCGGTCTCCATTTGGCAACTATGAGGAAGATGAGTTCCCTGCAGATTTGGGATGTCCCCCCAAGCCCCCCCCCCATGAGCTGGGGAGGAAGGAGAGAGTAGAAGAGGACCAAAATCCACCCCCCATCTCCCCCAGCCCTCTCTCCTTAGTGCTGGAATCCGCTGTTGCAGGAGGGGAGGGGGTAGAAAGGATAGCCCCCCCCCCCACCCATCTCCCCCAAAACAACAGACAGATGTTATCCCTAATGCTCAGCACCCTCGTTATGTGGCTGGTAATTACCCCACAGCTAATGATAGTAATCAGAAAATCCCGCAAGCCGTATTCTTCCCAGGCAGTTAATTTATTTAATTACAGATTTTGAAGCCCCATTATTTAAATGGCGATTTATTGCCTGGCTAATCAATGCCACTTTGCCTGGGTAAGGGGCCGGGGGCTGGCTGTGTGCTGGAATGGAGACTTCCATTGGCCTGGGCCTGAGGGGGCTGGGCAGGGGGCTGGACTAGATGGACTCCAGGGGCCCCAACAAGCCTTCCGTTTTGTGCGTTCTCTCCTTGCAAAATCTACACAATGGAAAGAAAGGAACTTTGCAGGGAGCCCTCGACTTTTTCAGTTAGTGACCGTTTGAAGTTATGACGGCGCTGGAAAAAAGGGACCTGGGACCATTTCCCACACTTATGACCGTGGCAGCATCCCTTGGCCACAGGATCAAAATTCAGATGATTGATGACCGACTCCTACTTATGACGGTCACAGTCTCCCGGGGTCACCTTTTGCGACCTTCAGACAGCCAAGTCAACGGGGAAGCCAGATTCACTTAACAACCGTGCTGCCAACTTAACCAAGGCCACAATTCACTGAACAACGGCATCAAGAAAGGTCGTAAAACGGGGCACAACTCACTGAACAAACGTTTCGCTTAAGAATGGAAATTTGGGGCTCAATTGGGGTCCTGGGTTGAGGACTTCCTGTCATTTGCCATTGCCATCTTCCTCGGGCTGTGAATGAGTGACTGGCTCAGGCCCAAAGGAGGATTAGAACTCATTCACCAACCTGGCTCTCTTTTTCGTTTTACTTGCAATAAAATTCGGGTTTTCACCCGGCCCCAGCCAGATGCCCTCCGGTGGCTCTGCAGCTCCGGTTGCCCACCGTCCAAGCCCCCACGTGGTCAGTACTCCTCCCTGCCCCCTCCCGCCCCAGTCCCCTGCACCCACCGTTGCCCGCTGGGGCGGGGCCCTCTGCCCGCAGGGTCCAGGGTGGGTCGCCCTGGAGGGCGAAGGTGCGCATCTTCAGGTAGGTGATGGTCAGCCGGACGATGGAGGCCTTGTCCAGCTGGCTGGTGATGGCACCGGGCAGCGGCAGGAGCTTGGCCAGTTCGTAAAACTCGAAATTCTCCTTGCCTCGGCGGGAACGAGCTGCATTGCGGGACTTTTCCTTGCGTAGAGCCTGCAGGCTGGGGAAGGAAAGAAGGAAGGAAGGAGAAATAGAGAAGGGTGGAAGAGATAGAAGGAAAGGGAAAAGGAAGAGGGAGGGAAGGAAGGAGGAGAAAGAGAAAAGGGAGAGAGAAGGAAGGGAGGGAGGAAAGAAAGGAAAGAAGGAAGGAGAAAAAGAAAAGGGAGAAAGAGTAGGAGGGAGGAAGCAGAAATATAGAAGGGAGGAAGAGAAAGAAGGAAGGAGAAAGGCAGAGGGAGGGAGGAAGGAGGAAGAGAGAAGGGAGGAGGAGAAAAAAGGAAGTGGGAGGGAGGGTGGGAGAGAAGGAAGGGAAGGAAGACAGGAAGAAGAGATAGGGAAAGAAAGGGAAGGAAGGAAGGAAGGAAGGAAGGAAGGAAGGAAGGAAGGAAGGAAGGAAGGAAAATGAGTTGAGCTGAGGGATAATGGGCCAGTGTGGTCCTCCAACTCCCATGCACCCCAGCCAGCATGGTCAGGGATAATGGGAGCTGTAGTCCAAAACCCATGTACCAGTCCTGGGAATTTAAACACGGGTATCATTAATTGTTCAACGTTTTCTACCAAACAGCCAACCAAATGGACTGCCTTGACAAATGGAAAGATAGGGGAGTTGGGCGCTCCGGCCCCTCCAAAGTTGCCCATCTCCCACCCCCCATCGTTCTCCCAAGGGGTCCATGCCCACAAGGAAGGAGGGTCCCAGCACCCCTCCGACCTTCCAAACAGCCCCTCGAGGGAGGCTGAGAGAGCATGTCAGGGCATAAGGAGAACAAACGCTCTCGGCCATCGGAGCGACCCCTGGCCCCCTTGCCCAATGCCCACCGTTGGATGCCAACTTACCAGGGCACCGGCTGGTTCTTGACCAACAGGCCCTGCAGGAAATCCCACTCCACACTGACGCACTTGAGCTCGCTGCCGTAGAGGGAGGCCATGGCGCCCAGCAGGGACCATCCAGCTAGCGCTGGACAGACCAGGCTCTCCAGCCGCTCAGGACGTTCTCCGGTCAGCGATGCCCTTCACGGAGGCAGCCGTCTGAAAGACATGGGGGGGGGGTGGAAGTCCCTGTCACATCCCTTTCTCTTAATACAGGCCGTCCTCGACTTACGAACCCAATTGAGCCCAACATTTCCGTTGCTAAGCGAGACACCTGTTGTGAGTTTTGCTCCAGTTTTACGACCATTCTTGACCCAGTGGTTAAGTGAAACATTGCCGTTGATAAGTTAGTCACTGGTTGTTAAGTGAATCTGGCTTGACAGAAGGTTTCCGAAGGGGACCACGTGACCCCGGGAGGCTACAACTGTTGTAAATATGAGTCCGTTGCCAATCCGAATCTTGATCATGTGTGACCGGGGGGAGGGGGGCGTGTTGCAAAGGTCGTAACTTTGAAAAATCGTCATAATTCAATTTTGGTGCTGTAACTTTGAACAGTCACTAAACTGGAAACTTTGTGGACTTCAAGTCCCAGAATTCCCCAGCTAGCATGCAGGGGTCCTGAGTTCCTGATCCAAGGGAGGGGAAAAACCCTCAAGTTTCTAGTCCTTATGCTTGGAGGGGGAGGAGAGGAAGAGCCAGGTGTTTAGAAGATGGGTTGTTTTTTTTAGCTGCATTAATTATTATCCTTTGTGAGGGAGGGGCAGAAAGAGAAATATTTTTACACTTATGACCATCACAGCATTCCCCACCGTCCTGTGATCAAAATTTGGGCAACCGGCATGCCTTTATGATGGTGGCAGAGTTGCCTGATCACCCTTGGTGAGCTTCGCAGCCGGCTTCCCACAAGCAAACTCACCACGGGAAGCTGGATTTGCTTAACGACCGCCCAATCCATTTAACAACCACAGCACCCGCTTAACGACCATGGCAAAAAAATATCGTAAAATGGGGGATGCTGCTTGATTAACAGCCACCTTGCTTAGCAATGGAGATGCCGGTCCCTGTTTATGGTCGTAAGTCGAGAACTACCTGTCAATCCTGAATCTGGACACTCAAAGCTCCAGAAATCTGGACTATGGATTCACGCTTCATCCCAGGCTTTCCCCGAACAATCAGAGGAGGAACCCAGAGAACGGCCCTTCGAGTGGCAAGCAAACGTCAAGGGAAGAGAGATGCAACGGGGGCACTAAAATAAACAAACGAGAGTTTGCAGCCGGTGGAGAAGGGAGCGTGGTCAGTCGGCCAATTTCCCCAAAGCGACAACGAGGCTGCATCCCTCAACGGTTAAATGCACGGACGTGACTCTCAGCTGGGAAGGCCCATTTCTCTCACCCTTCCTGGTTACAGAATAACAGGAGCTGGAAGGGACCCTTGAGGTCTTCTAGCCCAACCTCTGTTCAGGCAGGTCTCAAAGTTAGCAAGAACAAGATCGAAAGGCGACTTAAAAGCTCAGATTAAACGATTCCGCGAAGATCCGCCTGCAGCCCTTTTAAGCTGGCAATCAAAACCCACAAAGGGTTCAGATAGACTGCTTCTGACCCTGGAGGCTTGGTTTGTCGATGGCTGCTCGTTGCATTTCACACAAATGGTTGTCCAATCTCTTCTTAAAAACCTCCAGTGTTGGGAGCACCCACAACTTCTGGAGGCAAAGAGAGACCCCCAACGAAAGCAACCCACCCTAGTCCTAACCCCACCAAGTTGCTCTTCTCAAGTTCCTAACTTGCCCCAAATGTGAGATCAACAGAATCAGAATCAACGTGTTTTAAAGAGCCAGAATTTGTAGCCCCCATCGGAGCAGCTCCTTGCTTTCCGAAAAAGAAGGATGACACAGATATGGGGCCCCTATTTATGGTGAGGGTCTGGTAACCAGGGGCTTACTCCCTTCCCCAGCGAGTGCTAAGGTGGGAGGGGCGGCCTCCCTGGTTAAGGGAGTCTTTGCCCCCTGTTAGCACCAGGCGGGTGGCCGACCCAGACTTTCGGGCCAGAGGTGGCTGCAGAATTGCCACAGACCCTCGGCCCTTCCTGCTTCTCCATCGCTTCAACCGCAAATCTATCAAGGCAGGAAGCGCCTGTAACTTACTTCTCAACTGAGAGAGAGAGAGAGAGAGAGGGAGGGAGGGAGGGAGAGAGAGGGGGGGGGAGGAATGACATTCCCGGGACGAGCGTTACCTAACGGAGCGAGGAGGCCGTAGGAAAACTGTTCAACATCCTGACACCGAGCCAGGAAGATGGAAAGCCTGTTTGCCACGGATGGCTACATGCTTGCAACACGCACCTGTCTCAGCCCGGCACGCTGGACAAGCCCGGGAGCAGCGCCTTCTGCCAGCCAACGATCCCGCCGGGGGCCACCCATCCTCCCTCCGTCCCCTTCCCCACGCATCCAACGCGCGAGCGCCCACGCATACCGATCCGGAGGCACGCACAACTGCACTCGCACCCCGTCTCCCATACCAATACAAAACCCACGCCTCTTGCGCATATAAAATGGAGATCATCAATAGACACACCGCCTGGCGCATACCAATGGGCAGCCTCCGGAGTTTGGCTAGCCACCTTTGCAAGCTCGGGCAGGGCAAAAGGGGGCAGGGGGTGAAGGCCCTCCCGAGTCCTGAAACTTTGCAAAGGCTGGCTTGGGGGGAGGCAGGGGAGCAGCAGGGGTGCAGGGGCAAAACGAGGGATTGTAAAGAGAGTCTCTCGGCCCCCAATTTGGAAGGGGGCAAAGGGAAAGCGATGGGGGGGGCACAGGCAGACCTGCCTTTCAGAGGGTGGCAACCAGGAAGCGGTTTAAACTTAACTGCAGCTGGCAGGATTGCAGGAGGGCCACCTTGGGTCCAGGGTACCCCGAATCTGAAAGAATCTGGTTGCATCTTCCCAAAGTCAATTCAGCCTTTGAATAAAAAGTGCCAGTCTGACAAAAAACCAGTTTTTTTTCCCTGATCCTCGGCTTAAGGAGAAGAAGGGGTTGGGTCAAAGCTCTTCTGAAGCATCCAGATTACCTTCCAAACAGCACAGAAATACCATGTTTCCACAGGCCAGAACTTTCTCCCAGCAAATTCATCTCCTCGTGGTCCCCAGATTTTCACAGGGAGGTGAGGGGGGGGGAGAAAGAAGCAAGGGGGTGCCCCCCAACACGCACCGGGCAACTACAGGCAGACCTGACCCGCATGTCTGCTACTACGCTCTGAAGCCGAGCTGTCAAGACACCCCCCACTCACTCACTCACTCCCAGCCGTGGGGTTCACAGGAGCACTCCTGCTTCCAGCTGAGATCGTGCCAACCCCCGGCAAGGAGGATTCGAACCCAGGCCATCTAGACCCCAAGGCGAGCAGCCTTTGAAATGACACCCCCCCCCCTTTGCATGGTTGTGCAAAGAGCAAAGTAGCCACTAAAGCTTACTTACAGAGCTGGTCGCCAAGTGAGTGAGGGGCTCTGAAGCATTCCTGCTGCTACCACCCCCAGCCAGCCTGCCTGCCATTTTGAAGGATACCTCCTTCCGTGCTCTCTTCTCCCCCCCCCCACGTCCATCCTCAGTCCAGAGCATTGGAAGGGGCAGAAGAGGGACGGAGCGTGTGACCACGCCGGCTCCCCTCTGCAGAATTCCTGAGCCCTGGTGGCGGGCAGCTTGGTTAGCATGGCTCAAGGCTGACCTCTCCGAGTCTCTCCTGTCCATCTCACTCCTGTCTCCTGGACAGCACCAAATTCCTTACTCATCAGCTCTACCCCACAAATACGGGGGGGGGGGGCACAGATGCTGCAGCCATGGCAGAAGGTGGGGTCCCTTCTAGGTCTGCAGCCCAAGCCCCCTGACCCCCACAGGGATCGAGTGGGGCAGGGGGGAGCAAGCAGGCTTCCTTCTGGCTCTTCCCTGTCTGGAAGTGAACTGGGTGGGGTGGGGGGGGGGCTGGAGAACCGGAGGAAAATGTTTCACTGCGGACAGACTTACTCGTGCCAATCCCCGCTGGGGTTTTTTGCCCTCTGAAACCGTTCGGATGCAGGAGGCACCCCCACAGCCAAGCGAGACCCCAAACCCATTTTCAGTGGGGCTTGGTAGTGCCCGGATGGAGGCCCCCTTCCCTCTCGAAATCAAATACAAAGAACCAAACCAATCCCAAACCAATCCTTTGGGTGGGATATTGATCTTGTGGAATTTCAAAAACCAGCCAATGTCGTTGAACTGGACAATTTGGGGGAAAGAAACAGCAGTTGGAACTAATATACAGCCCTTCCAAGGTCCTATTCCAGTCATGGGGGGCCCCAAGCCCCTAACACCCACTTGAACCATTCTCCCTGGGGGGGGAGGGGGCTTCCAAAGGGCCCTTTTTTCAATGAAACCGCCTGCAAACCCAACCTTCTGCCCACATTGGACAAACAAACACAAGTTTTTTTCGGGATACCTCCACCGGCTGCCCAGGTGTTTAAGGAAGCTGAAATGCCACAGCAATTTTTTCCAAAAGAGAAAAAAAAGAGGAATTTAATGCATGCAACCTGCCAATTCCGTTTCAGGATATCCTCCCCAATAGAAATGTGCATTTTCCAGAAACGGCACTGATAGGCAGCAGCTCCCAAGGAGAGCCACGAAAGGTGGGAGCAAGTGGGACCTGATCATCCAACCGTGACCATTTCCACCAATCGTTGGGGGAGGGGGGTGTCAATAAAAGCACCCACCGTTTTGGTGATCTCAAGGATTCCCTATTTCGAGCCCCCTCCAGTTGTCACCAAAGAGCCACCAAAAACCACATAACCATTTCTGGGACCCATTTCTGCCAACAAGGCATCAGTTCAAAAAACTTGGAACTGAGTCTGCAAACTCTCTTTTTAAAAAAAGATACCAACCTTAAAAACCGTTTTAAGGCTATTTCTTTGACCAAGCTGTGCCCCTCCCCTCCTCCAGACAAGCACCCCCCCCCCCGACAGACAGCCCCCTCCCCAACTCACCCCTGGATCTTCCAGAATGCGGGCCCTTGGATTGGGGGAGGGGGTCTGATTCACCTTTGTCTGACCTGCTTTAGCTTCAGGTGTCCCGACCTGCCCTTCCCCAAGGCTGGTGGGGGGTCTGGGGTCTTTGCCAGAAGAAACGTTCTTGGATCAGGGAGGGGGCTGCGGAACTCCAAGTTTTGGCTTCTTCATTCATGCCTTGACAACTCCCGGCAGGGATGGTGGAAAAGGGGCTTGTCATCCAGAGCAGCCGTGGGGGCAGCCACTGCCTCAGTTTCCCCCCTCCCTTGGCATCCAGCAGTTGGGTGAAAGACGGCAGTCGAAAGCACGTTGGCACCTGTTGCCTCCGGCCCAAGCTTGAAGGGGGGAATTTCCAGCAAGGTAGAGAGTGCCTCTGAGGGCACGCAGAGTGCCTTTCCCTGACCGCTCAACCAGTCTAATCGAACTCCCCCAAATCGCCCAGTCAAGGCTGGCAGCTCCCAAATTTGGCCACAGAGCCAACAACTGACCCCTTGGCACAGCGGAGGGCACCGAGAGAGGCGTGGGAAGCGCCTGGCTCCAGCAGAGAGAGAAAGAGAGTTCTAGCATTCTTCGCCCAGGGAAACGGAGATTTCTAGTATGGGCAGGTTGTGTTGGATGCCGCCCGACCCCCCCTCCCCCGTGTTCCACCCATTGCCCAATTGGCAGCCTGGCACGGAGGCAGGTGAGGCGAGCAGACGGCCCCTCCCCTTCCCCAGCTGGAATCAGCATGGGGCTCGTGTAGGCAGTGCGGGTGGCGGCATCTCAGCCAAGAGCCCGCAAGTTTCCTGTCACGCACGCGGCACAAAAAGAGCCACGCCAGGCACCCCAGGCGCCGCCGAGCCCCGCTTCAACTCACCGTCCTCCTCCGCCGAAGAGCCGCCCGAGAGTCGCGCAAGCCGCGGGGAAGCCTCTCGGCCGCTGGGGGCGCCACCTTGCCTCCCAAGGACTGGCCTCCCCAACCGGGCGCCCGCCAGCCCTCCCGACCCCAGCGCTGGATCCCCGGGCATCGCGGAGACCCTTCGGCCGCTTTCTCTCTCCTTCCTTCCTTCCTTCCTTCTTTCCCTTTTCTTCTCTCTCTCTCTCCTTCCTTCCTTCCTTTTCTGCTTTCTCTCTCTCCTTTCTTCCTTTTCTTTCTCTCTCTCCTTTTCTTCCTTCCTTCTTTCTCCTTCCTTCTCTTCTTTCTCCTTCCTTCCTTTTCCTTTTTCTCTCTCTCCTTCCTTCCTTTTCTTCTTTCTTTTTTTCTCTCTCCTTCCTTCTTTCCTTCCTTCCCTCCCGCGGCCCAGGGTCTCCCTCACCCGGACTGACCCCATGGGCGGAGGGCAGACCCGAAGCCCCCCCACCCAGATCGGCGCCCTGCTCATCTCTTACAACCGCCGGAGCGGGCGCCGCATCAGGGCAGGAAGCGCCTCCGGGGGTCGCCGCGGCTTGGCCCGACCCCCGCCGCCTCCCCGGAAAACTTCCCCCGCCAGCCCGGGGCTCTCCAGCCGCCTCCCGCAGCCCATTGCAGGCGCGCCAAACCCCCCCCCCCCACGCCCGGGGTTCTCCCCCCGTCCCTTCCCCAGCGCCAGCCCCCTCCCCACAAAGGCTGCCGGAGAAAGGGCTGGCGAGGCGCCCCCCTTCCCTTCCCCCGGGGAGGTTAACTCTTCCTCCCAACCGGCTCCTCCTCCTCCCCACCGCACGCCCCCCAGCTCCGCCCGGGACCCCCGACTCTCCCGACGGCGCCCCCAGCCCCCAATTCCGCCCTTACCGCCCGGCGGGCAGCCACGTGCTCGGGGGCGCCTCCGGGCGAGAGTCACCGGCAGCCGGCGCGACCCCCGCCTGGGGCTGGCCGCCCACCGCTGCCTCCGGGGCTCCTCCGTCATGGGTCGGTCGGGCTCGGCAGCAGCCCCCTCCCCACTGCCGCCCGCCTGGCGCTTTTCCCGGGGCGAGGAGCAACGGGCGCCACGTTGCGCCTCCAGCCGCCGGTGGGCAGCCTGCAGGAGGAGGGGGCGGGAGGTGGGGGCAGAGGCAGGCCGAGCGGCTTGACGAGGCGGAGGGGTGTGTGTGTGGAGGCAGCCCAACAGCGGCCGAGACCCTCGCCGGCATCCTGCACGCAAGAGAGCGATGCACGTGTGAACGGCGGCGAGGGGGGTTAGGAAGCCAGCCCAGGTGGCCGGACAGCAGGAAACGGGCGGCTTCGAAACCGACCCGAGTCTTGGAAGTGGGGGTGTAGAGGCAGCCAGCCCCCCCCCCCCCAAGTTTAATCTCAGGGGACCAACTTTCAAAGAGGAGACTCTGCAGAAGGTGGGGAGGTGGGAGATGGGGTGGAGGGGACATATGGAGGGAGATCCAGGACCCCCACCTGCACAGGTGACTGAGTCAGCTTGACACCTTCCGTGGGTCTCTTAAGCCGTGGTTTATGGGTGGGCCCCCAAAGTGGTGGGGAAGGGTGATCAGGTAGGAAACGGCTGACCATGTCATATCTACGAATATAACTGGAAGGGATGTATTATGTGTGTGTGTGTGAGAGAGAGAGAGAGAAGGGGTGGAGACAGAAAGAAAGAGTAAGAGAGAAAGAGAAAGGAAGGAAGGAAGGGACAGAGAGAAAAGAGAGAGAGACAAAGAGAGAAAGAGAAAGAGAGAAAGAAAGAGAAAAGGAAAGAGAAGGGAAGGAAGAAAGGAAAGAAAGAAAGAAAAAAAGTGGGAGAGACATACAAGGAAGGAAGGAAGGAAGAAAGAAAGAAAGAAGAAAGTTTGCTATACAAGAGCATTGTTAAGTGAGTTTCACCACATTTTACAAGTTGGCCACGCTTACTTCTTGAACCCAGGTCCCACCTTCTAGGGTTCAAACTTGGCAAGTTTAAGACTTGTGGATTCTTCAGAGCTGGCTGGAGAATTCTGGGAGTTGAAATCCACAAATCTTAAAGTTGGCAAGTTTGGAGACCCTGATATATATGTGTGTGTGTGTGTGTGTGTGTGTGTGTGTGTATGTATGTATGTATGTATGTATGTATATGTATATATGTATTTAAAAAGGCTGGTATGTCCCTGGCATTTTTCCAGTCCTTATGGTCTGGGGAAGAAAGTTAACATTTGTTAGAATCTTGTCACATTTGATTTTTTCCAAGGATTCTCAGGCGAATGTCCATCCGGATTTGAGAAGGGACAGATTTTTCCACAGTCAGCAGAACAAAATAATTTCATTTTCAGTTTTATGCGCTGTTCTTCAGATTCTCATGCGTTGGCCATCGTTCAAAGGGAAGATAAAACATTCATGGCTTTTTTTCTTCCTTTTATCTCCTTGCAGTTGTCCCCTGTTTATTTCCCTCCAACCCAAACGCCTTTTCTGAGCGGCCAAGAGGTCAGCCCATGGAGGCTCACGGGTCTCCGCCTGAAAGTTCAGAGAGGAACTTGGAGATTCCCCAAAAGTCCGATAGCCTCTTCCTGGGAGGGAGGGATTTTTAAAAAAATAGAAACCGAGGCAACGGAGAGGATGCCAGCGTGGCTAAACAGCAGGGTCAAGGAAAGCCGTTGGGAGCTAGCTTCAATAAATAGACGGCATGGAAGAGAAGATCAGCCTCTGTCCAAATTTGCACTAACAAATATATCGGAAGTAGCATAGAAGCCTGGGTTTGCAAGGGATCTTAGAGGTCATCTAGCCCACCCCCCTCTGCTCAGAGATGGAGCCCCTTTGACCCCTGGAAGTTCTCAGGTCAGGAAACCCCCTCCTTATTTTGAGCTCAAATTGTCCTTTTCCTTCCTAGCTTCTCCCCCTCCCCCTTGGGAGCTTTGGAAAATAAATTTGTTTGTTTGCTTAATTTCTGCCCCTTCCATGTCACCTAAGTAGGCGCTTTGCAGAGGCACAATAATTGCATAATAATGTGCTGTTTATAACAGCCCAATTACTACGTTAAAGTGCCTAGATTAGCCCCAAGGAGAGATGGGCAGCGAATACATTTAATTTTATTAATTCAGTTTAATTAATAAGACAACCCTAGAAATGCAGGCATCAAAACATAGCAGAGAACCAATGTTAAAAACAAATTAATATTTACAAGCAAAAAAGAAAGACGAGCTTGCTTGGTCTCGTGGCTTCAGGCACCAGGCTAGAAACTGGGAGTCAGTTCAAGGGCTGCCTTAGCCATAAAAAACGACCTCGGGCCAGTCCTTCTCTTTCTCTCAACTCAGCCCGCCTTGCAGGGTTGTTGTGATTGGGGAATATAGGGGGAGGAAGATGTGTTGGATATGATATTTGTCGCCTTGTGTTATTTGTAAAAAATAATAAAGGCAGAATGCAAATAAACAAAGGAAGGAGGGAGGGAAGGAAGGAAAGGAAGGAAGGGAAGAAAGGAAGGAAGGGAAGAAAGGAAGGAAGGAAGGAAAGGAAGGAAGGAAGAACAGCTACAGGAACTGGGGATGTCTAGTTTAATGAAAAGAAGAACCAGAGGTGACACGATAGCAGACATCCAATATCTCAGGGGTTGCCACAAAGAAAAAGAGGGAGTCAAACTATTCTCCAAAGCACCTGAGGGCAGGATAAGAAGCAATGGGTGGAAACTAATCAAGGAGAGAAGCAGCTTAGAACTGAGGAGAAATTTCCTGATAGTTGGAACAATTAACCCGTGGAACTACTTGCCACCAGAAGTTGTGGGTGCTCCATCCCTGGAGGTTTTCAAGCAGAGATTGGACTACCATTTGTATGAAATGGTAAAGGGTCTCTTGCTTGTGCGGGGGGTGTGTGTGTGTGGACTAGAACAGTCGTTCTCAACCTTCCCAATGCCGCAACCCTTTAATACAGGTCCTCGTGGTGGTGACCCCCCAACCATAAAATTGGTGTCGTGGTTCCTAAGACCATTGAAAATATGTGTTTTCCGATGGTCCTAGGCGACCCCTGTGAAAGGTTGAGAACCGCTGGACTAGAAGACCTCCAGGGTCCCTTCCCGCTGTGATTCTGTTAGATAAACCCAGTCAATGGTCTCGCCAGGGGTGCCACCCTCCTGCACGGAGGCCGGTGAGCTGGAAGCAGCTGGAGCCAGGATGCGGTCGGATTCAGGCTCCCCCAGAAACATGAAGAGCAGAGGGAAAGCAGAGGAAGGGGTGCCCTACATTTATCTCCCCCCCCATAATTGCGCCTGGTGCATGTAGGTAAGCCCCTCTCTTTTCCAGCAGGGAGTGATTGGCAGCCCATGTCATAGGAATGCTGGGAGATGAGCAGATAATGGACATTCTGTCAGCCCGTCATGTCACCTGGCGCTTGATTGACAGGTTGGGGCTGCTGGAGGGCAAAGATCACCGGCACCCCCATGGGGCTGGGCAGGACGCATTGTGTTCCCCGGCCCATGGAGGTGGGCAGAGCGAGGGGGGAGGGGGCAAGTCCCTCCAACGGCAGCCAGCTGGCTGATCTCCTCCATCCTGTTCTTCTCCCACTTTGACAAATCAGCTTGTCAGGCATGGCAGCTGTCAATCCCAAGGTGTTATTGTTTTTTAAAAAGAATCCGTCTTTCCTTGATGTGCGGCACAAAATGGAAAAGTTTCTCCCTTTGGTTGCAAACAGACGCGGGAAATAAAATTGAATTGGCAAAGCTGCCTTCGGTCAGGTTATAGGGGACAATTTCTTTCTTTCTTTCTTTTTCTTTCTATCCTTTCTTCCTTCCTTCCTTCCTTCCTTCCTTCCTTCCTCCTTCCTCCCCTTTTCTTTCTGTTCCTTCCCCCCTCTCTCTCTCCCTCCTTCTTTTTCTTTCTTTTTCTTTCTTTCTTTCCTTCCTTATTCATTTAACAGTTCAAAATCACCAAACTACTGAAAAAGGGACTTATGGCTGGTTCTTGCACTTACGACCGTCGCAGCATCTCCATGCTCAAATGATCAAAATTTGGGTGCTTGGAAACTGGCCGATACTTATGACGGTTGCAGCCTGCCAGTGTGTGTGTGTGTGTGGGGGGGTGATCGCCATTTGTGACCATTTGTGAGAAGGAAAATCCATCAGGGAAGCCGGATTCACTTAGCAGCTGCAGTGATTCACTTAACAACCACGGCGGGAGAGGTTAGAAAATGAAACAGGATTCACTTAGCAATGCTGTCGCTTAGCAATGGGAGTTCCTGTCCCAATTGTGGCCGTAATTCCAGGACTACCTGTAGTTTTTTGGGGGGGAGGGGGTGATATTCCCTTCCTCCAAGCAGGTCTCAGACACCCAAATGGGGTGGGGAGGGAAAACGCCCACCCCCATTAGCTCCCACCCCCCATTGCTTCCATGTTAGGACCTGGATTCCTCCCCCCCCAATAGGAGGGGGCCACAGCCCCCTGGTATCCACCTCCAAGTTTTGCATCTACCTTTTGGCTGCGGTAGAGATGGGGACGGGGGGGGGGGTATTCCGATGCGGCTTCGGGAGCGTTTTTGTGCAAGTGGCACAGCCTTACCCCCCTCCTCCCCCCCTCTTGGCAGAGTCCTCCTCCAAGCGATGGCATGCATGCCCAACCAGAGAGGGGAGCGTCCGGTGATGCACGGGGGAGTGGGGGGCAGGCTGGGTGTCAGGAGGCCCCCTCCCCATCCTGCCTGAAGGGACCCGGCCCAAACATGACCTATGGCTCAGCTGGGGAGGCCTTTGACACCGGCTGAGCCACAGCTGTCAGTCAGCAGCTTCCCGTCCGTGCCAGGGGGATCTCTTGGGGGGCTCCTCGGTTTCCAGACACTGCCAGCTGCTGACATGTGCTTGACCCCCATTAACTCTTGCGCTGCTGGGTGGGCTTGGCTGGCAGGAGAGCGGGGAGGGGGGCCGCGGCCGATGGCAACAGGAATTTGCTGCGCCAACGACTTACCTTTGCAAGGATGCTGGCTGCATCCTGGTCCATCCTCAGCCGGGTTTCTGTAGCGCAGGATAGACCAGGGAGGGAGCCCGTGTTGGTGTGTGGGAACCAAGACGTTAGTGTGGGGGCTTGTAACACCTTTTTCCAACTAACCATTTTTCTTAAAGGGGCCTGATTTTTGTGAGTTACAGGTGAAAAAAGCCAGTGCCCTTCCGCAAGGAATTAACTGTAGTTGGAAAAGGTGTTACAAGCTTTTTTATTTTATTATTTTGTTTTATTTTGTTTATTTATTTTATTTTATTCATTTTATTTATTATTTTATTTATCTTTTCATTTCATATTTCATTTTTTTATTTTCTTATTTCATTTCATTTCATTGATTTATTTTAGTTTATTTAATTTATTTCTTTTTATTTATTTTTTATTCATTTTATTTCTTTTATTGCATTTCACTTCATTTTTATTTTTATTTATTTTTAATCTTATTATTTTGGGGGGTAGTCCTCAACTTACAACAGTTCATTTAGTGACGTTCAAAGTTATAACAGCACTGAAAAAAGGGATTGATGGCCATTTTTCACACTTACGACCATTGCAGCATCCCCATGGTCACATGATGAAACTTGGCAATTGACTCATACTTATGACAGTCACAGTGTCCCAGGGTCACGTGATCCTGTTTTGCAACCTTTAGTCAATGGGGAAGTTGGATTCACTTAACAACCCTGTCACTGACTTAAAAACTGCAGTGATTCACTTAGCAACGGTGGCAAGATAGGTCATAACATGGGGCAAAACTCACTTAACAACGTAAATTTTGGGCTCAGTTGTGGTCGTAAATCGAGGACTTCCTGTATTCTCTTATTCCACTTTGGGAATAAAGAGAGAGATGAGGTTACCTGCATACAGCAGGTATCAAAATTGAACAATAGCACCATCTGCTGGCCGTGGAAGCAACTACATGGCACACTTCTGGTTCCAAGTAATTTAAAAGCAATTTAACTGGAGGGAATTAAGACTATTGTTACCTCATTTCACTGAATTAATGGCAGCATATAAACATCGATTTGAATATTCACCTTTTGCATGCATGTAATTCACAGGCAATTCCCATTTTCCTCTTGAAGATTTAAACCCTGAAATTAAGAAAATTAAGGAACTTGGAAAGACGAGTGAGTCATGTTTAAAAGAAACAAAAACTTGTATTAAGTAGGGGCTTTAAAAGCCCTTGTCCCACCCAAGACATCACATTTACCTTCCAGAACAATTATTTTGCATTTGATTGTCACTAACAGATAGGAGAATCCCACTGAAATGGAGCAAAGCAACGTCTAAAATTATCCAACTTTTGCAGTGTAGTTTGCTTTTCGTTTGCACCAGGTGGTAGAAATGCAGCCTGCTTGCACTCGCGGTGAAGGGTCCCCTCTGCCGTGTTAGACAAATGGGCAGGATGTGCAATCAATGAAGCAATTAGCTACCTGCCCTTAAACAAACCACTTTGCTCCCCATGATTTTTGTGGGCAGAGCCGTATATTAATCATAGGATTGCAGCTGCTTAATGTGTGACCACATCCTTTTCTGGTGCACTGAAGCAAAAGGATCCTGGCCGGCTCCATTGACTGGGGGCGGGGTGGTGGTGGTGGTGGGGAGGGTGAGGAAAGAGGGATATAAGCTTCCGAATTGCTGGGTGCAATTCTACAAGGCAAAATATTTAGTGAACTAAAAAGCCAGTCACTCAAAATTACTGGGACTGGCTGAGATTAATAAGCAGGGGATGTTGGGACCAGAGAGAGGGAGCATAAGAGAGTGGGGGAGGGGCAACCAGCAAAAGAGCGTGTTTGGCAAAGGTTCAGCAGGGGTTAAGAGCAGGGGTGAAATGCTACCGGTTCGGGCCAGTTCACTCAAACCGGTAGCAAAAAATGCTACTGGTTTGTAGAACCGGTAGTAAAAAATATTTTTAAAAAGTTTTTAAAAACATGTTCCGACGATCGCAGGTCGCACAGCTGGTCTTTGGACCTTTTTTTTTTCTTTTACTTTTTAAGCATTTTTTTTTACTACAGGTTGTCTGGAAACGCAGCGGGATGTGTGTGTGTGTGTGTCCGTTTTTGCTTGCAGCAGGCTTCCCTAGCAGGCCCTGCTAGGCCAAAAACAGGGGGTGGGAGCGTGCTGAGGAAGAAAGGAAGGAAGAAACAAAGAAAGAGAAGGGAGGGAGGGAGGGAAAAAGGAGAGGAAGGAAGGACTACAAACCTGGCACTAGGCGCAGCATCAGAGGATAATCCAGGGCTGAAAGGGACCCGGAGGTCATCTAGTCAACCCTGCTCCAACAGGACACTGTTAAAGTGAGCTTCTGTCTTTTAATCTCCCAGTTACATGACTACATAGCCACGCCCACCCAGTCACATGACCCCCACCAAGCCACGCCCACAGAACCAGTAGTAAAAAAATTTAGATTTAGCCACTCTTTAAGTGGTGGTTGAGAGGCTCATTAAAAGCAGCAGAAAGTCATCCGCTAATCCTAAGGCATTTGACTGAATTTGTAGTTTGCTCTTCCTCATTTCACCCTCCTGACGGATCCAAAAGAGGCAGGCGTCTGCTCCCAGACCGTGTTGAGTTTTGATGGCAGCCACGAATGGAGAGATCACCTCTGACTTTCTTCCCAAAAAACGTTCGCATGATGGTTGCACCCATCGTATTGAAACCTCGCCTTTTTATATTGCCACTCCTCCCTTGCTCCGGCTTCCTTCTAATCAATACAATCCATAAGGGAGAATATTTATCACTCAGGGTTGAAATGAGGGCTCCTTGGTGTTCTCCAAGTTGGGTGCTTTTCTTGCAAATCTTTCATGACCCAACTAGGGAACATCATCAGTGCTAGTAATGAGTGGGGCTCGTTTGGATGATAGTTTGGGTAATGCAAACCATCTGCAAGAAAACAGCCAAGATCAGAGAGCCCCCCACAAATGCCCCACAATTAATTCAATGCCCTGGCAAGGAGTTTAAAAGCAGAGAAAGGACCGTTGGCAAACGCAGGCCCTTTCCAGCGTCCCTGCTTCAATATGGGAGGGTCCTGGCCAAAGATTATTCCCCTCCCCCTTATTTCCTTTCCTCTCCCTGAAATTCTGCAGCTTCCCAAGTCACAGGGTTGACTTTGGGTTCACCTGTGCATATTAATCCCAAGAATTTACCGGCAGTCCAAAGAAGTGCAAAAACTCTCATAAACAAGACTAAACCAGGTGAGGCATCCTAAGCTTAAAGTTGCTGCCGGTTGAGGCTTTCACACTTAAGTTCTCTTTGGACCTTTGGAAAGGCAGTAAAAAATGAGCCTTTTTGGAGCTTTGCACCCGATTGGGGTCTCTCCACAGGAGAGCAGTAGGATGGTGATATTTTGGGTTTTTTACTTCTTGCTTTGGGGTTTATTTTAATGTGTTCCACACTGACCACAGCTGCAGAGTCTAAATGGGGCAGCCATAAATAATTCTTAATAAAAATAAAATCAAGGTAAAGGTGAGGTAGAGGGCTTTAAGCTAAAAATGCAAGCACTCAACACTAGAGGGCAGCAGCTACATTGCGGAATGCTTACCGGTTGGTTATTTTTTAAAACTCCTCCTCACTGAACCTCCTGATGGAGAAGCACAACGGAGTTTGTAGGAATAATGACGGAGACAAGGCAGGCAGGGTGGCCCCACAGGCAGAAGCCGGAGGGAGATGCTTTCTTTGGGAATCCAGACAGAGACCTCAAGGAGCTCTCCCAATCTTAGGACCGCAAGATCCAGATCCTCACAAGTATCTGCCTCGAAATCTGAATAAATCGCCTGCAAATGCAGAAGTCCCAAAGATTGCTTTTTCAAAAGACCACTGAAGACGTTTCGCTTCTCATCCAAGAAGCTTCTTCAGTTCTGGTAGAAGTTTTGGTAGAACTGAAGGAGCTTCTTGGATGAGAAGCGAAACGTCTTCAGGCAAAAACAAAATCCAGGGGCCTTTGGGGAAAAAAGCATCTTGATCTGGGGGCCTTGAGAATTTCCATACACACAAACTTCAGAGGGCTCAGAGGCCAGGAGGCATCCCACCTCAGGGGTCCCAACTGGGAACCTGGCAGCCAAACCGCAGGGTCCAGTTGGACCTTCTGGACAAGCACGGGGGATGAATTCTAAAGCTGCCTGTGGTCTTTCATAGATCCGGCTTGAAAGCGGGCAGGATGCACGGAGGCCTCTTGCACACCATCCTTACGAGGCAGGTCAGTGTTTCTCCACTTCAGCCACTTTGAGACAGACGGACTTCCAACTCCCAGAATTCCCCAGGGAGCCCCCGCTGGGGATGGCGCAGGATTGGCAATTCCACATTGCTGGAGCACCAAGTCGGAAGTCAGATTCTTTAGAGCAGCGTTTCTCAAGCTTGGCCTCTTGAAGATGGGTGGACTTCAATTCCCAGAATCCCCCAACCTGCGTTGCCACCCATCATCCAGAGCCCAGGCTGAGAAAGACTGAACAGAAGCCCACCAAAACATGCAGGACGAGCAGGGGGGAAAAAGCCAGGTTTTTTTTAACAAGATTGATTTATTAACTATGATACATATCACATAAGGCCTTTAAGTTTTTACACCATTCCCATTGAGACACATACAATACTCTGTAGCAAATAACATGATTTTTTTTCCTGTTTAAATTCAGCAAAAAAGGGGGAGCTTTTCTTTTGTTTGCCCAGAGATTTCAACAATTTCATGCACTAATTGGATGGGCTGAGAGAGGAGGGGAAGAGAAAGAACCACAAAGAGTTAAAAACGTCCTTAATAGAAGCATAAAAAGGAAATATAGTCTATCACCAATAACTAAAGGATGTCGTTAGGCTCCTAAAAATACAGAGAAATAACCATTATACTTTTTTTTCCTTTTTCTTTTTTACATACAGGTCTTTTCGGTAATTCTTGCTTGCTTTTTCTGAAGAGTGTTTTTTGGGGGCACAGGTTTAGCTGGAACTACTACCACGTTTTATCACCATTCATCATTGTCTTCTTCAATTGAAATGTTAATCCAACATATATAGAGATAATTTTACAATGTGGAAATACAAGTACCAGGAAAAAAACAAAACAAAAACAGAAACCAAGAGCTGAGTGCAGAACTAAATCCAACTTTTCAGAAGTTTTATTCCCATACAATTTGAGAAATGAATGTGGCTTTAAATTTTTTTTTAATATACACAGAAAAAAAATCAAGATTATTTTAAAACAATAACTTATGCCCTGTTTTCAACTACATTTTGGAATACAATATGTCTCTATTGTATGTCCGTTTTACCGAAAGGGGAGGGAGGGGATTTAACCTAATGGTTAGACTAGGGCTGATCAAAAGGGGCAACAAACCCCCACAATGGGACCTCTGAAGAATACTGACCAGGTGAGTTGGGGCCAAACTGACCTTCTGCGTTAGGGGAAGCCACTGGCTGGTTAGAGAACCAATGGGGGGGGGGGGGGAGCCAAAGCCAGAAGTGATCCACTTCTAGGAAAATTAAAAGAAAAGCTAAGCCAGATGTTGAACGCTGCTGCTAAGTCACCGAAGGACAAATGATTCAGACGAGCAATTCAGAAATTTCCTTTTCAGAGGCCAGGATTTCAAAGTGGACCACAGAGAGCCTGAGTGGGGTGACCCAACCAGAGCTGGACAGCCTCAAGACGCTTCTGGTTTTTCACTGGGCAGGGGGAGGGGGAAACGGATGGGCCTTAGTAAGAGGTGGAGAACCACCAAACGGCTGGGCACCTCGCTGCCAAGAACCGAGGCCAGCAGTGCGCTCGAAAGGGGCAAGGCCGCAGTGGCGGGACGAGGCGGGTCCATAAAAGCGCACAGGGAATTGTTCAGCGCGCAGGACCAAAGGCGCAGACGCTGCCGCAGTCTTGGTGACGGGAGTGGGATGAAAGAAGCCACCCCACGGCAGCCGCCAGCGGAAGAGGCTGGTTTTAGACAAAGAAAAGGCAGCCCAGGGCTCCACTGTATGGTAACCCATTGTCTGGATTGAGAAAAGCCCGCTGGACGATGAACGGGCATCGCCTCTGGACGGGAGAGGGAGGAGGTGCTGCCAAAAAGAAAGGCCCCAGAAATTGAAAAGGTAGGCAGGTTGTCTGGAGGCACCTGGCTCAGTTTAAGGGGCAGCCAATGCCAACTGGTCCCAGAAGAGGGAATGGCGGTGGGCCAAGGAAGCAACGGCCACGCTGCAGGGAGGCACCGATCTTGGCTCAGGCACCTGCAAAACTGCCCCCCTCCTCCGATCTTAAGGTCACAGGCTGACCTGTGCAATGGGCAGAGCAACTCCGGTCCTTCCTCTCTCCTGCCCATTTCCAGCTCTGGGCTCAGTGTTGAAGTCAGGGGCATCCCTACAAGATGTTTCCAGTCCAAAGACCCCCCTGACAGCAGCTTGTCCGGTTGGATTTTTGCGGCGCCCATTGGAGCCCGCTATTTTTCCAACTGGTCTCGCCGCGATGCTTCCGGTTTCCCCCGCCTTCCCTAATTTCAAGAGCTGCTAGCAATTGTTAAGGGAGAAATTTTTTAGCACACTCACAAAGAAGGCACAGCGGCACTGGACGCGGGCGTAAGGGAAGGCCCATCCCAGGTGGGAAACAGGCGTCCCCCGCCCACGTCAGCCCTCCCTTTGGGTCAGCAGCCCAAAGACTGCAGCTCGGGTGGGATTTCCACATATTTTTCCCACCCCGGAGAAAAGCCAGAGGGGAATTTTTCCCGGCCTTCTCAGCCTCCTCCCTACAAGCTTTCTTCCCCTGTTTGCGTGTTCGTTTCACATGGCGCATGCATAATGGAGGGGAGGTGGGCTGATGCCGTGTTCCTTGTCAGGAGTCGAAAACAAACCGTTTCCATTATTTACACAAAAGGCGGTGAGAGTTATAAAAAGGAGGGAGGAGGAATGCTTGCAAAGAGGGGCTTTCAAAGCACACAATTCTGACACAGATACAACTTTTAAATGTGGTTCTAAAATAAGGAGTACATAATTCAGCTTATTTATAAGAGAGAGAAAGAGAGAGAGAGATTGCGGAAGGAGGAGGAAGAGGAGGAGGGGGGGGGCTCTGGATACCAGGAAGCAGAATGGAAGTGGAAAAGAAGTTGGGGGTGGGGGCTGAGGGGGGATGGGTGGGGTGGGAGAAGGACCGGAATTTCACTCCCACCCAATGAATGTAACACAAGTATTCTTGAAAGGCTTAAAAACAGCATTAAACCACAGGTTTCATTTTAAAGTGCGAAAAGACAGTGTGGGTGGCCGAGGGATTGCTCCCCCGTCCACCCCAGTGGTACCGTGGAAACTCCAGTTCAAACTGCCCTGTTGATGAGAACAACTATACCCCTTGCACGCTCTCGCACACACCCAAACACACACACAGGGACACAAACAGGGCAGTTTACCAGGCACTGCTGATACACAACCCCCTTCATTGGCAGCTTCTCCCAAACCAAGAAGCTGGGTCAACCTTGGGCTGGGAAGAGGGGGGTGCCCCCCAGGGGGAAGGCCGTCCAGGGCCACCAACCTCTTCCTCCACAGAAGTGTGTCCACTACCCACACAACAGCCGCCGCTTGGGAAGGGGCCAAGGAATGTGACGGCCCTGAAGGGGGCACAATGGCAGGAGGCTCTGCCCAGGGGTTTTAAGCGTTTCCCATCAGCCTCTCTTTCTCATGGCAGGGCTGCCCCCTTCCTGGTGGGGCAGCAACCCCTGAGCTGGAGCTGGCTCAGGGCTCCCTGCTTCAGCCCCATGCCCCTCTTCCCCCCCTCTTTTTCACCCCTCTTTTCTTCCAGGGCCCCCTTTGATTCGGCTCCTCCGAGAGACTCCAGCGAAAGAGCCATCCGAAATATACCACGCTCATAACTTGCCTTAGTTTCCCCAATGGAAAGAAAGGGACGTCTGCAGGTTTGCCCTGCTCTCTCTTCGCCAGCAATGCTTCTCCCCACGTCCTCCCAAACAGACAGGCACACGCACACACACAACGAACAAGAGTGTTTCTGCCAACGTAGTGTTCCAAAGGAGTCCAACCCCAGGCCCAACTGCCAAACAGCCAACCTTCTTCCAAATGGACATGTGCCTCCCCTCCCCTCCCCTCCCCTCTTTCTCTCCTCTGCTAAGTGCTAACACCAAGATCCTTCCAGGGCGGGCAAGGGAGGAGAGGAGGGGAGGGGGAGGGGAAGAGGGGGATGAGAGAGATGCCGTGATTTGTCCCAGGGAGACAACACGGCCAGTAAGATGGCCCTACCCTGCCCAAGAAACATTGCCAGCCACCAACCCTCTTCCTCTCCAACGTTCCGGCCAGGAGGACGTGACCTTCCAGCCTTCGCTTGAGCCGAGTGGATCCAGCTCGTCTGAGCCACTGCTGGGGATGCAGCCAACGGGTCTGAAAGAAAGGGACCGAGGTGAGATGTCCAGCACTGCAGGATAGGCCTCCATCGTTCCTGGAATGTGCTTGGGGGAGGGGGGGAGGAGAGGGAAGGATGCCCCCCCCTTGCTTCACAGTCCTCTCTGTCCGCACAGATTTGAGGCCGAAGGAGGGAGGGGTCCAACGCCCCGACCGGGCTAAACGTGCCTCTCTTGCTTGGGTCCGAGTAGATCCCGATGGGAAGGAGGATTGCCTGGAGGCTCTCCAACCTTATCCTCCTGCTTGTAAGCCCAGGGGTGCCCTCCCGTGCCAGCCCCCAGGCCGAACTGGGCTCCACAGGGGTCCGAGGCGCCAGCCAGCCCACCGTGGCTCAGCCCCACAGAAGTCTGGAACTGAATGGCGGAGGCGAAGGCGGACCAAGAGGCGCCAGGGTGGATCATCTCGGCCTCTGCGTCACGACGGAGGCCTTTCTTCCTGACCCGGCCTGGGTTCACAGTGTGTGCTGCTCGGCCTGGAGCTGCGGCGGGAGCAGGGACTGGAGGGGGGACTGGGGCGAGGGGGGCGGCGTCTGGGGGGGGGAGGGCTGGGCGATGATGGGCGTGGAGGAGAGGAAAGGGGCGCTGATGGGCAGGGCCGAGGGGGAGTTGGGGGTGGCGCCGGGGGGCTCGACGATGGGCCGGCTGTAGAAGAAGAAAGAGCACTGCTGGATGAAGAGTTCGATGATTGTCTGGTAGATGCGGGTGGCGGTCAGGGCGTCCATGGTGCTGAAGTCGGGGCGCATCAGGGTGGGCCAGAAGCAGATGGAGAGGTTCTCGCTGGTCATCAGGTTGGTGCGGTTGTTGTGGCTCACTCTGCAAGGACAAAGGGCGGGGGGGGGGGGGGAGTCAGGCACGGTCCCTCACCCCCTCCCCTCCCAGAGAGGACCCTGCCGCTTTCCCAGAGCAACCAGCACTCCCTGCTCTGTGAAGGGGACAAGCTGGGAATGCGGAAGCCGAATCGCAGGCGATTCTCGACTTACGACCGCTCGTTTAGTGATCGTTCGAAGTTACCACGGGACTGGAAAAAAAGTGGCTCAGGTCCTCGTTTAACTGGGAGAAACGGGGAAGGGATTCGCAGGCGAGGGTTCCAGCTCACTGCAGAGGGACGGAACGGGAACCGGGGGGAGGAGACTTACTTGTTCAGATGAGAGATAACGTATTTGAAGACCTCGTAATTCTCCCTGGGGAACTTCCTCAGCACCTCCTTCAGCGCCTGCAGCTTCTGCTCTCGGTCGTTGATCTCTGTTGGGGAGGAGAAAAGGAAGAGGATTGGAGGTTCTTCTCCGCCCTCTGAGGTCTTCCAAATGGAACCATCAGCAGCAGATCCCGATTAAGGCATAAACCTATTTACCACGGACTTCCCCCCCCCCATCGCCCCCCAATATCAGCAGAGGCTGCCCCTGCAAAGTTGTCCTAAGGAAGGAGATGAGCTAATAAGGCAGTTGATACAAACGACTTACAAACGGCAATCAAAACATCCCAGAATTTTATTCAGCCAAATCTGTCTTATATGAATATTACAAGGAATATGTGGCCATTAAAATTAGTTTCCTTCCCCCCCCCCCCCAAAAAAACCCTACTGTAAGAGGTACCAGATACTATAAACTATATAAATTTATCGGACAACTCTCTTTGCATTTTTCTTCCCCAAGGCCGAAGAACCTCAAACTGCTGGCCTAGCTGAACTAGCAGGAAGCTGGGCCCGCCTAGTTCAAAGCCTCACATTTCATGAAATCCGTTCTATTTAAACCAGGAAGGGAGAAATCGTTTTTCAGCAGTCCTCGGGAATAATCTAGTCTTCCCAAGTGATCACAGAAAAAATCCAGGTATAATGCAGGCTAGAATATAGAACAACAGGGACCTCAGAGATCTTCTAGTCCAACCCCCTGCTCAGGCAGGAAACCCTCTCACCATTTCAGACAAATGGTTGCCCAATCTCTTCTTAAAAATGTCCAGTGTTGGAGAATTCACAACCTCTGGAGGCCAGTTGTTTTGTTTTTAGTAATATAATGCTCAGAGACGGACACAGTCTGGCCTTCAGCACAAAACCAGCTGGGTGATCTTGGCCAGTCATTTTCTCTCAGCCCTAAAGAATAGGCAATGGCAACCCTTTTCTGGAAAACCTTGCCAAGAAAACCGAAGGGACTAGCCCAGGCAGCCTCCAGAATCAAGGCACAATTGAATGGAAGACACACAAAACACAGCCACAGCCTAGTATTACTCCATAAGAATCTGCATTTTTATTTACCAAGTCTTTACGACCCTGTTAATTAGTTTTAATAGTTAGGTTCCTTGGTATTTTATTATCTGCATGATAGCACGATAGTGAATTCTTCCACTTATCACATCTGTGCTTTTTAATTCGTACTTGCTAACACCTTACAATAACAGCCTAAGATCCTGACAGTAATCAAGTTAAACCACAAACCCCCATTTTTGTTTGAAAGGGTTGCATTAAAGACATCAGTGGCGGCGGCAGCCACCATAGACACTACCGGAGTCAACTCCTTAAGTCAACCGCAGCCTTTTCTTCTATTTTGCAGCTTTTAAAAAAAAATGCACCGACGTCACCCGAGTGAATCCGTCACTGGAGAGGGTAGCGTTCTGAGCTTCATTTGTTAATTTCAGAAAAGTTCTCTTTTAGAGCAACAAAAGCAAAGGCATCTTTTGTCAGGAGTCCCTCGGAGACGGCTTCTGAAGCAGAGACGCCAAACGCCACTTAGACAGACCACACAGTTAAATATTTAAAGAGCTCTCAGTGCCTTGCGGAGCTCCGGCAGTTTTAAGTGCATCTGCAGTGAAATTCAGGACTGTCAACAGCAGCATTGCTGGCTCGGGAGGGAAAAAAAGTGTCTGGACTTCAGCATCGTCAGGGCAGCTGGAAAAGGGAAGAGAGGCTTCCCAAAACAGAGTCGCCAGACCAGGGATTCTCAATCTGGGCCTCTTTAAGATGGGTGGGACTTCAACTCCCAGAATTCCCCAGCCAGCTGAGTTGAAGTCCCAACCATCTTAAAATGACCAAATTTGAGACATACTGTAGTAGACAAAGCTCAGCTAAATTTGGGCACTGAATCTCTTCACTTCTTTCAAAAAAGGGGTGTTACATGAAGGAAAGCAAATGAATGAATGAATGAATGAATAAGCTCTTTTTACTGCCTCAAACCTTGGAAGTTTTTCATATATTTTGAGAAACTGGTGTTCCCTGGCTATTCATTTACCCCTTATTTGAACCAGCCAGGGGGCACTACTGCAATACCAATTTTATTTTGTATAATTCTGCAATTGGATGTGGAAACTGCACCATTTGCCCCAGCCTAAGGAAAACCGAAGAAAACAGACCTATGGGTTTGTCTGAATTAAACAGCCCCAGGGTTGCAGGTATTTTGCCTGCCCCAAGGCTGGCTGTATGCAAAAATAAATAAATAAATCAGGAAAATGACTAGCATGTTCTAGCATTCTCTAATCTTATTTGAAACCACTGTACACAACTCAAATAATCATGGTTAAAAACCAATCTAATAACTGGCAGTGGATAGAATTAGAAAGCCAAGTCACCAAAACAAATCGGAACCCAAATCAATTAATTTAAAAATAGAAAACGAGAGGAGATAAAATGACTTCAGGCTCCTGCTTGGATTTTACGGTGAGGGAAGCTGGAAGCAACTCAATGAAGGAGCTGCTGCAGGCCGAGCCAGGCTCCAGACAAACAACCGCTAGTTAAAAATATGTTGTCGTTTGTCTTCGGCTCTTTTGAGATACAGTTCAGACAATTAATTTTATCTTGCTCTACTTAAAAAATGGCAACTGGCCTTGCATGGGCACAGGTTGGCTGCACCCCTGCCACTTCATCAAGGCAGTGGCCACAAGGCACCGTTCCTGCCCTATTTTTCACTTTGGTGGCTGAAGAGGGCCTTACAGCTTCTGGATGTGCCAAAATAACCTGGCAGGACTTCTGAAGAAGTCATCTCGGAAGATCATGTTCTGGGCAGAAAAGGATTTTGGATCTGTTTCAATTAGGTAGAAATGTATGAATGACCTGAGTTGTTGGAGAACATAGAACAACAGAATTGAAAGGGAGCTCGAAGGTCTTCTAGTCCAACCCCCTGCTTGAGGCAGGAGGCCCTATTATGCCAGGGATCTCCAACTCTGGCAACTTTAAGACCTGTGGACTTCAACTCCCAGCATGGCTGGCTTGGGAATTCTGGGAGTTGGAGTCCATAGGTCTCATAGTTGCCAAAGTTGGGCACCCCTGCTTCTATGCCATTCTGGACAAATAGTTGTCCAATTTCTTCTGGAAAACCTGTAGCAACCGAGCACCTACAACTCCTGGAGGCAAGTTGTTCCACTGATTCATTGTTCTCACTGTCAGGAAATTTCTCCCTAGTTCCAGGTTTTCTCCCCTTGATTAGTTTCCACCCATAGCTTCTTGTCCTGCCTTCTGGTGCCTTGGAGAATAGCTTGACTCCCTCTTCTTTGTGGAAGCCCCTCAAATATTGGAAGACTGCTATCATGTCTCCCCTAGTCCTTCTTTTCATTTGAGGGGTTTTTATGAGTCTCCTCTTCATTTCTACGAAGTAGTCTAGGGCGGGGGGGGGGGGTACCAACCCCAGGGTGTCTGTGGCATCTGAGAAACCGGTCCTTGCAAACAAGCCAAGCCCCATCCGTGGGAGGCAGGCAGCCCACGAAACCAGCCCCCCTCTGATCCATGGAAAAACCTCTGTCCACGGACCCGGTCGCTGTGCCCCAAAGATTGGGAAAGCTGCTGGCCTAGGGAATTTCTCTGGCTCAGTTTTCATTGGTCTCCAGCCCCACAGCCCAAACTCTGCCTCCGTCTTCCATGCGCCTTCGTTCCCTACCAGCAAACTTTTCCCTAGCAAAACCTGTGCTGAGGTGATCTGAGTGGATTAACCAAGACAATAAAAGCTTAGAAGATGCTGCTTCAGCAGTCCACACCCAAGGAGACACTTTCCTCTTCTGTTTTTGTTTCTAACTCCAGGTGGAGCCACGGAATCCCATCGCTCTACAGCAACAACACTGCCTGACACGCCATCTGGACGCTCAACAGCTCACAAGCTCTTTGTGGCTTCAGCTTCAAAGGTGAGTCTAAGCAAAGGCTTCCCAAGCACGATGGATTCTCCCTTGGGCATCCTAAGGGAGGCCGCCGGGCACATACTCACTGTGGGCCTCCACCAGCTCGATCTGCATGTTGTAGGGCACCAGGGGATCCGGCAGCTCGGAGAAGAAGCTCTTCATGGCTCCGGCTACGGCGTTCACAGTGAAATCCTTCTCGGCAAAGTCCAGGTTATGATCTGCGAGGAGAGGATTGAAGGGTTAGGCCTGCCTACCCAAGAACTGCAAAGGAAAGACCAACCGAGTGGGGAGGGGAGGAAGAGCCCCAGCTAAAAACTTTGGCTGTCCTTCAAATGTCGATCGATTTAAAAGAGTTTTAGTAGCTGGGAGGAACGAAGGCAATGGCCACCCATTTCCCTTGGCAGGCGGAAAGGTGGAATGCAGCGCAAATTTAATACAAAATCGCATTTTCCTCAGTCTTGTGACTTGTGGGGTTGTGGATGGAAACTAGACAAAGATTTATCGGCAGGAAGGCATCTCCGGACCAGAATCTCTCCAATTACAGGTAGTCCCCGGCTTACAAAGGCTTCACTTAGTGGCTGTTCAGTTACCTCACTGGAAAAAAATGATTATTCTTCACATTTACGTCCCCTCGGTCATGTCATCAAAATTGGGCGACTGGCTCGTGTTTATGACCATTGCAGGGGCTCCCAGGGTCACATGATTGCCTTTTGCGACCTCCTGACGAGCAAAGTCAACGGGGAAGCCGGATTCACTTAACAACGGCGTGGCTAACTCAACAGCTGCAGTGATTCACTTAACAACTGCAACACCAAGGCTGTAAAATAGGGGGCAAAGCTCACTTAGCAACAGAAATTGTGGGTTCAAGTGTGGTTGTAAGTCAAGGACTACCTGTGCCAGGATCCTGCTGGGAAAAGCAGCTGGGAGGTTGGGGGGGGTGGAGCCCAGGAGCACTGTTTCTCCATAAGGGAAAAACTGGCCGTCTGGAACGGCCTCCCAGTTAGAGGTGCATCTGTCTCCAACTTGGTTGGCCTTCCAGAAAAAGCTAAAAGCAAGAGCCCCCACCCCCACCCCACCCCCCTGTCTCCCCGCAAAGCATGACCGCATTCCTCAACTGCTTCCCCCACCTCAAGTAAAAGCAGGGAGGCTGGGAGTCCTACCTTGGTCAAATTGCCGCTGCAAACTTTCCATCTCAGACTTGTTTCCACTCACTCGGTAAATCCCTTCGGTACTCAACCCTGGTGGGGAGAGAAAGAGATTAGAGCAGAGGAAAAGTGCAGATATGAAGAGGACGTTGCCAGGCAAGAAATACTTTATGGAAGACTGAGCATAGCAGCCTTCTGCCCAGAAAATGGGGGCACAGAGATGCGAGCCAGGATTTCACTCCTTCTGGCCCTGATGAGGTTACCTAGTTTGGTAATGAAACGTCTGCAAGAAAGCAACCGAGTTTAAAAAGCATCGAAGACCACACAGACAATTTACCATTGTTGTTTTTGTCAGCGTCCCTCCATCTTCTAGAACTGATGATGTTACATACTTGGGTCATAAAACATCTGCAAGAAAACAACTAAACTCACACAGCACCAAGGACCCCACAGTCCTCCTCTTCCTCCCGCCTAGCACTGATGAGGTTACTTAGTCGGGTAATGAAAGGTCTGCAAGAAAACAGCACAGTTCAGAGAGCACCAAGGACTCCACAAGTCACAATACGGAGGAAAGGGTGATTTTGCATTGAATTTGCACTGCATTCCACTTTCAAAGTGTCAAGGGAAATGAGTGGCCGTTAGTGTCCTAACTTAGTTCCTTCCAACTCCTAAAGCTTTTTTAAATTGCTAAAAAGGCAGAAAGAGCTCCAGAGCAAATATACCAGCAGCAAAGAAACAAACGGAGGCAGAAACTGAGGTGATGAATACCCTTGTGCTTTCTGCATCGCATCCATATCCATGTGGCTGGAACAGTTTATATTACACCTTTGTGGTGGATTTTAATTGCTCCGAGATGCTGTGGGGAGATAATGATAGCTAAAAGTATAATTACTAGAACCCTGCGCTAACCTCACGCCCCTGCAGAAATTATATTTCCTAATTACAAAGAGCTATAAATGACCTGCGATGAATGGCTAAGGCAGTTTCTTTGCCATTTGAGGAGGGGGAGAGGGTGGTATAAATCAACGACCTGATCAGTGCAGGTATCCAAAACGAGATCATCCACAGCACAAATGCTAGAAGTCCACCAATTCCTTGACAGTGCCTCCGTGATTACAGGTAGTCCTTGACTTACAACAGTCCGTTTAGTGACTGTTCCAAGTTACAACGGCACTGAAAAAAGTGACCAAAGACCGGTTTTCACACTTATGACCACTGCAGCTTACCCGTGGTCACGCAATCAAAATTCAGGTGCTTGGTATCTGACTCGTTTTTATGACAGTCATGTGATCACCATTTGTAACCTTTCCAGCTGGCTTCCGACAGTAAAATCAACGGAGGAAGCCCGATTCACTTAATGACCACCTGATTCTCTAACAACTGTAGTGATTCGCTTAACAATCGTGTCAAAAAAGGGTCATAAAATGGGCAAAACTCACTTAACAATGGCCTTGCTTTGCAACAGAAGTTTGGGGCTCATTGGTCGTACGTTGAGGACTGCCTGATATACTTCAATATGGGAGCATTGTCCTCCCAAAGGAAGCAACCAAACAAGCTGACTCTGGTTTAAATCTGGCCTGTGCCAGAATCTCATCTGGTGTTTTGCAAACAGGCTCCTTCTTTCCCCTCCAGCTTTTTCTGTTTTCGTTTATCCTACTAGGCTGAAATAAAGATTGCAAGCTCCTATGAGAAAGCTTGACACATAAATCTTGGCGTGCCTGCTTACTTTAATGGTTGCTTTTTTCTTTTAAACGAGAAGCCACTGAGTGGAAAGAGAGCCAGGGTGGAAGTCTGGAAGCCACCCGAAAGCTAAGGAACCAGTAGAAGACGACAAACGATCCTTCTTGGCAGCTGCAGGAAGCTCCTCATGAATCTACATCTTGGCAAGCAGTTCAGCATCTCAGCATCTTCAAATTTGGATGGCTGCTTTCCGAGAGGTCTACTCGGGAGAAAGCAAAGGGTTGCCCCCCTCCCATTCAGGAAGGTAGGTTAAAAACAGGGGCGTCCCCAAGGTTTATTCAGAGGGCAGAGATCACCAATGGCACGGCTTTAAAAACTGCCAATTGCAACTATGCACTTGATCCCTGGTTGGCATGCAAAGATGCCCACCCACCCACCCACCAGGGGTGGATTGCTGCTGGCATTACTGCTGCTTTGGCCCGCAAAAATGTTTGCTCCGTGCGCATTTCCACCTAAAAAGCTCTGCACATGCGCAAAACGTTAAAAAAAAGGGGGGGGGAATTACATTTCTGCAATGAAAATTGTTCTGCGCCGCCAAGATGGCAGCGCCATAGGAGAAGCAGTTCGGGGACGTGGCAGGCCTGGCTCACTGCCGGTTCCAGCCACCCAGGCCACCAAGTTACTACCGGTTTGGTCGAACCTGCAGAAACCCGTATCTGCCCCCCACGTAAGGAATTAAAACAAGGCGGGGGCTTTGTGAAAGGCCAGGCTGAGCGCACTGCAGACAGCGAAACAAGCCGCTTTGGGGGCCCTTCTACTTGTTAGGGGCTTCCCCGGAGCCAGCAAGTAAAGCGTGGAGCCTACACGGGGCTTAGGGACCCCCAGGAAGAACACAAATGCCCATCCAATCCAAGCCAGCAGCAGCAGCTTCCCAATCGTACCATCAATGGCAAACGCGACTCTCAACTTTGCTGGGGCAAAAAACTAATGTTTAGCCATATTTCCTGCAATCCACTTCCATGTTTATGTTATCAAATCCTGTTTTACACCCAATCCTTGTCACACACAAAACTAGGCAGGCGTTGTGTACTGAGAACAGTAGGTGAGCTATCACAATAGGCCCATTTCTGTGCCAAAAACAAGCCTCTTTGTTGATAGATGCACACCTCATTCACAAGCAGGCAAAATGTAGGCAACTGAGCCATTCAGGGGCCATCCAAAATAGTAATTATACAAGAAACCGGGAATGCAACTTCCCAGGGTATAAAATTATGGGCTGTAAATTGTCCCTTTACACTACAATTAGTCCGACCCCAATTGAGCCCAAAATTTCTGTTGCTAAGCAAGACAGTTACTAAGTGAGGTTCTCCCCATTTTTCTTGGCTCAGTGCTTGAGTGAATCCCTGCAGTTGTTAACACGGTTGTTAAGTGAATCTGCTGGTCAGAAGGTCGTAAAAGGGGACCATGTGACCGCTGGACACTGCAACTGCCGTAGATATGAATCAGGAGCCAAGCGTCCGAGTTTTGATCACGTGGCTACAGGGATGCTGCAACGGTCTTAAGTGTGAAAAATGGTCATAAGCCACTTTTTTTTTAGTGCTGTTGTAACTCTGAATGGTCACTAAACGAATGGTTGTAAGTCCAAGACCGCTTGCAAAGAGACAAAGCAGCATTGGGGTAAGAGAGGAGAGAAATCCCTCCCTTTCCTTCCCTAACATCTCTGTCCACGTCCACCTGAGAGCCCACTTGGCCTCACGGATGATTTTTAAGGCCACGTCCTTTGAAGTTTACACCTTGCTTAGGTAATGTTTGCGTAGGCTATTTGTTCAGATTAACAGAGTTGGAAGGGATCTCATAGGTCATCTAGTCCAACTCCCCGCCCAAGCAGGAGACCTACACCATTTCTGACCGATGGCAGTCCTGTCTCTTCTTGAAAGCTTCCCACAACTTCTCAAGGCAACTTCTGTTCCGTGGGTGGATTGCTCTCACTGTCAGAGGATTTCTCTCCTCATTTCCAAGTTGAATCTCTCCTTGGTCAGTTTCCGTCCATTATTCCTTCTCTGGCCTTCGGGTGCTTTGGAAAATAGCTTGACCCCTTCCTCCCTGTGGCAGCCCCTCAAATATTAGAAGACCGCTATCCTGTCTCCCCTGGTCCTTCTCTTCACTAGACTAGGCAGGCCCAGTTCCTGCAACCGTTCGGTTTTTGGCCAGGCAAACAGAATGGGATTCTATGAACTCAGAGGACCGACGGATGGCAGGGAGGCCCTCTTCCGATCCCTGGCGGCTTCCTGTAACCAGCCCACACGCTCCATTCATCGGAGTCATGCCCAGAGCAAAGCTGTCCCAGGGCAGCTCCTGGGCTTCCGCCGGTGGAAGAGAGGAATATAATAACGCCTCTTGGAACGGAGGCCTTGCTTTTTCCCCACTGCCCTTTCATTCAACAGAGAAGCCCACAGTGTCCCATCGAGTTACTCCATCGGACACGGCCCTTTCCAGAATGGGACAATTGTCAGAAGCTGGACGTTATGCAGCCACGCCTCCCTGTCCTTCCTGCAGGCAGCAAACAGTCTCCAAATATAGCTGCTGCTGGATGACGGGAGGACAATTGTTTTACTGTATATGCAAATTAACGGCCAGGGTTATTTGCCCCGGTTAATGATCGACAGAGGGGAATAAAGTTTAAATTGGGGGAAAGAGGTAGGAATAGGGGGTTCTCAACGTGGGTTGAAAGCACCTGAACGCAGAGCAAGAAACAATGGACGGAGCTGATTGAAGACAGAAGCAACCTAGAGCTAAGGAGGATTTTGTGAGAACAATTAACCAGTGGAACACCTTGCCACCAAAAGTTGTGGGTGCTCCATCACTGGAGGCTTTTAAGAAGAGATTGGACAGCCACTTATGAGCAGGGGGTTGGACTAGAAGACCTCCAAGGTACTTTCGAAATCTGTTATTCCATTATAATGTGAACAGCAGAAAATATTCAAAAGCAAACACATAGTAATCCTCATTTTTAAAAATATCGTAACAAATCTGCACGTTTCTGTTCAAATCTGATCTCAGTTGCTGCTCAGCTCTTCGTTTATCATTTCATAAAATGGGAACAACACCAATTGAAGTAGGTGGACTCCATCTCAACAGACAAAATTCTCAGCTAGCAAAAACTCCAGGATGCGAAGGAGCTTATTTCCAAAGTATACATTTATAGCCTCCTTTTTACCGCATCGTGTCTTTCAAGGAACTTTAGCCTAAATATGGCAATGAACTGCACCACAAATCTGTGTTTTTCTGTAAACATTTCATCTTTGAAAACAGATAATCAGCCTTTCAACACTGTTTGATGGCTGTCCTATATTTAGTGTTCTTCTTGCAGTGTTAGAAAATATTAAAAATATTCCTGCAAAAAAAATCCAAATGTCTAATTGATCCAAGCCTATAACCAAATTAGAAACATTTTAAGGTGCCATTTGCTATCAAAGATCTGTCAGCACAAACAGAATTTATTTTTCCTCAAATGTGTGTGAAAAATGTGATTAATATGAATGTAGGTAGCTTCAGTTTCAGTGAAACTAGCAGAAATGCATTTAGCCGACATCAAATCATATTATCACCGGGGGTGGGGGGGATAATTTAAATGCATTAAATATGTCATAGTTTGTGCTATCAAGGTGGCTTTTTCCCCCCTAATCCATTAAATCAGTAACAAGACAAGCTAACTGTTCAGTTAGAGGTCGTGGAAAATGAAGCTATTTTTCTTTCCCACTGAAGTTCATAGATTTCTTGAAATCTAACCCTGGTTAAAAACCCTTGGCCTGCATTGTCAACTACAAGAGTGTTTCTCAACTCTATTTTATGAGTTGTGGACTTCAACTCCCAGAATTCCCCAGCCATTCTGGGAGTTGGAGTCCACTTGTCTTAAAGCTGTCAACATTGAGAAAAACGACCCTAGAAGGCAAAATTTTCCTGGGTATTAGAGAGATTTTACATAACCTCTACAATACAACGGCACCATTTGTTCGATAGCCGATGCCACTCTCAAAGAGACGGTTAAATTCTAAAGCAATCCTTCCACAGAAACACCTGGATTTAGCTTTCCTTCCAAGTCTGCAATTTCTTAACCGAAAACAACCAAGTTAAAGCAATTCTTAAAAGTTTGCAAATTTCCTGATTATTATTATTTTTTTAATCTGCGCCCTGGTATCTATTCTTGCCTTACCACATTCCGAGTCCATGACATCAGTGGGCTGAAATTCTGACGGGGCCTTCATAAAAATGCCAGCTCCTTTTCAGATGTCAACAGATCCTGCTGGTTTTGGGGCCGATGTGGCGCAATCCTTCTACCCTTAGAGCTATTGTTCTTTTATTTCAATCCAAACAGATCCAAATGGGACAATTATTGGGGACTGGGGAAAAAGAGACCTGCCACGACGTCCCCGGGCCTGGCAATCCAATTGTTTATCCTCTGGGTTTTGCTATCAGTAGCAAAAAACTTCCTTGAGGTTGACGTTTACACCAGAGAAAGCTGCACACGCATCTGTTTTGCAATGTGTTTGTGGCATCGCCAAGGGCAGTTGTCAAACACAATAGGTGACAACTGAACCGATCTCCCGCCAAGTTAAGAATCGGATCAGCTCCAAGACAGTGAAGAGATGCTGCTGCTTTAAATCTGCATCGTTTCTCAGTGGAAACCAGTTCCCAAAGAGCTAGGCCTGTCGGTCTTTTACAGGTGTGCATGCCACAGGTGAAAGGGTGGAACTTCAGTTGCGAGTTTCATTATTTTGGCATTATGATTAATGACAGAGGCTTAGAATTCTGCGTGTGCGACTGGCTGAATGAATGTTACAGCAATTTCTAGAACAATGATTCTCAACCATGGCAACGTTAAGACTTGTGGATGTCAACTCCCAGAATTGGGAGTTGACGTCCACACGTCTTAACGTGCCGAAGTTGATAAACACTGGCTTAATATAACAGGTGGGACAAGAACATTTTCATAACCATGCCTTAAAAATCCAAACCATGGTTTGGAGCAACTGTGCAACTTGTAAAGGGAAATGGGCCACTTTGGGAAAATTGAAAATAATCCTGAGACAGCTGGTGCGCAAGGATGGAGTTGGTGAGGCTTGAAGGAGCTGGCCTGTGGCAGACCGCCTTTGAGGATGGCAGCAGCAATAAACTGATTGGATTGAATTTGGGACACACACACACACACACACACCCAAGGTTGCTTGGTGTTGAGAGCAATCCTAGCTATCATCTAAAATATATGAGGCAGCCATAGAGAGGAGAGGGTCAGCCTGTTCTCCAAAGCACCTGAAGAGCAGACAAGAAGCAATGGATGGAAACTCACCAAGGAGAGAAGCAACTTAGAACTGAGGAGAAATTTCCTGACAGTTGGAACAATTAATCAGTGGAACAGAAGTTGCCTCCAGAAGTTGTGAATGCCCCATCATTGGAAGTCTTTAAGATTATGTTGGCTAGCCATTCATCAGAAGTGATATAGGGTTTCTTCCTTGAGCAGAGGGTTGGACTAGAAGACCTCCGAGGTCCCTTCCAACTCTGTTATACTGTTACTGCTACTCAAAGCCGATTGGGAAAGTTGGTGCCCTATATTCATGCCCTCTTGTGGATACCAAAGACTAGGGTGGGGGTAAGAGGCTAGACCAGACAGCTCTGATCCAGAAGCCTGTCCTCCAACAATCGTTGTGCCAAAGTTCACGAAATGCCAAACTACGGGTAAGTCAAAACTACAGACAAGTTTAGGGAGAGAGCAAAACAGAGTTTGCCACCCCATGCATGTTTATAAACCAGGGCTTGAAAGTCACCTGTTAAAATTTTCTCCGTGCCATTCTTTATTGCAGCCCAATCTTTCTATGGCACTGTAGAAGACTGAATTCCGATTAGGTTGCCAAGTTCTCCAGGACATTTGCAGATGGTAACCATGTGAACTCTGGAAGATTGCTTTGAAAATACCTCAATGTTTCCTTTGTTTAACTAAGCCCAAACTCACCATGTTGAGTCATGGCCATCATACTAAGTAATGCTTGATGGAGCCAACCACTCTAGTAAAATTCCTTCCTTTATTTTGGGGGGAAAAAGACACACACCCCACTAGATTAATTCCACGAACAATACATTTTTTACTTTTTTTCATTTCCTACTTCCTATTCTGTCTCTTTAAAGACAGTTTTTCAATATCCCATAATCCAGACTGAGTTCCACTAATATTACATATCTGTATTACATACATATCTGAATCTCTTTTGTTCTTTCCAAAAATATTCTGTGTTAAATTATACCGTACTGTAATCTGGGGGTTTATTAGCATTAAGGAAATAACATCGTGGGTCACCATTGTATTGGTTTTCAATCCATTCTGTGTGAATTGACTATTTAAATTGTGTAGTATTAGTTTCATACAAGGGATGAGCTTTTATGAAAGTGGCCATTTTCAAACACAAAAGTGTTTGAACAGCTGATGAGACGTGTGTGTGTCTGTGTGTGTGTGTGAGAGAGAGGGGGGGTGGGGGGGTGGGAGAGAGAGAGAGAACAGATAAATAAATAAAAGTAATCAAAATTCTTATTATTCTGCAGCATCCATAGCATCTGGCATTGCTAACACAGACACAATGTGCAGTTCTGTGCCAAAGTCCACACTAATAAAGAGTTCCCATCTCCCAATGCAGCATTCAATACAAGCCAACTTATTATTTTCTGCTTTTCTCCCAATTATAACTGCTAAGAGGCTTATTGCTCTGACATGCTTTCGAGCACAGGAGAAACAGATGTGCCTCTCGGGGTGACCAGGCAGGTAAAAAGATAGAAGAGGAATAGTGAACATGGAGAATAGATTTAACAGGAAGCATGTCAAGTATAGGATAAATTGCAGAGAGGGTTGACCTGTGCAGGATACACTCTCTGTAGGATACTGTTTGACAATAACTCTCAAGAAGTTTCCCCCAAGAACATCCAAGTTATTAGCAGCACCAAGAGTGTCTACCACCTTGCTTTTAAGGTGGCAGATTAGCAAACCAGAACTTCATCTGGGATTGAATGAGTGATTTCAAAAAATAAGCTCCTCCAAACCACCAGCAAATGCTACCCATGCCCCAAAATGAAGGCTGACAAAATCTATCTTCATAAGGAGAAACGTTTCAATAGAAATAACTAACCTGAAATTCTTATTTTCGCTAGAAATAAGGGCAAATATTCCGCAGCCGAAAGTCAGCTTTGCAATTTTACCCTGAGGTTTGCCGAGGATTTATCCTATGGGGACATGTATATACAATGCAAAGATGTCTTTTAAGGCTTCCAGATCAACCTGGCTAATAGTTAAATAATTAAGCAGCCGGCAGATGTTATCCAATTTCACCTACTGTAGCTGCAAGGGATAAAAAGATTCATATTCTGTTTGAACCTCCACGGTTAGACATTACTGTCAATTATTGATGCAGTAAAGAGGAGAGCTGATAAGGGAAGAAGTTTGGAAGACTTATCACTTAGAGGGGAGAGACCCTTAAAAATTGGTTTAAGCCTTCACCGAAAAGCAGCCTCTCCATTTTTATTCATGGGGTTCGAGAGCCGAGTGCAAATGATTTAACTATAATAATTATTTGAATTGCACATATGTTTATATAGTATAAGTCTACTTATTTGATGTACTAGACAGAGCTGAATGATACACATACACCCTTCTCCACAGAGTTTTGCAGCTTTTGGGATAACATCAAGACAGCTTTCTACCTGCGTGACACACCAGGAAGAATCAGCAAAGAGCAGGCGTAGTTGTGATGCAAGACACAGTTGCCTACAATTCTTCTGGCAGTTCAAAGGTTATCTCTACATAATTAAGCAAGGGGAAAGACAGATGGCAGCAACATCCACACAACACTTTGAAGTCCAAGTTCAAATCCTACCAGAATACATCATGCCTTCCAAGCAGTTTGAGTTTAAACTGCGTTCAATAGTTACGTGGACAAATCATTTCCGTTTCCTAACCAGCATGCTGAAACGTTTGGATTTATTCCCATTCCCGAATTCATTTTTTATTTCTTCTGCTTAGGCAGGCAGTGGATGTCCCCATGGTTTTTGTTTAATAATGTGTTATTTGCTCACAAGACAAAGCATGATAAAACCCCCTTTATTTTGCTCCATCATTGCAGGCTGTGAGAACCCGAAGTGAGGCCGAAACGGAGGAAAAAACCCACGCCAATTAGGAGCTTCTGACTTCGTCCTTCACTGTGCAAGCATTATCACAATTTAGCAGAGGGGGAGCACACTCTACAATTTCTAGCAACGAAAAATTACAAAGTCACTCTGAAAGCATGAGAAATTGATAGAGAACAAGAATCTGAGATTTCCTCTGTATTACCCAGGACTGTAAACCTCAGAATAATAATCCTAAATCAACCATCTCCAAAACAGTGCCAGGTATCTCCAACCCGAAGTGGGCAACCCATGGTTCCAGAGCCATAGGTGGCCCTGAGTCCCCACTTTGTACCCCTCAGAGCACCCCTGTCTAAGATTACAAAAAACAACAGTGGATTCCCTTCATTATAGTGAAGGAAATAGATGAAAACTGGGATGCATGTCTTAAAACAGGTATCAATAACTGAGAATATTTGTAATGTATCGAAATGCGGCATCCTTGATGCTCTCTGAGCTTGGTTGGTTTCTTGCAGACGTTTCACTACCCAAACTAGTCGGACTGATGATATTACCTAGTTTGGGTATCACATATACCAGGGATGTCCAAACTTGGGAACTTTAAGACTTGTGGACTTCAACTCCCAGAATTCCCCAGCCAGCTATGCTGGCTGGGGAATTCTGGGAGTTGAAGTCCACAAGTCTTAAAGTTCCCAAGTTTGGACACCCCTGACATATACCTTTATGTGATAGTACATCACATAAAATATGATATACCTCATTTTAACCTGTCATTAAAATAGGTATATCACACTTTTTTTAAAAAGGGGGGGGGTGAGAACCCCACATTTTGACAGACCCAGCTGTGTCCAGCTAAGCAATGTGGCCCTGCCACTCTGTGGCCACCGCTCTCCTAAAGCACCAACTTTAACCATTAAAACGTGGCCTTCCTGCTTACCTGTTGCTTCAATGTATTCAATGCATCTCTCAATAAAAATGGGGATGGGCTTCTCTGGGGTCACTACAGAGGTCAAAGGCACCCCAAAATAGTTGCTCTCCCATGTAGTCTTTGTGATAGATGGTCGAGGCTTCGGCTTTGGTTTCTGTAGAAAACAATTAATCAAAGTTAGTATGGCCAGGAATGTACAGTCACGAAGGAAGGGAGGGAGGGAGTGAAGGAGGCTGTTTTATTGTCTAAAGATGATAGCCTGACATTTCACTTGAAAAACCTTATGTCTCATTAGACAAATGGGATCTATATATCTGAAAGCACAAATTGCTAGTAAATCATATTTGTTTAATTATGCCCGCAATATTCAGTTCTGTGTAATGGTTAAAGTGCTGGTCTAGAAATCAGGAGGTGGTGAGTTCTAGTCCCACTTTAGGCATGAATCTGACTGGATGTCTTTAGGTCAATGTCCAGGACACTCTGAGTTCTAATCACACCTTAGGTACGAGAGCAGCTAGGTGACTTTGGGCCAGTTACTGTCTCTCAGCCCAACCTACCTTACAAGATTGCTGTTATGGGGAAAACAGGAAGAGAAAGGAGTATTATGTACACTCGTCACCTTGAGTTACTTATAAAGTAGTAAAAGTGGCATAAAAATCTAATAAAGAAAGAAATAATAAATAAATGTGACATGAGAGCCACTGTATAGCAGATACCAGGCTCAGCACAGGGCCACCAAGATTCCAAGCCATCCTTAGCCACGGAGTCTCTCTGGTATCTTTGGGTCAGCCACTCTCTGCCCATCCACAAGCCCCAGCAGGCCTGTGATGGTGGGGAAATTGGGGGGGGGGGGGAGCTGTGACTATGCCACCATAAGCTTCTGCAGGCAGGAAGCTAACCAATAAATAATACCAGTTGGAAAACGTTATATAAAAAAGCAGAAAGCCATTCAAGGGATATGTCACAACACAAGCCACGAGAAAAATAGGCTCAGCGCAACCAAAATAAGGATGAGCATATTTATACACTGAGTGGCAGAGAATTCAAAATAGCAGCAGGCATCAAAGACGGCAAAAGGGGACGAGGAAAAATCTGTTCTGCTTCCCCCAGATTAAGGCACTACAATGCAGATCACACACCACTTTGTTTCGAAAACAATGCTGTGAAAGGTGTTTTGTGGCTTAAATGGGGTTGGCTGAGGCTGAAACAACATGCCAAGACTGGCTTAGAACAGCTACGAGAAGAGCCAGTAGATTCACACAGGATAAAGAAGAACAGCAGAGGATCATTAAACACTGAACCACAAACTACAATTGGTCCTCGACTTACGACCGTTCATGTAGTGACTGTCCGAAGTTACAATGGCACTGAAAAAAGTGACCTATGACCATTATTCACGATTGTTGCAGCAGCCTCATGGTCACGTGATCAAAATTTGGATGTTTAGCAACCTGGTTCATATTTATGGTGGTTGCAGTGTCCCGGGGTCACTGATCCCCTTTTGCGACCTTCTGATGAGTAAAGTCAAGGGGGAAGCCAGGTTCACTTAACAGCAGTCTTAGTTACTTAACAACTGCAGTGATTCCCTTAACAATTGTGGCAAGAAAGGTCACAAAATGGAGCAAAATTTAGTTAACAAACATCTCACTTAGTAAAGGAAACTGTTGGCTCGATTGTGGTCGTAAGTCGAGGACTGCCTGTATAGAAAAGAAGACAAATGAAAACAATCACCGATCAGGGATTGCGTAAGAGAAGGATTAAATCCCCAAATCAGAATCCTGAACCAAGCCTCTCTTTCAAATATACAAGAAAGAAGAGAGACAGAGAGACAGAGAGAGAGACATAGAGAGAGACAGAGAGCAAGGATGGATGGATGGATGGATGGATGGATGGATGGATGGATGGATGGATGGATGGATGGATGGATGACTGGCTGAGACAATCCTGGATCTTCCAAATCAAACACAGATTTGATCCACAATATTTGGATGTAAAAAGATGAGGAAGCAGAATTAACAGACATCATATATATACTATACTATTCTTTCATGTCTTTCATTTCAATAATTTTTCATGTCTGATAATTTGTAACCTTCAATTGGGCGAAACGATACATCATACAGGAAGAATTTTTTTTATCAATGTACCTCAAATGAGCTTACAGAATGCACCCCAAATTCAAGGCCCATGACTCCCATGGGATGCAAATTTTGCAAAGTTGATGTGCTTCAGTGCTCCCAAACTGTTACAGTCACTTTTTGACTTGGAAAGTTCCCAACTAGCTTTATGCAGGGAAAGTCAACGGGGAAGTCGGAAGTTGCTCCCACTGCTTTTTTGCCCACCTGTGGTCATTCTGCTTCTCTGTTTAGGTAAGGAAATATGGTTGAAACAATCAGCCACCAGTCACAAGGGAACCGGCTTCTCATAAATAGCTCTTCAATCCTAAAATTTGCCCTATATAACTACTTTTGCAAATCTCAAATCACTGAGCGACAAGAGCCAGTTGGCATCAGATGTAGTTTTGCAGCCCCCCCCCGTCTCCCCCATATACACACACACACAATCAACCAGCAAAAAAAGAAAGAAATGTACGATTACTTTTCATCATAAAAATAGTAATTTACTTTTTTTTTCCAAGATGAGGAAGTTGGCAGGAAACCTGAGAAGATGGACACACTGCAATAATTTTAAAAAAAACAATAAGTGGGGTGTGACTCAATTACAATGAGGGTCCCAGCATACAAGGACAGATGTTTTGTTATTTTGAGCTCAAAAAAGGAAAAGAAAGAAAGAAAGAAAGAAAATCGGTGGCCTGGATGAAATACCAATCCTTGAGGACATCTCCTGAACCATGTGGCCCCAGGAAACTTCTCACCCTCTCCATTGTCTATTTCCTGTTTAGTCTATTTCCATACAACTTCCTCTTCTAAGGTTCTGGTGACAGAAGGATATTTTGAACAATACTTGCTTGTAACAACAAGGTGTGTGTGTGTGTGTGTGAGAGAGAGAGAGAGAGAGAGAGAGAATTTATTTTCAGACCAAAGAGAAAGAACATTTCTGTACGTAGATAAGCAGATACTTTAACAAGAAATGAGAAATTCAAGGGATATTTACTATTGTGGCTGACGTCAGCGAACAAAATAATACGCCAAAGTCCTCTGATAAATGTATATGAGGGCTGAGTGTGTCTTTTTTCCTTGTCCACTCACCCTAGCAGATTATATTTCAAGATTACACAAGGTGCACCGATTCACCTCGGAGGAAGATGCTTGTAACTTCTGCTATCCTACACTGCTTACCAGACAGTGATTTATTGAGGAATAAATCCAAAAGGTAACAGAAGCAGCCATATATATATATATTGTTCCTGACCGTAAGCGAGAAAAGGAGCCAGCTTTTAAAAAGCGCAGGTGATTTACAACCAGCACTTCAGCTACACAAACTAAAAGAGCAAAGTATGATTAGGTCTCAATCAGTTGAAAAGCTTTCACAGGGAAAGGGATGCTAGATGTAAACCTTGATGCTCTCATTTTTATGCTATTTGTGGATATTATTTCAAGTATGGAAATAGGCGAAATGAGGATTTTGGAGATAACACTACTTTTCCTGATCAGAGAGCTCTGGGACAACCTAAAAGCTAGAACACCTGAGAGAGAGTCTAACGTGCTCCAGGGTGGTTTTCCCACTGTCTCATTCATAACCCTGAAGAACTGCACAAAAACAGACATTCTAGGCCTGCAAGAGAAGAATGGAAACACATTTAAAGGAACATATTCTGAAAAACTGCAAGATGCGTCCATTCCCACTGAGCGTCCTAATACCTTTCAGCCCGCAGATTTCTGCTTTGAGGCATAGTTAGTGAATGACAATTGAGAGAGGCACCTTGGTCCAGTGGTAAAGGCACCAGGCTAGAAACCAGGAGACGGTGAGTTCTAGCCCCAATAATACTTGGGGATGATGAACTGCATAAACTTTAATTCTTTTCTACAGATGGGATCGACCCGGTCTTCATTTTTTTGAGTCCAAAACGTGTTAGGATTCTCCTACTATATTTAAATGGGGAAAGTATTTAGCGGATTCAGTCATTGTTTTCATGTTTCAGAAGTGACTTCCAGCATATGCTGAGTCAGCTCTTGAACTAAAAAGCAAAGTTGATTTATCATGGAAAAAATCAATGTGACAGAAGCAGCTAGAAATCCACGATGACACACAGTCTGTGGAGAAGAGGCTAATGAAGCAGCAAAGGCAGTCCTGGTTTAAATGCCTGAGCCATATTAACTTTGCAATCTTGGCAAGCTGCCTGTATGCACATAGAAATAAAAAGATGGACACAAAGGCCTCTTTTACCTATTAATAAACTGTGAAGTCCCACCCCTTTTATAACACATTTCTATCTATCGGGGAAATAAGCCCAAAATTGAGCCGCAAAGAGGCTTCCCCATCCCTGGCTGAAAGATGTACAGTGGCTGAACAATAAATGAAGACTAGCCCTGCATTTTAGAGAAGGCACAACATGGCAATGAATACCCTCCACTCTGAAACCCACTTGCAATACAGTTGGTCCTCGACTTACGACCAGTTGCTTAGCAAGTGTCCAAATTTTTGATAGACCTACCTTGGGGCTACCTACCACCTGATTTAAAGTTCTGATGATCATGTCCCTCATGTGACTGCATTCACAGCCACCTACAGCATCCCGTAGACACACAATCGCATTTTACGACAGTTTTGCTGAAAACCAGCGATTTCTCCCAGTTTGGCCAAAGCGCACCCATAGGAATCATGGCATCTCTTGACAATCACAGTGGCTGCTTTACAACTGTGGAGACTGTTTAACAACCGACATGTTCATTAGGTAGTCCTTGACTTACAACCATTGGTTCAGTGACCGTTCAGAGTTACAACAGCACAGGAAAAAGTGACTCACGGCTGATTTTCATGCATATCATCCCCATGGCCACAGGATCAAAATTTGGGCAGCTGGCATCTGACAACTGGAAGCCAGATTCATTTAACGGCCTCATGATTCACTTAGCTGCAGTGGCTCACTTAACAACGGTGGCAAAAAAAGGTCACAAAATGGGGCAAAGCTCATTTAACAATCACCTCATTTAGCAACAGAAATGCTGGGCTCAATTGTGGTCATTAGTCAAGGACTGCCTATGCCTGAACTTCCAGAAGAGCAATACGTAGAAAAATCTTTCCGGTTATTTAAACTTTCCCTTGCGCCATCTTTGAAACTGAGCTTCGTGGCCTGTCTGAGCTCCCTCTACTGATTAAGAGGCAGCTCAGCAATAATTCCATCTCCCCACCCTGAATTTTCCAGGGAGCAGGTTTTGTTCATGTCTGGATGGCGAGTTTGAATTTCTGCAAATTGCTGGAAGGGATCTCTTGGCCATTGACTCTCTCTGTCGACGCCCAATGTTACTCTTTCCTTTACACTAACAGTTCTAACAGATGGCCTGGTACAAAAAGGAGCCTCGAGGGTTTTTTCCCCCCTGCCCCATAAAGGAATGGAAGAGTTAATAATATTCATACCCTTTCTAATCAAGGGTTGCTTTTCAATTAGGAGATGTAAGATGCCATTGTAGATCAGGAGGAAAAAGGGTTAGCTTTTATTCCTGCTTTCGGCTTGCAATGCATGCAGCCGTCATGTAATTTTAAAAATAAAATATAGTAGGGTTTTTTTTTTTGAAGTAGCAAGCTGTGAGTCATTATCGAAGCTTTTCCAAACAGAGGGCATTAAAAAAAAAACTGATCTGGCTTGCGTTTGTATCCCCACCCCCCCACCCCCTTCCAGTAACAGAGCTCTCCTGCCAATGCGGAGAAGTCCATCCTGCTGGCAGAGGGACAACTGCAGCAAGAATGAAATCACCACCGTTTTGTAAAGCAGCCACACAGCCTTGTTTAAAGAGACCAGGTCCTTCCGTGAAAGAAAAGGAGTCCTTTCAGATGTCAAAACTGTAGATTAAGGAGGGGGGGGGGTGGAATCACACGAGAAATGAAAACGTATTATCCGCCACTTCCTACTGACGTTGCAATCTGTCCTTTGAGGCGTAATTTTGATGTCTTACTACAAACCAGAAACAGTAATGATGTTCCCAGAAAATAAGTGGAAACACAAAGTCCATATTGTACACTTGACAACCAGGCTCTTCAAAATTCATTCTTTTCAAAAGGGCCAGCTGCTTATTTGAAAATTGCTTTCTGAAGCTGGATTTAAAAGGCAGATATGAAATCTTACATGGGGGGGGGGGGGGAATATTGTACTAATATCTGATTAAAATGCTTTTCTTACAATTATTGAACAGACCCTCTAAACCTCTGATCAGACATTATTGCAGCATTACTGCTGGCTACCTTCTCGCAATGCAAAGGGACAGGGTCTCTTGAGAATTTGCCTATCAGATTAGCCTCCCTTATTTCTGTGCAACTCAAGGCCGTGTAAATAGAACTCCTTCCTTATGGGTTCCCACACAACCACCACGAGTTGGGCTGAGAAAAAGAGTGACCGATCCAAGGTCACCCGGTGTCTTCTGAGTTCTAATCCAGCACCTGAATTTCTGAAACCAAAATGTTATCTTTAAATCAATGCGGGAAGTGTTTGTTGCGTCCTTTTTATCTGTCCCCAATGCTTCTCAAATATAGATAGATGCTTCCGAATAGCAAATAAATTGTCCAAGTCTTACACAGACATGCAGCCCTCTATTCCATAAATACAGGTACCCCTCTGTTTAAACATGGCAAACCACTCCTAATTATGGTTCAGTGGGATTAATGCAGGGGTGGGAAACCATGGCCCTTTTAGGACTTGTGGACTTCGACTCCCAGAATTCCAGAGCCAGCATAGCTGGCTCAGGAATTCTGGGAGTTGAAGTCCACAAGTCATAAAAGGAATATGGTTCTCCCACCTCTGCTCTAATGGCTGCCACACCCCACGATTTGGAGTTAAAGACACTCCCAGACGTACACACACACACATTACCTTGGTGGTCCTCCTCAAGCTACGTAAGATATTTCTTTTCCTGGGGTCTTCGTCGGTTGTCTCGTAGGGAATGACAGCATTATCTCCTTTGTAGCCTTGGGACGTCTGGTCTTCCTCTTTCTTCCTGATGGGCCCCAGCTCATCATCGCTCCCTATGCTGAAACTGGTCCTGAAACTGGCAAAGCGCCCAAGTCTCGTGCATCGGGTCCGATACAGCACCGGCTTGCTGGTCAGCGACACCTTGCGCCCCCGCTCCAACGACCCCGTGTCCATCTCGCTGTCTGACCCGTTGCCACTCCCGTTGGACTGGGTTTTGTTGATGTTCCGAATGGTGATGATTTTGCCCTGGGTGCTGTCGTGAGGCACAGAGTAGATGTTCTCCTCCTCGTTCCTGGGTTTGACCACGGCATCCATCGGCTCGGCGTAATCCGAAGGGTCGAAGCCATCGGTAGGTGGCCAGCTGCTGGAGGAGATGGGTTTCCGTTGCCCCTCTCGGTGTCCTTGCTCCAAGTAAGAGAGATCCCCCTTGGTAATATCAAAGTGGACAGCAGGCTTTGGTTTCACCGGCGGAGGTACTTTGTTGTTCAGCTTGCTTTCGAAAGTGCTCATCACAGAGAAGACCGAAATTCCATCGTTGCTCTCCAGCTCCATGGAGAGCTTGGACAGGTCCTTGGACAAGGCGGGCATGGAGCTGTCATCACGGAAAGGGCTGTAGCTGGGGGGCTCGATGTCCTCTTCGGAATCCTGCAGGTTGGAATTGCAGAGAGGGGAGCCCGCCCGGGGAGAGTTGAAGACTTCCTCCGTGGTGCTGCAGGCTTCCGCCGCATTGTCGTACATGTGGGTCGCCTCGATGATGTTCTTCCTCTCCACCACATCCTTGAAGAACAGGTGGAAGACTTCCAGCTTGTGCTGAGGCTGGCTGCAGGGGATGCTCGTGAATTTCCCTTCGATGTCCTGGGCGATCTCCTCCCCCTCCGTCAGCTGCTCCCGGCTCAGGTCGTTGTCCAGGACGTCAAGGGAGCCCTCCGTGAGCGCCACAATCTGAACGGGGATGATGTCCTGCACTTCGCAAAGAAAGGCACGCAACATAGCCAAAGATGCCTTGCGCCTGGCAGAGTAAAACAAAATGTAGCCGTGGACCAGCCAGCTTTTGCGGATGCTGAAGGCGGAGTGGAAAGAGAGCAAGGAGAGCTCGATGCGTCTCTTGTGGGGTCCGATGGGGTACTCAAGTAACACTGAATTGCTACTTCCAGAAGGGGAAGGCCGGCAGGTTTGGGACTGAAGAACAGGGAGAAGGATATCATCAGCGTTGAAAGGGTCTCCGCACAACAAGCACATGACGATCCGAAGGTCGATGTCGGCCAGATCTTTAAGGCTTGCGGTTGAGCTCATCAGGTTTAAGTTGCGCTTCGAATCCAGTAAGCCTTTCAGGACTTGGCTGATTTGCTTTTCGTTAATGTTGCGTCCGTATCCTATGCCGGTGGAAGCCGGGTCGAGGAACACGCACTGCAATTTACTCGCAATCTGCTGGCCTTGCTGTATTAAGCTGTGCAAGGTTTCTCCACTGGTGTCCCCTCTCTTGTTCACCAGAATCAGAGTGAGAGGAAGGTGAGCGAGGTGGTTGTCCCTTCGGCTGAGGGTGGACTCTCGACTCTTCTCGATGCTCTCCACTACGTAAGACAGGGACTCCTTAGAGTTATAAAGGCAGAGGCAGCCATGGGGCTGAAAGGTGGGCGTCTGGAAAGAGTTAACCGGGAGCCGGACGTTCCCTTCAATGGGTCTCAAGGAGAGCTCATACATTTTCCCGTCTATCACGTACTTGTCGTCGTTCGTGCAAAGAGCTCGGATCTCGTTGGCTAGCTCACGGGCGAGTCCATCTTTCCCGAGGATGACTAAGTTGATGCGGTCAATGTTGGAATCGGAAAGCAGGTTTTTCTGATTGCGATCCGAGGGCCTGATAAACCTGGAACTTATTAAGTGCTCTATCTTAGCATCTACGCAAGCCGGGCAGCTTGGACAGGTGTCCTTGGTGGGATGGTAGACAAAATGGATGTGTTTCAAGATCAGGGCGTCTCGTTCGGCCTGCAGCTTTTGCAACGCTTTAAATCTCTGCTCTTCCCCCAAGACGTCCTGGATGACCCCCATTTTTTCTTTGCTGGGTTTGGCATCAAGCTCCAACTCGTAAAAGAGTTCCGAATACTCCAGGAGCAGCTCCTGGAAGTCCTCCTTGGCCTTCTCGATGATCTGCTTCTGATGCCGACCATAAATGTCCATGTACACCGATTCTTCTAGCCACATGTAAAAATCCTCGTTCATGATGAAACTGCGAGCTTCCTCCCAAGGCTTTCCCGGGGTGATGAAAGGAGACGTCTCCAGATTCTCCTTGAAAGCCCTCCTCATTTCTGCCCTCTTCCTCTCGTTCCTCAGCTTCTCCAGGTGGGTCTCGTAGAGCTGCTGGGCAGGCAAGGTGTCCATCACATCGAAGGGGATGCGGTCGTTCTCCATGTTGTCGATGTGGTTGGTGGCGTCCCAGGGCGTCTCCTCAAGCACGACGAACCACTTTAAGAAGTCCGGCTTGGTCTCCAGCAGCTTCTCCACTTTGATGCAACTCAGATGGTTGATTTCATCCAGGTTTGGGATCAGGGCGTCGAAGGCAAGAGGCAACATGGCCAGGTACATCTTTTTCCTGCGCTCTATATGCTCTTGCTTCAGGCGAAAGATGTGCTGTAAGAAAAGCTTCTTTGCTTTCTGAGTCCCTTCCAGGTAGACATAATCCTGATATTCCGGAGAGGATTGCATCTTTCGCGAGACGTTGGACCAGGTTTCGTTGTGGTTTTTAACAATTCGGCTCACCAGCCACTCGTATTTGTCCTTGGCGGCAGCTATCTGCTGGCTCTGCTGTTTCAAAGCCTCGAAGTAGGGGATGATTTTAGTCTTCCCCCGGCTTTTGTCGATCAGCTGCACCAAAGTGCTGAAGGCCAAGTCGACGTTCACGTTAGACCTGGCTGAGGTCTCCACCACCTGAAGGTTCTTTTTGCTGAAGACGAACGTGTGGGCGTCCCGAATGTAGCGCTCCACGCCTTCGTCGCACTTGGTCAGGACCACCACGGTGGGCTTCTTCGTCTTGGCGAGCTGGTTGTAGAGGTTGGAGACAAACTTGAGCTGCTCGTCAAAGTTCCTGTTCATGCCACGGCTGACGTCGATGCAGAGGAGGAAGCCATCCACCAGCAGCTTCCCATCGGGCATCTGCTTCTGCTCGAAGTCTTGCTCCAGGCCGAGCTGGTCGGTGCAAAAGTACATGAGCTTTTCGGCGGAGGCCAGCTTGGTGGCCGCGGCCCTCTTGATATAGGGCTGCAGGGCAGTGCTGCGGTGCGGCTGGAAAGTCTGGTCGTCGATGAACTCGGTCTGCTCCACAATGTGCATTTTACATTCCACACAATCCTCCAGGGAGCGCACCACTTCTCCCCAGTACAGGAAGTGGTCATTGTTAACCACCCGTCCCCCAAAGTCGCTGGTGCTGAGAACGGAGGTGTGGTCCAAGTGGAAGTCATCTGCCCTCGGCCGCACAAACCGATTGCAGAGGCAGGACTTCCCGATGCCGCACTGGCCTTTCTCCTTCTCGGTCCCGGACAAGCCCACCACACTGATGTTGTAGGTGGGAATGCGGACATCTTGCTTCCTTGCCATCATCATCGTCCAAACATCCTGTTTTGCGCAGGGCTGCTTCCTAGGCTATCGGGGTTCTCCTGTGCAACCCCAAAACGGCAAGGGGCACTACCGGCAGTTCAGATTAAGGACGGTTAGCCCGGCAAAGACAACTGTCCCCACTCTTGGCACACCACCAGCGGCTCAGTTGTCACCGGTCCTCACAACTGGATGATCAGCATTTTTCCCTGAAAGAAAAGAAAAACAAAAAATGATTCAGGATGGTTGAAATTTAATTTAATATGCAGCAGACGTAAGTGCGAGGATAGGTTATATATTTTTTCAGTGCTATTTTAACTTTGAAAGGTCACTAAGCCAATGATTGTAAGTCAACCTGTATCTGAAGAATCCCCCAACTCAGCCCCTTCCATGAGGACCGGCTCATTATAAGTGCCCTTATCTTCTGAGTGAGCACCACATCGGGGAACATGGATATCATGCTTCTTCCTCCCTTATTTACTGAATGGTTTTTGTTTTTAAGGTTCAGGAATGGCACTTTGTGCTCCTTGTGTAAAGGGAACCAAGTGGATTATTCTATTGTGCTATGTTAACCAGAGTGTAGGTAGTAATGCATAGGTTAATTAAAAAGCAGTAAGCAATTTGTCTCAGCTCAAACCATTCTGAAACATATTTAGGCATGTTAATCTGCGGGGGTGTATTCTAAAATAGATTTAATCTGTTACTTATGTATTGGCTCCAAGATAACAAGGGTGGCCTCTGGTCTAGAGTTATAACCGATGGGTGGTAGATCTTGAATCCGCCGTCAGTATATAATACCTTTTGCTCTGACTGTTAAATAATGCTGCTTAACTAGTTCTTCATACAGAATGGATTACGAAAGACAAAGGGTGGCTGTAAGTTTTTAATTCTATTGTATGTTTGAGTTAGAAAAAGAAACCTGGAACATTTGATCCCAAGTACATTCAATTTTTCTAAGTGGCAGTTTAAAAATCAGCTGAGTCACCAGATAAAACATTCCGAACTCTTTAAAAAACTGGGAAGGAGGAATCAGCGCAGAGTAGAAATTCAACCCTGCTCTGAATTTGACCAAGGATTTATCCCAAGTACAATTACACCTTAAAGGTATAGCTGATTTAGACCAGCTCCATTCCCCACTGAGGAGTCTAGAAGTCTGGTTTTCTTCACATATCCACACACACGATTTTCAAATTTTAAAAAGGTATCATCATGTTATGATTTTGCTATCTCTGTGCAACCAGCTTCCCATTTACAGAATTTTTAAAAGCTATAAAGCTGTTGTAATTAGAAAGTTCTAGACATTTCCCCCTCTCCTTAAGAAAAAAGGCAGAATGGGGTTAGAAAAGATTTGGAGGGGCATTCTATTAAATGAAATTAGCATGTTCATAGTATGTCAGTTAGTTTCCTACCAAGAAAAGTTTTTAAATGGAGGAAAAATTGTAATACAAGTGTTCCAGCATCTAATACCCATGAAACCAGCTAAAATCTGCTTTATCCCATCCTCATTCCTTTGACTCTGCAATCAGGGAATTTCCCTGACTGCTGTCTGCAATCTGCCATCCTTGCTGCTCTCCTCAACCTTGCAGGGGTTTGCATAATGCCAAGTTTCTATTACTATTCAGCAAATACAGAGAGCCTCTCCGTAAAACACATTGTTTTACATTCAAATTGCTTATTGTGGATCCAGGCATGAAAAGCAGGATTCAAATGTACAAAATATATTAAACAGGTAATATCTTAAGCCATTCATGGGGATGATAGTACATTGAGGATTTCTGTCTATCTCCATTGGTATTTTTTGTCCCTCTCTTCTTCTCCCCCACCCCCGAAGTATGGAATGGCCCCCACCAACATCAAGAGCTTCATCCGTATAACCAGTACTTTTAAGTTCTCAAAATAGCAAATAAGCAACCTGAAGAATCTGATGAGTAAAATACATCTATCTACCTACCTACCTACCGGTACACACACACACACACACACACACACACACACACACACACACACCGCCTCTCTCAGAGCAGTGTTTTTCAAACCTGGTCAGATGTGTGCTTCAACTCCCAACATTCCTCCATCTGCAAGCACGGACTTCAATTCCCAGAATTCCCTAGCCAGCATATTCTTTACAAATCATAATGGATCAGGCTAAGCCAGGAACGGGCAAGCTTTTGATGCAAATGCATCATCAGGTGTGATGGACAAGTTGAGGGCCCAATGGGTGACACTGCATTATGAACGTCAGCAGGGCAGGGTACTTCCACTGGGAGGAAATTTGGGGGATTTTGTTTTGTTAATTGTGCTATGCCTAATTTATGGTTCAGATCAGGGGTCTCCAAACTTGGCAACTTTAAGATTTGCGGGCTGAGGAATTCTGGGAGTTGAAGTCCACAAGTCTTAAAGTTGCCAAGTTTGGAGAACCCCTGGCTTATATAAAAGTTTCATATGCCTTCTGCCTCAAAGTAGGGATATGTGTCATTAGTTTGGGATGGTGGGAGGACTCCAAGGGCTACTGGCTGCCTACCCTTAGGTTAAATCCAAAGCTGATCATGGTCTTAGCATCATGTGCACATCCAGCCAATCACAAATGCATGCATTTTATTATATCCGTGAAAGTTATTCATTTGCAGGAAAGAAGAGAAAATTCCTCAGCCCAGAAGATTACAGTAGTTGGCTAGCTGAACAGGACCACAGAACGGCTGCCAATCTTAGTTAATCCCACCCTGATTTAGAGAAGTAGGACTCTGTTTTATTTTATCATGTTTTATGGTTAAGGGACAAGTAACGCTTCCCTACCACATGCAGCTCACAACTAAATTAGCTTTCTTGTCTCCTGGATGCTCTTCTTAACCAAAAGGAAACAAGTCCCAACTTAGCCCGTTTCGAAACTCACCACAAATTAACTTAATTTAAAGGCGCTTGTTGGCAAACAATATCTGTGATATTTGTACTTAATGCTCGCTTTTGGCCTGGCGTGGTTCGAGTGTTTGAAATGACATGCTGTTAAAAATCACTTTTAATAAAGCCAATGGCAAATGAGCCCGAAAGCACCCCAAGCGCCAGAGGAGGAAGACGCTGCCTGACAATGGGCAAAGGAGCTCCACGCAGAGCCATAAATTTTCTCACTGCACTGTGGCGGCTGAAGTGTAGAGAAATGGGTCATTTGTATCTTTGGAAAGCCCGATTTAAGCTTTTAACCATCTGGATCCGAAATGTTTAATCTCAGGCAACAGATGGGCTATTCTTAGAGGCAGGGCACATAGGAGCTTTCAAACCAGGCCCCCTACCAAGGCCAAAGTCAGCCCATCTCTGAAAATTCACTATCACACGGGTGGGGAGGAAACACCAAGTGGAGGAACTGGGCTCCCTGGTTTTGCTGCTCCTCTATCTGATCTTCAATTGGGGATTAAGGAAAAGTACACCGAGTAGGAAGAGAGATCATTATTAAGGCTTTTGAAGTATTTTGAGTTCCAAACAGGGGTTCTTATTGAATATATAACTACAGCTAAATCCTTAATTTACAACCACTCACTTAATGACCATTCAAAGTTACAACAGCATTGTAAAAAGTATCTTATGACCGTTTCCCACACTTACAACCATAGCAGCATCCCCATGGTCACACGATCAAAATTCAGACTCTTGGCAACCGACTCATATTTATGACGGTTGCAGTGTCCCGGGGGTGGGGATGGGGTGTTATATGATCCCCTTTTGGGACCACCTGGTGAGCAAAGTCAATGGGGAAACCAGATTCACTTAACAACCATGTAATTAATTGCAGCAATTCACTTAACAACCCTGGCAAGAAAGGTCATAAAATGGTGCAAAATTCCCTTAACTGTCTCGCTTAGCCACGGAAATGTGGGGCTTTGATGTGGTTAATAAACAAAACATTTATACATATAAATCTTCTATGGCACATAATCTGAAGGATGCAGAATGTGGCAGGTTACAACGCAAACAGCTACACAATTAACGCTGTCCAGCAAAGCATAGCATAAAGCAACAGAGAAACGGCCTGTCGGCTCCAATCGACATAGCAAACAAGTCAATCCTTATCAATTCCACAAGTCTTTTACTCCCGATGAGAGAATGAGTAATCTTTGTCGTCTCCTTCTCTTTTGGTGTGACCATCCAATGAATTAAAATAATAATAATAATAATAACCCAAGAACCTGCTCCGTTTTCTGCTAATGGACACACTAAAGAAGTGGCGGTTATAAATCAAACTTAGCCCTAATTTTTTTAAAAACCAATAGTCCTCAATAGTCAAAAAGAGAAAGTGACTTTTCAAAGACACCGTTCAGACACCGGTTTTTCACCTGCCTCATAATTTGGAAGTTCTTAGAGAAGGCAAAAGTGCCCAAGAATCCCTGCAAAAGGATGGGCTATTAGCTTACGGTAGTAGTAAAGCCCCCCTTATCCCTGTGGTATCACAACACTTTGAAGCATGGAGCCACCCGGATGGTGAAGGAACTGGAGACTCGCCAAGCAGGCTGGACGCCTTCCCAGCTGGGTCATTAAAGCTAACTAAGTGGAGATGGGAGTGGAGGAGGAATTCGAGCTCCCGAGATAAAGGGAGCCTCCCTGGTGGGGAGCCTGGGTACCTCCAAGAGCCAAGGGTGCCAGGAGGCGTGGGCTCCTTCTGCCTTTCATCCTTGGAGGTGGGTCTTCTCAACTGACGGCCCTCTTCCCTGGAATAGGGATGGTCCCACATACAGGGAGTCCTTGCCTTACGACCCAACTGAGACCAAAACGTGTCGTTAAGCGAGATATTTGTTAAGCGAGTTTTGCCACATTTTACGACCTTTCTTGCCATTGTTGTTAAGTGAATCACTGCAGAGATTAAATTAGTAATGTTGTTAAGTGAATCTGGCTTCCCCGACTTTGCTTGTCAGATGGTCGCAAAAGGGGATCCCATGACCACGGGGATATCGCAACCGTCATAAACGTGAACCAGTTGCAGAGTGTCATTTTGCATTTTGATCACATGACCACGGGGAGACTGCAACGGTCGTAAGTCATAGAAGAGTCACGTCTCTTTTGATGAACAGTCTCATAAGTCACTTTTTTCAGTGCTGTTGGAACTTTGGTCACTAAATGAAGCGTTGTAAGCTGAGGACTACCAGTACTGGTTATTTCAACAGGTTTTTGAGATGGAAATAAATTTATTTGCATCTTTTCTTTGATGCAAGTTACAACTATTGGTTTAGTGACTGCTGAAACGTACGATGGCGCTGAAAAAGGTGACTTGCAGCCAGTCCTCATACTACAACCGTTGCAGAACCGTACAGTGGTACGGTCACAATCTGGGCACAAGGCGAGGGGCTGGCATTTGCAATGGTTCCAGGGCAACCTGATTGCAATTTGTGAGCTTTCCCAGCCGGCCTTCCCACAAGCAAAATGGGGGAGACACCAGCGAAGGTCGCGAATCATAATCCCATGGTATCTCACTTAACGACCATAGCAAAAAGGGTCATAAAATCAGGTGCAGTCACACGATGCCTCGCTTAATGACCACACTACTCAATGACAATTTTTCTGATTCCGATTATAAATCAAGGATTACCCGTAGAAGGGAATGCATCATTGTTGCACTGTTCGTTGGCTTTGTACACACGTTCATAATTTTATTATTGGGTTCTTGTCCCATTGTTTTACCCAGTTTATCCACAGGAGGATTGTAAACCGTTCAAAACTGGTATAAGATGGAATGGTATATATATGACAGACTAAGTACAGCTCTGTCTTCTGCACGTCTAGTAGGGGCATTTTTAGTGGAAAAAGATGTTTTCAAAAGAGATCGAAGCTGTTGAAAATATAATTTAAGACATCTGTAATTATAACCAAGAAGTAACAAGGAGAGCTGAATTTAGCAACAGCTGAATTGAGAGAGAGAGAGAGAGAGAGAGAGAGAGAGAGAGAGAGAGAGAGAGAGAGAGAGAGAGAGAGAGATAGATAGATAGATAGATCCACTGGGGAATATTACCTGCAGAAATCCCACTGAAATTAATAAATGCTGACTAAGGACCCCCGTTCTTGATTCCCTCACATGTCAAATCAAGACATTCCCAGGAGATGCAGGAGTCAGACCCAATCTGCTAACAGGCTGTCTTGCAGACAAAAATTCTTCTGTAATTCTTCTCTCTCAGCAAAATCATTACAGAGCTTAGGACAAAGGAACCCATCAAAATAAAACTATTTGGAAAAAAAACCTCTGAAGATAGCAGCCACAATTGTTTAATGCACTGGCATTATTTCTACTTCCACATTCTCCGAAAGAGATGCTATAGGCAGTCCTTGACTTATATCCATTCGTTGAGTGACCATTCAAAGTTATAATGGCACTGAAAAACTTATGACTGTTTTTCACACTTAGGATCATTGCATCCCCATGGTCATATGATCCAAATTCAGCTGCTGAATTGGCAACTGACTCAACCTATGACCATAATGACTTACAAGGTCTATGGCTGACCACCTGGTCCATTACCACATGGAACTATTCCAAAGTGCCTGTTACCTGCAAAACTCAGTTAAGATCAGACTGTCAGTTTCTCGGGGCATAAGATGAACAATGCCTGTAATAACCCAACAATCTTTTAATCCAACTACACTGAGTTTTCTTTCCAGAACACCCCGAATTACAGCTCTTACAATTTTAAGAGAAGCAGCAGACACAAAAGAGATCTGAATCTACTTCTGCTAACAATGATACTTAAAAGAAATCTTAACGGACAAAGAACGCATTGAATTGCAAGTGCCGAGTCCTGCCATAACATACCTTCAGGCCCTACTTGAGAGCTATTCACAGGCAACCAGCTGTTCATTCTTGAAAAAAAAAGGAAGATATACCGAATATGCAGACGAGCAGACGGATTGCTAAATTGCCACACTCTGCAACATACATGTCAGGTGAACAATTGGCCCTCTTCTTTCTCCTAATGTGCTTGCCCAGTGATGTGGTGAGTGCTCTCTTTTATGAAATATGACCAACTCTCTGTATATTCTTTTGCTAACATGGCTTTTATCAGTCCACCGGCATCTTCAATTTTATTTTAAAAGATAATCAATACATTTTCAGCCACTAAGTAACTGTAATAATGACACCCAGAAGTAATCTTTGACGAGAAGCCTCTGATTGCATCAGTCTTATCTCATCAGTTTAGAAAGACAATTAACACCAATGCATTTTCAGTGCTCCGAGCGGGTGTAAAAAAAAAAACCATTGTCGAGAAATAAAAGCATCAGCGTCTGGACAGCCTATTCAGCACCTACAACCCAATTCATTTAGCAAGGGTGTCCAACCTTGGCAACTTTTAAGACCTGTGGACTTCAACTCCCAGAATTCCCTAGCCAACCATGCTGGCTGGGAATTCTGGGAATTGAAGTGCACAAGCAATAGTTTCTTTTCCTGTGCCTGGATTCTCAACCTTCATCACCAAACTGCCAAAATTCCTTTTATACTCTTAAGAGAAAGCAAGAGAGATAAAAATTGATGCATTTATATATATATATATATAATCAGGTCTAATTTTTTAAAAAAGTTGATTATTTCAAAGTTCCCCTTAAAATAATTTGGATATATTTTTGTAGAGAAACATATTAAAACGTATTAAAATTTAAAGCTACAGTACTGAAACACTATGCAACCCTTCAAATTTAATTGCAAAAAATGTGGATTGGAATATATGGTGAACCAAATGTTAACATTTTTGGCAACCCTTTAAAGCAGCTGCGTCTTTTCCCAGGGTCGCAAGGCAGCTGCAGATAGAAGCTTTTGAACTGAATTCTAACATTACATTCTGTATTCTAGGCAGAGTGGAAATCCATTGTTAATAATTAAGGAACCAGCAGTTGAGCAATATGCCACAGACTTAGCATTTGGTAGAAAAACACCGAAAAGCCTTGGGAAAGATATTGAGACGCTGTGATGTGCCTATACTTACAAAGATCAGCATCATTTCAGACAATGTTTTCCCCTGCGACATGCAATGGAAATTAAAGTTCAATTCGGAAGAACCAGGATTGAAAGAGTACTGAGGCTTTTGAACTTTGGTGTTGGAAGTCTCTGGAGAATATACAAGAACAGCCAAGAAAACAAATGAATCAATCAATCCAAACTTCTCACTTGAGGCACAAATGACCAGGTTCAGGTTATATTTTGGACATCTAACGCAGAAGACCTAGCTCCCTTGAACATTTATAATGCTGGCAAAGATGTCAGAAAAAGACGAAAAAAGAAGACGAAAAGAAATGGATGACTAGCAGCAGGCTGGATGGACTCAATTACAGTGATGAATGATACACGATGAAAGATCTAAAGCAGTGTTTTTCAACCGTGGCAACTGGAAAATGTTTGGACTTCAATTCCCAGGAGAATTCTGGGAGTTGAAGTCCACACCTCAAGTTGCCAACGTTGAGAAATACTGACCTGAAGGATTCGGTTAAAGATAGTTCCTTATGGAAAAATATCTGGTCATTGAGAGTTAAGGCCAACTTGATGGCACACAATCGGTTGATCAATGTACACCTTACTGAAGCCAAAATGCTCGCATTCAACAAAGCTGAAGAAGCTTTTTGGATGGTAAGCAAAACATCTTCAAAGAAAACCAGAAAGCCCAGTTGCCTCTTGAAAAAGCACCTTTGGGACAACCTTGACCTGGTTGATTCGAGAATCTCTGTAGACATCTAACTAAATCTTAGGCAAATCCACTAACTTACTCACTTTTGTTAGTTTTAACAAGAATTAACTGAGACAAAAATGTGGATTTTCCTATCAGATGTAAATTAATTTTTTAAAAATTGCCATGAAATTGCTATCAAAAAAATTTAGTCTGTTGAAAAAATTAAGATTCTTCCAATTATGATTAGTGGTAAAATGCAGGCTGAACAGGAGAAATAGCTATATTAAGAAATAACTGCTCCTTGCTTCTGGGAACCATATACATTTATGTTGTTCAGAAGGCATGTGGGATAGATGGTGAGATCTCCTGCATTATGCCTGGAAAATGTATAGGCTCCAATTATCAGCAATAGAAATGGTTTCACTAATATAGCAACTAATTGGCAAGTGTACAGCATTTGTTCAGAAAATAATTGACTTGGAAAGTGAACACTTGATTTAAATCATTTTGTCTTGAAAAAAAAATCTCAGCATGGCAGAAACATATTTTGAAAATAGAAAAATTGGATTCTTAGAAGTCTGCAATTTTCTCAAGCATTTGTCTTATAAATTACTATTCTCGTCCAGAACAAAAAAAAAATCAGCCCAGTGTGGCTATTATTGGATCTTTAAGGGATTTTATTGCATTTTAAGGCACGAACTGGCCAGAAATTCCAGAGAACTACTATATAAACTTGATAAGTTTTACAGCAAAATAGAGTATACCTCTCTGAAAGGCGCAGCACATTAGATTTCTCACTAAATCAGAAATGAGATTTTAAAAATACAATTTACAAATATCTGTTTCTTCAACAAAGTAGCTAGATTCACATATCAAGCTAAACTATCTTTTCTTTTATCGATGGTTTATTGAATTGTTAAAATATTGGGGCAAATCCCTACAAATCACATTGTGGCTAGGTGCAAAGCCACTTAGGGTCGCCTCGAACCACAAGATAGGTGGCAAATAAATTTAATAATAATTAGCATGAACCTACATTGTACACTACCAAGGAGCTTGGGCACATCATACCAAACCAAAGTAGCCTCACTTCTTTGAAATATTTAGTCAGCAACCCAAAACTTTATTGGGATGCTTGAATTTAGTGGATTACACTGCAAACCACATGCATGGAAGTCGCAGGGCCAATGTTTTTGGTTTGACTAATGAGGCAATATGCTACAAAATACTTATTCATTACAGCAGCATCCCTATTTTGTTCCATTTATGCTATGCAACTTGATATGCAATTTGCTAGCATCGTTCCATTTTTTTACACTAAATGTGTGTGTTTCTCCAAGGACAAGGTAGGTTTTAGTAATTATAGCACCTTTGCAGAACATATAAATTATACAATTTAAACTTCATGTTTATATTTAGCAGCAAATTGCACCAACTTGAAGCAGTAACAAAGAGAGCTGGTTTGCTTTGAAATGCATAAGACCAAACAAAAACTTTGTAAGTTATCTGTCAGCACACAATGACTGAGTTGTTTCAGAAAAGAGAAGGCCAGCTAAAAGACAAGTGGTTTCTTGATAAGCTTATAAGGAAGGAATTCAATTTGACCAAAAGGAAAGGTAGGGAGATTGCCTAGGACCTAGGATAACTGGAATCTGAGTCATGGCAACTGGACTTTTCTTTTTCGGTTTGAAATTCGCTGCTTATCCCAGCAGATTCTTCGACCACATTAAAATGGCTCAGTTGTGCATTCCATCTCCATCAAAAGTAGGAAATTAATATTGGGATTAGGCTGCACGTGAAAATTTATCTGCTATGATGAGTCTGCAAGTAGCCAGTTCTATAGTTAAAAATAGTTAGAAACACTTACACCAAAGTGTTAGTTTGTTCCTGAAACACAATTCAAACTATTCATTCAATTGCTATTTGAGGACAAGGTCAAAATGACTCCATAAGAAATGCTGGCACTGTATGCCTTTTTAGACGGGTTTTAAGCTGCATCCTAAAATATTAGTAATATTTTTACAAATGCACTTACTTCCAAGTAAATATATTATTTAAAAAATAAGGCAACAATTACAAAAATAAAGTTAGGCACAGATTGACTGAGCTATAATATAAAAATATAAACTCGTTCACACTACTCAAACTTGATTGAACAAAATGCAATGAAATTTCATCAGAATACCACAGTTCATTTTACAAGACAAACATGAAACTGATCAAATCTCCTCAGGTTTCAGTTCAAACCCTAAACTATATTTAACTGAAAATTAGTGGGTTATATGTCTCTTCCTTATATCCTTCTCTCTTCAGCACCCCATTTTTTTCCTCCAGAAACCAAACAAAAAAGAAAAGGAAAAATCTGCACCTCTACAGAATACACAAAGAACCTTAGAAACAAGTATACATAACAACTTTTGAAAATCTTGCCACTAAGGATCTTACAGCCATCAAAAACTAAAAACATATAAAAATATCACTCGTCTTGCATTTTCTCCCTCTCAACTTTCAGCATGGAAAGTGAGTTCCTACAACCACGTGGGAACCATAAGGAAAATAAGCCATGGGTGAAGCTGCCTACTTAATGTATATAAAATGTTCTTGCAAAAGAACACACTAACATTTCCCTGCAAGAATGTGAATGGTAGTTAAAAGCAAGGTCTAAGGCTTCAGTCCATCCTGTGTGAAGGAATGGAAAAAAAGGAAACTATTTACTGCCACATCCTGAAAATCTGCTGTTGGCAGTATGTTCAGACCTTACCAGAGAGAGAGAGAGAGAGAGAGAGAGAGAGACAGAGAATATGCTCAGATGCAAATAAATCTACAATGGCCTTTTAGGATTAAAATTATTTATTTAATCAGTTTTACCCCCCCCAAAAAAATATCATTCTTAAGTATCAAGACTCTGCAAATAGTAAAGCTATGATTTCTCCAACATCATTTAGAATTAAAAATTCATGACTACCTCAGTGACAGAAATTATGATCATTGGCAGAATTAGTTCTGCAAAAGACTCATCGTTTAGATTGTGGTTGTACATAGTCTGATAAAATATATTATTTTGTATAAAAGGTTAGCAACCATCCCCAAAAAACAATGGTTTTGGAATCCATATCAATAATAAGAACTGATATCAAACATGGTAAAACAAAAACCTCAGAAATTAGACTAGAAGCTTATAAATATCAATGAACATTTGAACCAACTTTCATAAAAATATATATTTCCCATCCTATAAATGCTATTTAAGACACCTGATGATTACTAATCTCTCAAAAACCCATTTATATAAATGAAAATGTGGATTCATTTTAAGTGAGTGGCAGAGTCTTTGCCCTTGTAGACAGAGTAAACAGAATGCTCATTATTTGTCATTTGCATATTCTAATTCATTTGCTATGTAAGAATGATGTTTTGATGATTTCTTGACAAAGACAACAAGGGGGAAACAAAGGAAAATTGCTGAAATACTGTTATAATCTCAGATATACATCATTGGAAAATTCTGTTCCTGTCTTTTAGGATAAGTTCAAAGCCTCCTAAAGTAAAAGTGATTCTAATTTTCCAAAAGAAGGAACCTGAATATTCATGTCATGTCCACTACAAAGGCTACATTCCTCCAATTAAATTATTCAAACAGAACAATCAAGAGATTCTAAAGAAAAAGGCGATCCATCCTTGGGGAAGACGTAATAGCGAGAGCACGTGTGATCTGGAAGAATAAGCCTAAGGAGGCAAGCGGAGCCTTCACGCACCTCAACAGTCCACTGTAGAGAGATGAAGAGAATTTAGAAGAAGAATGTAAAGAGCATGTGCCTTAATGCAATAGGTCTTCTTCTTTTTTGCTGTGCTTTGGGTGGCTATTACAATAATGGGCCATTTTGTCTAGGCTTGGAAGCAAGGGGATATCCAGTCCAGTTTGACTTGGATGATGGAGCACAGTATCGCAGATTTTCCAGGATTGGGAAATTGAAAAAATAACATTTTGGAGAAGCATAACTGCTTCTGTAGTGTGGCCAAAAGAATTAGATGAATACATCCACAAAGTCACCAGAAGTTGAGCATGACTTGTGTCACGACATTTCCCCAAGTGTTTTGTTAAAGTAACATCAGCCTGATAAATTCTACCGCATCGAACAAATATCCCATTTACATTTGCAGCCACAAGGAAAGCCTCTTTTCGCTTCCTAAGCATTACTGACTTGCAGAGATGACGACTACAAATAGCCAAAGGTTGCTATTCTGCAGAGAGTTTGGAGATGTTGTTCCCAGGAGAGCCAGATGGAAGCAAAAAATGAGACACGCAGAAAACAGCACCTCATTTCTCCAACAATTTTATCGCTCACACACAGGTGGGCCCTAACGAAGGCTTATTTTGAGCATTATAATAAACCTAGGCAGAAAAGTGTGAAACCAATATTGGTCCGGCCATTTTTGGAAACAGGAAATGTAGGTGGGGGAAACAACATACTCACAATGGAAAGGTATGGACCCTGTCCCCCCAAATGCACCCTCAGTTCTGAAACTGACATGAATCCCAACATTCATTTCAGTTCTGCAGCAACACGAGCTCAACGTACAGGAAACTCCTTGACTTGTGACCTCAATCAAGCCCAACATTTTCAATGCTAAGCAAGGAATTTGTTAAGCGAGTCATGCCCCATTTTGGGACCTTTTAGCCATGGTTGTTAAGTGAACACTACAGATGTTAAGTGAATTGTGCGGTCATTAAAGCAAATCTGACTTCCCCCATTGATTTTGCTTGTTGAACACCAGCCGGGAAGATTGCGAATGGCGACCCCAGGACGGGACAACTGTCGTACCTACTTGCCAGTTGCCAACTGTCCGAATTTCGACCACATGGGGATCCTGCAACGGTTGTAAGTGTGAAAAACAGTTATAAGTCAACTTTTTTCAGCACCGTCGTAACTTCGAAATATCACAAAACAAACGGTCGTAAGATTTAAGGCTACCTGTATTCCAACATCTTCAACTTTAGGAGAGAGGAATTTCCACCTCCCTTGGAGAGCAGGGCTGGGAGAAGTCCCCCCTTCCCAGTGCCAAAGTAGGGCCACTTGGAATTCCAGCTGTCCGTCTGGGGGATCCAGGAACCCCCCAATTGCGGGTTCCCAGTTCCTGCCCAGCATTCCCAGAGCAAGACGGACACAAGTGGGAGCCTTCCCAGCCTCTCTCTGCTGCTCCAAACGGATCTGGCTGCTTTCTGATGGTTGACAGAGGTTAGTCGAGCCTCCCCCCACCCCCTTTCCAGCAAATGGTCCCTCCTTCCCAGCCCCCCCCCCACCCCTAATAGGCCTTTTGTCCCTCACACTTTATCTGGCTCTTCTCCCCTTTTACCTCAACTCCAGCCTCCCCCCCATTATGCCAAAACCGACACACACACCCGACCCCCTCCCTCCAGTCAGAGCACCCTGGGAACTCCAGGCCCCTCATTGTCTGGGTCCGCCCAGCACATCCAAGCCGGCCTCGGAATTCAGGCACCGGCGCTACCTTTGCAGGGAGGGCGGTATAAGACTGGGGGGGGGGCTCTTCTCCTCCCCCCACGAGGGAGCAGCCAGACGGACGCCCCCCCCCCAGCAGGGATGCCCCCTTCAGAGCCCGGGGCGGTCGGGAGGGGCGACCCATTTCCTCCTTCCCTCCCGCTCCCTCACTCGATGCTGCATCTCCCGAAGTGGGGGGGGACGACCCACCTGGCCCTCCCCAAGGCGGGGAAGGCTCTCCTCCCTCCCGCGCCGCGCCCCCTCCCGCAGAGGGGCGCCTCCCTTTCCCCACCCCCGCCCGCTGGCAGCGCTCCGGGGGGGGCGCCGTGGGGAGGGGTCTCCCCCGGAGATCCCCGCCTTCTCCCCCTCCCCTCCCCCATTGTTCCTGCGCGGGGCCGGGCCGAGGCGGCGGCGGCGGCGACAGGCGAGGCGACTCACCGGGTCGTGGGCGGCGGGGCCGGGCCAGGCCGGGCTCTCGGGGCGGGGCGGACGAGGACCCGAAGCGGCGGCGGCGGCGGCGGCGAGGGCGGAGGAGGCGGCGCCATATTCCTCCCTCCCTCCCTCCCTCCTCGCTCGCCCGCCCGCCCTTCCTGCCTCCCTTCAACCGGCCGCCGCGAGGGAGGAAGGGGGAGGCCGGGCGGCGGCGGAGGCCGTCGGGGAGAGGCGGCGGGGGAGGCCGAGGAGGCGCCTCAGGCTGAGAGGAGGCGGCGGCGGCGGCGGCACCATCGACTGAGGGAGAAGCGACAGGGCGCGGGGCCGCGTGCGTCTCCAGCGGGGCGGGGGGCAGCCGCGCGCGCTCCGAGACGCTAACGCGCACGCGCGCCCAAAGCAGGCCGAGCCTTTGCGCAGGAGCCGCGGCTCGCGCCGCCGGCAGAGCCTGAGAGCGAGCAGGGAGGGGGCGGGGCAGAAAGGGGGGCGGGGCCGACGCTACGGGCCAAGCAGCAGCAGCAGCAGGCGAGGACGCGGGCGCGTCCCCGGAACAGAGAGAAAAGCGCCTGCGCCCGGGTAGCCCCGCCTCCCACCGTCTGCGCCGGGGGAGGGGGGTGCGGGGCTCCCTATGTGGGGAGGGGGCGAGTGCGCGCACGGAGGCGCGCGCGGTGAAGGGAGGGGGCGGGGAAGAAGGATGCGCGCGCCGTCTGTCCGTGGCCTCGCGCGGGCCGGAGGGGCGCAGCCGGAGTCGGCTGCGCGGCGGTGGCGGTGGCGCGCTCTCGCTCGCTCGCTCGCTCCTGGGCGGGATCGCTCTATCTTCTGGAAGGAGTGGTCCACGCACCCCGGCCCAGCCACCGCGCCACCCCCGTGGAGGGTCCTCCGGGCGCCTCCCTGGAGAAAAAAGGGGTATTATTGCCGCCGCCGCTGGGCTTTTGTTCCGGGAGCGCCTCGCCGGCCACGGCGCTCTTCCTCCGCCCGGCCGTTCTGGGCTGATTCGTCCTCCCAGCCGGGACTGATTTCCAGCCTTTGGTGGGCAGCCCCAGGGGTCTCTAGTGCCTTGGGACCCCCGAGCCAAGCCCTGGCTCTGGAGGAGGCTCCGATGCTGTGGAAGGGCAAGGACGGAGGGGTCCCTGGTGTCTCCGAAAACGGAGGAGGACGAGTAGGTTGCCCTCTGAGCTTGCCGGCTTTCTTGCAGACGTTTCATGACCCAACTAGGGGACATCATCAGGGTTAGAAGGGAGGGGGTTTGCCCTCTGTTTATATACTAGTAGTAGCTTTGCCTTGTAAGTGTGGATGGGGTGATGTTTTTTTCTTGGTAATTAAACAGAGCAATCCCCCTCTTTTAGCACTGATGATGTTCCCTAGTTGGGTCATGAAATGTCCGCAAGAAAACCACCCAGCTCAGGGAGCATCATAGTCGTCGTTCTCCGTTTTCCAAGGTGCCAACTTGGCACTGCTTCTGGGCAAATAGATACCCTCCTGGATAGAAACCTGGGCTGCACCCTCGCCAACACCATTTTTATTTTCTATAAATTTCTCTAAGCTTCAATGAGGCCCAGAGGCATTTTTTATGAATTAAGACAGTGGTGGGAAGCGATGCTTTGCTCTGCAGTGAACCAGTTTCTCATTTCATATTTCATGTTAATTAAAAACCTTTGCAAAACCAAGTCGGATAGAACAGGGAACCCATCATACACACACAGGAAGGCTGCATGATTCGTCCCTGCCTGATTCAGGCTGGGAATCTACAATGTTTGGGGGTCCCATCACAACCAGACACCTGGTTTATATTTTATGGTAAACTGGTTTGCTTAAATCAGAATTGATTAAATAAAAGAATAACAGCAGAGTTGATCCAGAGTGTTAACTCACAACCAATTTCACATATATTATCTATGTTAGATCAGTCAATCGATCAGAATAGAGCTGGAAGGGGCCTTGGAGGTCTTCTAGTCCAACCCCTGATCAACCCTCTACCATTTCAGACAGGTGGCTGTCCAGTCTCTTCTTAAAGACCTCCAGGGATGGAGCAGCTTCTGGTGGCAAGCTGTTCCACTAGTTGATTGTCCTCATTTAATTCCAGGTTGCTTCTCTCCATGAATAGTTTCCATCCATTGTTTCTTGCCTGCCTTCTGTGGTTTTGGAAAATAGGTTGACACCCCCCCCCTTTCTTTGGGGCAACCGCTCAAATGCTGGAGTACTGCTACCATGTCATGCAGGATGACCTACAGACAAGTTTTCCACAGCAAAAGAAAAATCAACCAAAAAGATCAACTACTTTTCAGCCAAAGTCCATGGTTTAGATGTGACTTTTCAGGATTTAAAACAATTCTTCTTACTCCGACTTGCAGATAGCTGGATTAGAAACCTACCTTGTCACAAACCTGAGCTTTGCCCAGAAATCTTTAAAATAAACAAGCAAAGCAAATATGGTTGTCCCCATGGGCATTCTATGGAGGGCAAGTGACATTCCAGATGGCACAAAGTTGTGGCTGGGACCTGAGACTCTGCCTCTCCCAGCTGCCCTCCAAAAGAGATGGACTTCAGCTCTGGAATGGGATTTCACACAGTCTTTCCTTGGTCTTTTTAATGGCAGATGATGAGGACTTTGTGTTCTGCCATGAAGTGTGGTCTCTTCCAAACTCATTTCAGAACAGGGCCCCAAATCTCCCAGAATTCCCCAGGTGATGCCAAGAATCACAATCTTGGCAAAGCGGTTATGATGCCCACTCCCATCCACCTAGCTTCGTACTTACCACAACGTTTCAGGAAGCTGCACTCCCATGTTTCTCAGAATGCTTAATTCAGGCAATCCTGGACTTATGGCCATTTGTTTTAAGTGTCAGCCACTGGCCTACATTTACAGTCATTTGCAGTATCCTGTGTTCAGATGACTGCGTTCTACGATGGTTTTGCAGGAAACCAACACTCATTTCCAGTTTATAGCAAAACCAGCTCATTGATTTGTTAAAGTTGCTAAAAAAAATCGTAAAATTGCATCAGTCATATAGATGTGACAAATGTGATGATTTACAACCATGATGGGCAGGTTCCGTTATAGACATAAGCAGAGGACTACTTATGATTAAAATATTCATTACAAGGCAAATTAATATAGATATATAGGCCATTCCTTCCTGATGATTTGCAAACCCACCCTCTAATGAAGGTAAGGAGGGAATTGTGGGATGGTGCCCAGAAGTGGCTACAGGTAATCCTCGACTTATGGCCACAATGGAGTCCAAAATTTCCATTGCTAAGCAAGAGAGTTGTTAAATGTGTTTTGCCTCATTTTACAACTTTATTTGCCACAGTTGTTAAGTGTATCCCTACAAAGTTAGTCGCACAGAATCCGGCTTCCCCATTGTCTTTGCTTGTCAGAAAGTCACAAAAGGGGTTGACCCCAGGGCACTGCAACTGTCATAAATATGTGTCAATTGCCAAGTGTCCAAATAGTTCTGTGATGAGGACGCTTCAAGGGTCGTAAGTGTGAAAATGGTCATAAGTCACTGTTTTCAGTGCCGTTGTAGCTTTGAACGGCCACTAAACAAGCAGTTGTAAGTCAAGGACTACCTGTAGTACACAATACCAGGAGTCTACATTCAAATGGAAGTAACAGCAGTTTTGGACTTGCTGAAGCCCTGGGGAACCAAATTGTTCTTGAGGCTGACAAAAGAAATACCCTTTGGGGCAGGAGATGCTCAACAACGGCCCACCTCCATTATTTGAGTTTATTGTTATCTTGTTCCTATGCATGGGATGTTAAAAGTTTATGAAGTTCTCAAGCTAGAAATCCATCACTGTGACATTTCTCTTATTCCCTCTAGACCACAGCACCCTCTTGCGTTAGGGCTCCGAAACCTTGGGCCTACAAGGCCCGACTGAGCCTGGGGCTCAAGTCCGGGCCGGGCAGCGCCAGGGGCATCATTCGCTCAGCTTTCTTCTGCCACACGAGTCCCCGGCTTCGCGTGAACCTCGCGGAACACGGGCTCCCCCTACTGGAGGCAACCGGCACCTTCCCCCCAACAAACCAAAGAAATTACAGCTTCCGGCATGCAGCGCAGCCGTCGCGTGGTCCGCACGGCCGGGAAAACAACCCTATAGGCTCCTTGCCTGCGCAAAGCCTGACGGGAGTTCCTCCATTCCTAGGCGCTCTTCCGGTTCCTTCCCTCCTTTAGACTACAATTCCCGGCGGGCTGAGCGCTTGGCAGCCGCCCTGTCGGATATCCCGTAGGAAGGCAGAATAGAGTCGGGGGGCTGAAGCAGCTTCCCGGGGGCTCTGCGGGCAGCAGCGGTAGGAGGGAGACTCGGGGGCCATCATGGTAAGGAGGGGCGGGAGTCTCTTTAAAGGAGGCGGGGGGGGTCACTGGAGCAGTGGGGGAGGGAAAGAAACGTGGGGGGGATTCTTGCTTGGGGTCGTAATAAACCCTAATAATGCCTTTATTTTGGTCGGGCGGAGCGACTGGGGGGGGCTCAGCGTGGCCATAAGCCCCCTCAGGCCATGTCATATTTCTAGGGGCCACCCAAGCGTAGATTCCCCAATCCTCCCCCTTCCCTGCGTCTCCCCCCCCCCCAGTTTCCAGCAGCCAAAATAATAAACTTTATTCCCATTTATCACAAAATCTGTCAACCAGCAGAGACTCTGGGGGTTGGGGTGGAATCCCTGGGGTAAATGAGGCTCAGAAAGGGGGCTAGGGGCAACCCCCCCTCCTGTCCTGGATCTGTACAACAGCCCTGAAAGGTAGGCTAATGATATTTTGCTAGGGATGTCCCGTCCCCCCCTCTTCCCCAGCCAACATGATAAAAAATGTAGAAGCAGTGAAATCCAACCTAAAGGAAGTCCTTGACTTAGGACCACAATTCGGCCCAAATTTTTGTGGTTAAGCAGGACATTTGTTGGCTTGAGTTTTGCTCCATTTTACGACCATTCTTGCCCCAGTGGTTAAATGAATCAATGCTGTTTCTAAGTTAGTTTGTTAATTGAATCTGGCTTCCCCGTGGAGTTTTGCTTGCCAGAAGGTCGCAAAAGAGGGGTCCATGTAACCCCGGGATACTGCGACCGTCATAAATATGAGTCAGTGGCCAAGCGTCTGAATCTTGATCACATGACTATGGGGATGTTGCAATGGTCGTAAGTGTGAAAATCGTTCATAGGTCACTTTTGTTCCGGGCCGCTGTATCTTTGAACGGTCGCTAAATGAATTGTTGTAAGTCAAGGACTACCTATATTGGGAAAATTCCCTTGATCTTAACACCCACATCCCTGCAAAAAAACACCTTTTTTAAAATTTGGCAAAGAAGTCGTTGCTGTGCTACTTTCTTGCAAAGTGGCTGTTTCCTGATTAACCAGGACATAAATCTGCTTGCCTTATTCCTGGAATCAAAAGAAAACATGTATTTTGTGGTGTTGTAAGAGATCACAAACTGTTGGCCTTTTTGCTGTTTGTGCTGGGCTGGCTTTCTTGTTTAGGGTGGGTCACTTCCCTATCTAAGCTCCACAGTTGGAAAACGGAGCTAAGCAAAAAAAAATGGGGTCAGGCTAGCAAGGTTTTTGCAATCCTTTTGAGGGGTGGGATGGGGAAATGCCCCTTTCTCCAGTATACAATTCATGCAGCAAAAGGTGGCAAAAGAAAGCAGGCAGTAATTAGATCTGCTAAATGGAGACCAAAGAGGAAACAAATGGTTTTATTGCAGGCGCCTGATGTTAGTGTTAAATTTAGGTTTTACCGACAAAAGAAATAGAGACTAGCATAGATCTATTTCAAGCTATTTAGCTCTCATCAGCTAGTCCCACCCTTTAGATCAGCAACTTTAAGACTTGTGGACTTTAACTCTCAGAATTCAAGTCTTAAAGTTGCCAAGGTTGGAGACCCCTGCTTTATATAGAATAGAATAGAATAGAATAGAATAGAATAGAATAGGGAATGGAAATAGAATTAGAATAGGAATAGGAACATAACAGAATAGAATAGGGAATGGAATGGAAATAGAATTAGAATAGAATGGATAGAATAGAATAGAATTCTTTATTGGCCAAGTGTGATTGGACACACAAGGAATTTGTCTTTGGTGCAGATGCTCTCGTACATAAAGAAAAATAAAACACATTCATCAAGACTCATAAGACACAAGATTTAGTGATAGTCAAGGTTACCAATAAGCTATCAAATCATGCTAGGAAACAAATAAAAACAATATAAGTCTAAAAATACAAGTATGAGAGCTAAAGATGAGAGCTAAACAGCTTGAAATAGATCTATACTACTCTCCCTTTATTTCTTTTGTCAGTTAAAAACATACATTTTAACACAAAAAAATGGTTTTGTCGCGAAAGCCCCTGGATTGAGGCTGAAAGGCAAAAGCTGAAGCCCCGTATGCTCCTCCGTCCCATTATTGGGTAGACCAGGTTGTCCTAATAGACTGCTCCCACCAGAGAGAAAAAACACCCCTGATGTGAGCTAGAGGATCCCTGCACCCTCAGGAGTTCTGTGTTGCAAGTGGGAGCCTCTCACTGCTGGCAGATAAACGATGTTTGGATTCAGGGCATGTTTGTTGATCCTCTTTTACAGATCCGCTTCATCCTGATTCAGAACCGGGCCGGCAAAACTCGTCTGGCCAAGTGGTACATGCAGTTTGACGATGACGAGAAGCAAAAGCTGATTGAGGAGGTGCACGCAGTGGTTACCGTCCGAGATGCCAAGCACACAAATTTTGTGGAGGTAGTACCTTTCTGGCCTTATTTATTGATTAGGTTTTTTTTTTATCCTGCCTTTGTTGTTTATCCAAATAACTCAAGGCAATGAATATACATCATAATCCTTCCTCCTGTTTTCCCTACAACAACAACCCTGTGAGGTAGGTTGGGCTGAGAGAGAGCATGACTGGCCCAAAGCCCCCCATCCGGCTTTCATGCTTAAGATGAAACTGGAACTCAAGGGGACGTGGTGGCTCAGTGGCTAAAATGCTGAGCTTATCAATCAGAAAGGTCAGCAGTTCAGTGGTTCAAATCCCTAGTGCCGCGTAACGGAGTGAGCTTCTGTGACTTGTCCCAGCTTCTGCCAACCTAGCCGTTCGAAAGCACGTAAAAAATGCGAGTAGAAAAATAGGCACCACCTTTGGTGGGAAGGGAACAGCGTTCCGTGCGCCTTTGGCATTTAGTCATGCCGGCCACATGACCACGGAGACGTCTTCGGACAGCGCTGGCTCTTCGGCTTCGAAACGGAGATGAGCAGCGCCCCCTGGAGTCGGGAATGACTAGCACATACGTGCGAGGGGAACCTTTACCTTTCAAACTCCCCACCTCCCTCCATTGGCCAAAGTCAAGTAGTAGAACTCCCAGAGGAATTCTGGGAGTTCTACTTCCATAAGTATTAAAGTTGCCAAGGTTGTCGACTCCTGCTTTAGAAGACCTCATCAAACCTTCTCAAGCCAGCAGATACTTGTGGACACCATGTCCTCCATCATGACAAAATGCCAGCCCCGAATTGTGACGGTGGGGTCAACAATCCCACTCCCCAACACTTAGTGTCTGTGTCAAAATGTGCCTACAATGGAGATTTATTTCGCTGATTTCCCAGCTGCGATAAATGAAGTAAAAAGAATTATATTTACGGCTTAGGCACACATTTGTAATCTTCCTGTGAAGATTTCGATATTCTATGCGTTGAATTTTACTCCCGGGCTCCTTTTTCACTGAAATATGAAATGTGACATACCATCAATAAAAGCCGAGAGACGGAAGGATAAGGCTGGTGAAGCCCACGGTTGCCTGTGAGCCATTTAACCAAAGGGCTGATTCCATCAAGATATTTGTGTGTGTATGTGTGTTGGGAAGGGGATCCTGGTTTGATGGTGGACCCACCAGATAAGGCCAGCCTTCCCCCATCCTTGACCAGCAAACGAGCGCCAATGTTGGTTTCCTCTCCCCTGATGGTGGTTTGCTTTCCTCTCTCCAGTTCCGAAACTTCAAGATCATCTACCGACGTTACGCGGGGCTCTACTTCTGCATCTGCGTGGACGTGAACGACAACAATTTAGCTTATCTCGAGGCCATTCACAACTTTGTGGAGGTGAGTGTGGGCCTGTCCAGCTGCAAAGCAGGCCTGTGTCACACACACACACACACCCCGGCAGCCCTGTCAACATCTGTCTTGGCTTCGAAGCCGTGTCTGAAATACTACCCTTCTGGATGAGTGGATAAAAGAATGACGCAGGCAGTCCTCAAATTACAACAGTTTGCTTAGTGACCATTCGAAGTTAGAATGTGCTTTTCATACTTATGACCATTGCAGCATTCCCAGCGTTACGTGATCAAAATGACAGACTGACTCGTGTTTATGATGATTATAATGTCCCAGGATTGCGTGATCTTCTTTTGCGACCTTCTGACGAGCAAAGTTAACGGGGAAGCCAGATTCACTTAATAACCGTGTCACTAAACCGCAGTGATTCACTTAACGATGGTGACCAGAAAGGTTGTAAATGGGGGATAAAACTCATTGAACAGCTGCTTCGCTTAGCGACAGAAATGTTGGGCTCAAGTTGTAAGTTGAGGGCTACTTGAATCTCTGAAACGACCTGACAGGGCATGGGTTATAGTAATAGTATAGTAATAGAAATAAGGTGGCAGCTTCTCACTCCTTGTTGCTAGAAGAGCTGCGGTGGCACAGAGGTTAGAATGCAGGATTGTAGGCTAACTCTGCCCACTGCCAGGAGTTCGATCCTGACCAGCTCAAGGTTGACTCAGCCTTCCGTCCTTCCAAGGTTGGTAAACTGAGGACCCAGATTGTTGGGGGCCAGAGGCTGTCTCTGTAAACCACTTAGAAGGCTGGAAAGCCCTATGAAGTGAGATATAAGTCTAAGGGCTATTTTCCTTCCTTCCTTCCTTCCTTCCTTCCTTCCTTCCTTCCTTCCTTCCTTCCTTCCTTCCTTCCTTCCTTCCTTCCTGCACAGTGGTTAGAATGCAGAATTGCAGGCAAGCTCTGCCCACAGTCTAGAGTTCAATCCTGACCAGCTGAAGGTTGACTCAGCCTTCCGTCCTTCCGAGGTGCGTCAAATGAGGACCCAGATTGTTGGGGGGAAAGAGGCTGACTCTGTAAACTGCTTAGAGGGCTGGAAAGCCCTGTGAAGCGGGATATAAGTCTAAGGGCTATTGCTCCTCTTCTGACGCTGAGACTGTGCAGAGCTTTTTCCATTACTTGTGACCCCGACCAGTTTCTCCTCCCCATCTTCTCTTCGCCTTTGATCCCCGCAGAAAAGAACTAGTCCATAAAACGGGCTCACCGTGTTCCTGGTGCCTCTCGCAGGAACAGCATGTCCTCTCCCTGCCAACAATGTACCTGGCAAGGTGTTCTTGGCCACCGGGGTTGCATCCCACTTCCTCCTCCTCCTCAGGGTTTCAAGTGGGATCTCTTGCGCAGGGCTGAGGTATCCCCTCCAACCTCCCTCTTCTCTCTCCTCAGGTTTTGAACGAGTACTTTCACAACGTCTGCGAGCTCGACCTGGTCTTCAACTTCTACAAGGTGGGAGTTCATGACTTGACTTGTTTTGAAGGCAACCGTTTGGTGTCAGACCTGCCCCAATCTGATCCTTCAGCAAAGAGAAACCCTTGACTCCGTTGGGTTAAGGCAAAGGGCTCTTTTACTAAGGATGTTGGCTGCAGGAAAGTCAAACCAGCTTGGTGGATACAAAAATAAGGTGTAGGTTTGACCCCCCACCCCCACCCCATCCCTTCTCCCCACCCCCGTGACCAGTCCGTTTCCAGCCAACTAGAGCTCCGCAAGATGTTTTGAAAACTGACTCGTATTTATGGCGATGGCATATCCCAGGGTCACGTGATCCCCATTTGCGACCTTTTAACAAGCAGGAAAAGCAGATTTGCTTAAGAACCTTGTTACTAACTTAATCCATGCAGTGAGTCACTTAACAACGGTGAAAAGCAAGGTCGGATAGCCGGGTAAAACTCAACATCCGTCTCGCTTAGCATGGAATTTGGGGACTCCCTTGTGGTTGTAAGTGGAGGATGGCCTGTTTTCCAGAGGGCGGGGGCCACAGCAGGAAAAGCTGAAATTCTTCAGCGAACAGGATGCAAAAGATGCAAATTTATCAAATTTGCTTATTTGCCGCTCATTCAAGGCCACTCAGCTGGACAGACTCCCGATAAGCTGCTCTCAGGCCGGCGACCATTCTCGGTGGGGGCCTTCTGCGTGGGACCCTTTGCCCCCTTCCCCATTTCAGCATCCCCCTCTGCTCCTTTGCAGGTCTACACGGTGGTGGACGAGATGTTCCTTGCTGGGGAAATCCGGGAAACGAGCCAGACAAAGGTGTTGAAGCAGCTGCTGATGCTGCAGTCGTTGGAATGATTTGGGTGGGTGGGTGTCTCATCCGCTGCCTCTTTGGGGTCCTCTTCTTCCACCGACCCAGCTGCTTCCTGCCAGCCCTTCCTCTCTTCCCCTCCAGCAACCCGAATCACAGATTTGCTCGCTCCGTAACCCAGAGCTGAAGGCTGGCAGGGAGGAAGCGTTTGGGGAAGGGGCTCCGTTGGGGTGTCTCTTCCGTTGGTCCCCCTCCCTGCCTGGGAAGTGGGGTGCCTGTGGAAGAGAGAGAGCTGGCATATTGGGGCTGGCTCGCCTCTTTGGTCAAGGGGGGGAGGGGAGGATTTGGAGAGGAGGGAACTCCTATCCTCCCTGCCACCCACCCACCTATCCTTGCCATTTGATCTCCCACTGCTCTCCACTCTCCCTGTTGCTGGTCTGCTGCCCCCTCCCCTTCTGGCCATCCATGTCAATGTGTTGTGCTGCATCTGCAGAAGAGGGACCATGTCTGTCTGTGTGTGTGTGTGTCTGTGTGTGACTACAGGCACCTGTAATAAATGGATTTGAGCGATTCAACTGCCAGTAAAGCGGTGTCTTGAAATAAATCATCCATCCAACACTGAAAAGAGAGAAGTTGCTCATTTAAATCCTGGCCTATTTCTGGGGGGGACAATGCAGCGCCCCCTCCCCAGCCCACGTTCACCTCCATGAATCGAACAGATCCAATTAATTACGTTTTTGTTTCGGTGTTTTCTATGTGCCAGACCGAGAACTGCTAGACAAAAGGGAGCACCATGTTGCCAAAATTTATGAACCCTTTCTGTAAAATTTGGCAGTCTTCCACTCCTTTTATGCCTCTTTCTCCTTGCTGGACCTGAAAGGGGAAAAATAAATTAGTCCAAGGCCGAGTTTCTCAACCAAAATTAAATTTAATAAGGAAATAAAGGACCAAAATGTCAGGAACTTTTAACCTGTATGGCCTTCAGCTCCCAGTAGTCTCCCAATAGCATGTTTGAGGATGTGTGGACTTCGACTCCCAGAATTCCCCAACCAGCATGAGGCAAGCTGGCTGGGGAATTCTGGGAGTTGAAGAACTGAAGAAGCTTCTTGGATGAGAAGTGAAACAACTTCAAGGAAAAATAAAGTCCAGTTGCCTCTTGAAAAAGCACCTTTGGGACACAAGCCTTAAAAGTTGGCAATGCGGGGCACCCTTGCTCTGAGATACTAGAGGTCTGGCAGCTGATGACATTACCCAGGCTGGCAACGAAATGTTCGGAAACTAAATCGAAACAAGCTTGGAGAGAAAACCACGGCCAAAATCTAAAACCAGAGCTACAAGTCGTCTATTTCAAATACCAGCTGATTTCTTAGCATAAGAGTTCCATAAAAATATTACATTGATTTTCCACCCATCTCCCTGTCATGCAACCCTGTCATGGGGAAAAGAATATTATAGAAGATGAAAATAAGAAACATGTTTTTTAAAAAGAAAAGGAAATGAGGCGGGCGAAATCCCAACCAGTTAACCATGGTTAGGTGGGCCATGCAGACACCTGGCTTTCTCCTGGCAAGACAGTGATCTTTTCCCAGAGTCAATAAATAGAATGAATTCGAAATTCCTAAATAGAATTAACCTTCGCCCTCGATAGCAGAAGCCTCGGCCTGCCACCTGAGGAGGAACCTGCCATCCTTATATTGCTCATACTAATATAATGATGTGTGCCACAGACCAGACGGGCGTCTCCCGTCTCTGCCTGCCAACGCAGCAAGCGTAGAACTCTGCCGAGGTCGCAATGACCGGACTTTTGCCTCTCCGAAATTGTTCCTCCGGAGGCTCAGTCGGCTGTAAAATGCCTGCCTGGGGGGGCCACTTGCCTTCCGTGTTACCCCTGCAGTAGGACGGAGGGTGGGCAAACCAAAGGTGTCCTCTGGCTGTCGATCAGCTCCGTCCTTCTACCTTGCAACCGGCCACCAGGTTTGCTCGGGTGGAGGATTGGGGGCCACCAGGGGGCGCTTTTTAATACTTTGCCTACCCTGCGGGTGGAGTTTTCCTGAGCCTGCTCATGCATCCCTCCCAATCCCCAGGATTTGAACAAGCCAAGATGGACGAGGCCACTGATGGCGAACCTTTCCGGCACCATGTGGCCAAACCGGAACGGGCGTGCATGTGCCCACACCAGAATGCCAGAAACCCGAAGACCAGCTGGTTGGTGTGTGCATGCTTGTTTTTTGGCCGTTTTCAGGCTGTTTTCAGGCCATTTTGGGGTGTTTCTCAGGCAGTTTTGGGCTGTTTTTGGGGGCCAAAAATAGCCCCAAAATCAGCCTGAAAACGGCCTGAAATAGGCTCCCGGAAAACGTCAGTTTTTGTGGCTGTTTTCAGGCTGTGAAGACCAACTGGCTGGCACTGAAGAGCAGCTGGCAACAGCACACGTGCCCACAGAGAGTGCTCTGCGTGCCACCTCTGGCACGTGTGCCATAGGTTCACTATCAAGGGTCTAGGGCAGTGTTGGCAAACCTTTTCGGCACCGAATGCTGAAACGGGAGCGGCAAAAACAAGACGAGCAGTTCCCCGGGGTGCATGCATGCGCTGGGGAGCTGGTCTTCCTGTTCCCGGTGTGCGCACGTATGCTGGTCACCTGCTCTTCCGTTTTCTGGTGTGCATGCACGTGTGAAGACCAGGTGGCCAGTGCGCATGCGTGCCAGTGGCTCAGCTTCCCAGCGCACGGGCGCACCAGGGAGCTGCTTTTCCGGTTTCCAGCGTTCCCGTGGCTGCGAAGGCCAGGTGCGCATGCGAAGCCGAAGAGCAACGGGTGGCGGCTAGCGTGCCCGGAGAGATGGCTCTGCATGCCACTTCCAGCACGTGTGCCATAGGTTGCCCATCCCAGGAGTAGGCTAGGTGTAAGTTCAGGGCTGTTAGAAACTAGAGGTTCGCAGGTGGAACTACTCGAGACTATAACTTGGAAGCAGGAAAAAATGTATTCACATGTTTACAAAGCTTTTTATCCCTTTATGCACAAGGGATGACACAGCTTCCTCTCACAGACATTCACCTTGTACGGTTCACCTGTGTGACGTCACCAGTTTAACCATAACCTAGTTTTTGCTAGCCTGAGCTCTCTTTTATCTCTGTTAGCTGCTTACCTAGTGTTAAAACAGCTTATAATTTTCCATTTAGGGCCGATGTTCAGCATTTACTTTAGAAACAATAACAGTTCCTTTTTTAAAAATAAATAAATGACAGGGTGAAGCAGAGCTGCATTTTCTCTTGGTTTGGTGCATTGTTCTATTGTATTTATTCCATTTTTATCCTGCCGTTATTAATTAGTAAGTAATCATTTTGTTAAGGTGGGACTAGAACTCAGTCTCCTGGTGATTGGCCCAAAGTCACCCAGTGGGCTTTCATGTCTAAGGCGGGACTAGAACTCACAGTCTCTTCGTGATTGGCTGAAAATTACAGAGCCAGCTTTTGTGCCTAAGGCAGGGCTAGAACTCACCGTCTCCTGCTGCCTGGGGAATTCTGGGAACGGAAGTCCATGCATCTTAAAGTCACTGAGTGATGCCGCTCTCCAGGCAGCAGGCCAAACTCTCTGCAAGGCCAACGAATTGGGGCCAGCCATGTGCCTTCCTAGGAGGAGGCAGCTGGGCAGAAGACAAGGCCGCCTTTCATTCATCAGCAGGGGGAAATGCCCACTTTAAAGAACCAGTCCCGGCTGTCATGCTTATCTTTAGAAATATCTTCAGATGCAGCATTTTTATTCTCTGTGAAGGAAATGGGCAATTTTAAAGTATAAATAGATGAGAGAGAGGAAGAGAGAGAGAGAGAGAGATAACACCGGATAGATGACACCAAAATGAGATAAATTATTGATAAATAGATGATAGGTAGAAACAGATGAGAGAGAGAGATGGAAAATTGGTGATCTAGATCAGTGTTTCCCAACCTTGGCGACTTTAAGTCCTGTGGACTTCAACGCCCAGAATCCCCCAGCCAGCATAGCTGGCTGGGGAATTCTGGGAGTTGAAGTCCACAGGACTTAAAGTCGCCAAGGTTGGGAAACACTGATCTAGATCAGGGGTTCTCCAACCTGGGCAACTTGAAGACTTGTGGACTTCAACTCCCAAATTCCTGGCTGAGACATTCAAGTTGCCAAGGTTGGCTGAGGAATTCTGGGAGTTGAAGTCTGCAAGTCTCAAAGGTTGGAAAACCCTGATATAGATGATACCCTAGCACCGAGAGAAAAAGGTAAAATGATTGGCAGACAAACAGATATAGGAGATAGATCAGAGACAGACGGACGGATAACAGATGCCTACCTGGGTGACTCTTCTTCAGCCTTGCCTGGGATCCAGCCTGTTTCTTCAACACCTTTTTCAAAGGCTCCCCGCACGTCTAGGGAAGATTCCCCCAAGGATGCCCCTAACAAGGGAGGGGCAGACCGCACTGCCCCCTTTAATCCTGGTTCCTTGGCAAGGGCCACGTCGCAGGCAGCAATGTTTGTTGATCAGCCGGTTTTACCTGAAAACAGACGCGGCCTTTTCTTGGCAAAGCAAGCAGGTGATGTGGGACAACAGGCCAGGATCCCAGGGGCAGCCGCCAAGAAATGGGCAAACCATGTCCTGACCCCCCCAACCCCCCCCCTCGACAATGCTACACATGGAACTGCTCTTTGAAATCGTCCAGCCTTCAAAACTGTGGCTGGTCAAGCCACAACCGTCTGGGGGTGCACATTTGCTTCGCTGCCTGCACCGGTTTACACAACTTGCCAAGCAGAACACAATCAGGCTGCTGTCCTGGGCTCCTGATCACGAAGCTCCGTTACGTTTACGCCTGCACCCTTGCAGGCACTGCACGGGAGACTTTGCAAACCCCCCGATGGCACCCAAAGCACCCGAAAAAATTTGCACCATTTTTTGCACTCCGCACCCATATGCATTTGCACTTAAAACAGTCTGCGCATGCGCACAACATTAAAAAGGGGGTGGGGGAATTACATTTTTTTTCAATGAAGGTTCTTCTGCGCATGTGCAGAACAGAAAATCAAGATAGCACCGCCGAGGATAGAACCGGTACGGTCACGTGTCCACTGGAGTTAATACCTATTCGGCTGAACTGTACCGTACCAGTAGGAACCCACCTGTGATCCAAAGGCAAGAGAAGAAGCGACGGATGGAAAAGAATCAAGGAGAGAAAAGCAACCTGAAATTCAAGAGGAATTTCCTGACCGGGGGGGGGGGGGGGGGGGAGGACGACGACGACGACGACGACGGACAATCAACTACTGGAAGTTTTTAAGAAGAGATCGGAAGTCATGGGGTTTCCAAAAAGAGATTGGACAAACATTTGTCTGAAAGGGCATAGGGTCATTTCATTTCATTTCATTTATTGGATTTGTCAACCGCTCCCTCTCCCCAAGGGGACTCGGGGCAGTGTACAGACAGAATAAAAAACATTATATACAACAATTACAAAACCCCATAAAAGCAAATTAAACACAAGTCTGTACAATAGTGCAAAAATTAATTAGTGATTAAAACCAAATTAAAATACCCCAAAATTTAAAATAACCGGCCAGGAGAGTTGAGGGATTAGATCATGATTGTGATTGGGCCAGGCCAGCCAATTGGAACAGGTTCTCCTCCTTGAGCAGGGGGTTGGACTAGAAGACCTCTGAGGTCCCTTCCAACTCTGATTTTGTCAACCTAGAATTAAGGAGAATTTTTGCCGACAGTGAGAATGATTAACATGGGGAACGGTTTGTCTCCAGAAGTTGCAGGTGCTTCATCACTGGAGGTTTTCAGGAAGAGATTGGACATCCGCTGGTCCGGAAGGATGTAAGGTGCCCTGCTTTGAGCAGGGGGCTGGACTAGAAGACCTCCAGGGTCCCTTCCAGCCCGACAATCCTGTGTTCTGTTTTGGGGCCACGATTTCTGCAGGCTGGTGATGCAAGCAGGGAGGACTCTGTTGGCCCTGAGTGAGCAGCTCTCCCGCTTCCTCCGCTGGCTGATGCAACCACAGACAAAAATAACAGCAGCCGCAGCAGCAGAAGAGAAAAGGGAAGCCCACATCTGCACCTGTGCAATCATGAAAAAAAAGGAGGGAGGCCCCTAACCATCAGCCACAACCTCCATGCTAACGGGCATGGCTAAGAACCAGTTTCCATGGGGGGGGCGGAATTGAATGAGCGTTCATTCCTTGAGGGGAAAGTTTGGCAGCTGCTCTGGGCATTGCCCCTCCTGGGAGCACCCCAAAGGAAAACTGTCCGCTGGGGAGACCCTTTTCTTGGCGGAGGGGGGAGAATAGTGGCTGTTGTCCGAGTTGCCTCTTTTTTGTGCGGTGTGACTCCACAGCAGGGGTGTCAAACTCAATGCCCGTGGGCCAGATATGACCTGTGGGGTGCTTTGATCTGCCCTACAAGGCCACCCTGGAAGCAGTGAAGGACTGGTCTGCCATTCCTTTGCCAGCAAAAACGGAGCTCCATTTTCTCCAGCAGAGGGTTGCAGGAGGCCGTTGGAGCTGAAAACGGAACCCGGGAGCCCATTTTCTCCGGCAGAGCACTCGGGCCAACAGAGGCGCCCCCGACACAAGTGATGTCAAGCTGGCCACATTCACCCCGGCCACATATATGCTCCCCCCCCAGGTCAAACACAGCCCTGATGCAGCCCTCAATGAAACCAAGTTTGACACCCCTCTTCTTTAGCAATTGCGTCCAACCTTGGCCGCTTTAAGACCTGTGGAATTCTGGGTGTTGAAATCCCCAAGTCCTAAAGTTGCCACAGTTGGGCATCCTTGCTCTACCGCACTTAGGAAAGCAAGGATGAAATGTGTGCAATAAACTTTTATTGGGATGTTGTTTATCATCCTAAGGTCTTCCAAACTGGAGCAAAGGCTGAGCTTCACTGGGTGCCTCTGCTTAAATCCGCACCGCCTACAGCAGCCTGAGGGCTGGGCGTTATGAGGGGTCTTTGGAAGCCCAAGAAGGGGAGGCAGGCAAAGGGGGAACTGACCCCAAACAACTTGCAGGTGTTTCATGACCCAGCTAGGGAACATCATCCGTGCTGGTGAGTGTGGGGTTTGCTCTCTGTTTATACGCAAGGGGCTTGCCCCAAACAGGAACCTTTTTAGAAGGAAGCTCAGAGACCACCAAGGAACCCAAAGTATTTCCCCTCTTCCTTGCAAACTTCACTCCCTTCTAGCATTGACCACGTTACCGAGTTGGGTAATGAAATGTCTAGAAGACAGCTGACAGAGCACTGAGGATCACACAGTATTTCCTTTCCTCCTCCTCCTCCTGCTTTCCGCAAACCCCACTCCCTTCTAGCACTGATGATGTTACCTAGTTGGGTCCTGAAATGTCTGCAAGGAAACCACCAAAGCTCAGAGAGCAACAAGGACCCCTCAGTTCAATCCTGAGCTGCAAATATTCTCTTCTATTCGTCTGTAAGCATTCTTTCGGAATATTTCTGTTCCTTCCTCTCTTTTTTTTTCAATTTTCCTCTCCTTCCTTTAGAATTTTGTGTCTTTTTTTCTTTGCTTTTAATTCATTAAAAATATATATATTTTTAAAAAAACAACCAACTTGGGCAACGAAAAGACTGATGGAGGAGCCAGATGGAGGAATCAGCATCTCCCAAAACTTCCCCCCAGTCAGCAAGGAGGGGGGGGGGGCGTTAGTCATGAGTTGATGCAGTGGTAACCCCGAACAATTCATTCTGCCCCAAACTGGTGGGTCACTAAGCGATAATTGCAGGACCAGATGTCTGGAGCGTTCCGAGGCTGGTACACCACTTGACCAACTGGCCGGGCATTCTGCAAACCTGACCCAGAGCCGGTCACTCTCTGGAACATGGGAGGGGGAGGGGGAGAGGCACCTGGAGGCCAAGCTCAGGTAGCAAATACCTTTTCTGCGGGCAAAGGAGCCGGTGGGGTGATGCAAGGAGGACGTGGCACAGCCTGTTCTCTGCCAGGCGCTGACCTTTAGCGATGCCCTCAGGTGAGAAAGGTGCCCAGGTGAGGTCCAAGTGAAGAAGGAAGCGAAAGGCTCTTCTTTGTCCTCTGGGAGGGTCTGGGGCTCAGAAGAGCCGAGGCAGCTTCCCTGTCTCTTCTGAGGGGCCCAGCCATCTCTTCTGGGGCTGCAGAGGGCACTCCGGGGCAGAGAAGGGCATTTCCTAGTGGTGCCCTCTCTACCATATACACAATTTTTAAAAGAAGAATGCCCCCGGCAATTATCCCTCTCCTGAGCTTTCATTTATTTGTTGCTTTTGGCTGTATGGATGTAAAAGACCAAAAGGGCAGTGTGCTTGGTTGAGAGGAGGGGCAGGGGAGGGGTGGGGTGGGCAGGGGGGGGAGGAGTGGAAAAGAGGTGAAGGAGGGCAGGAGGGGAAGGGAGGGGAAGGGGAGGAGGAGAGGAGGAAGGGAAGGAGGAGGAGAGGAGGGAAGCGGGAAAGGGGAGGAGGAGAGGAGGAAGAAAGGAGGAGGAGGAGAAGAAGGAAGAAGTAGTAGTAGTAGTAGTACTGCTACCACCACCACCACTACTGCTATGGGCCCACTTTGCGCATGCTCAGGGGTTACACTTCCACACGCTGCCGACCTGACCCTCCCTTCCACCTGGAGCTGGATCGAGAACTCTGCCACATCCTGCCTTTTACCCTATGATCCATCCGCATTCTACATTATTGCCGTCGGTTGCTGATGGGTGTTTTTTTTAATCTCAGGTTTGCTCCTTGCCGTAAGCGGCCCAGGCTGTTCCAGAACATCGGCGCTCTGCGTCCTTTGAACGCCTAAGTCCAGGCAAGCCCCAGCCTCACTCCCTGCCTTGATCTCCCCTGCCCTGGGAGCGGTGGCCCTGCCTTTGCCGCCCTTGCAAACGCCCGGGCGTCGGGGCAAAGCTGCACCCCTTGTCCAGGGGCCTCTGGCACGGACAGACGGGTCCCGATTCGCCTGGGATCAAAAGACAGGGATGAAATGTTAATTTCCGCCTCCTCTTTGCCCCCCCCCAAAAAGACAAAGGTGCTCAAGAGAAGCCGGAGGGCCAGTGGGGGGGGGGGCATTGGCAGGCCGTCCACATTCCTACAGGGATGAAAAATCAGAAAGGATTCCTGCCGTGGCTTGCTTGCCAAGGGAGAAAAAATTGTCCCCCAAGCGAAGGCAAAGCCAGCAATTACCTTTGCGTAACTCTTGTCAGAATACAGGTGGGGAGTCACACGGGGAGCCTCCGGGGGGAATTCTGGGCCTTTTCCCACCTGGGCAGGATCCCCTGGAGAAGAGGAGAAGATCTCCCAGAAAGATTACCCCATTTCGCTTCCTCTCCTCCTTTGGCCTCCACGGTTTTCCCACCAACTGGGAAACGGCTTCTACAGGTAGTCCTCGAGTTACGACTGCAAGGGAGGCCAGAAATAAACTTACTAGGGTTGCAGGAACTGGGTATGGCTAGTCTGGCAAACAGAAGGTCTTGGGGGGGGGGGACATGATAGCAGCCTTCCTGTATTTGAGGGGCTGCCACGAAGAAGAGGGGGGTCAAAATATTCTCCAAAGCACCCGAGAGCAGGACAAGAAGCAACGGATGGAAACTAACCAAGGAGAGAAGCAACCTGGAACTAAGGAGGAATTTCCTGACAATGAGAACAATTAATCAGTGGAACTCTTTGCCTCCAGAAGTTGTGGATGCTCCAACACTGGAGGGTTTTAAGAAAAGTTTGGACAACCGTTTGTCTGAAATGGTATAGTGTTTCCTGCCTGAGCAGGGGGTTGGACTAGAAGACCTCCAAGGTCCCTTCCGTTATTCTGTTATTCTGCTATTCTCCTTCCTTCCTTCCTTCCTTCCTTCCTTCCTTCCTTCCTTCCTTCCTTCCTTCCTTCCTTCCTCCCTCCCTCCCTCCCTCCCTCCCTCCCTCCTTCCTTCTCCATCCCTGGAGGTTTTCAAGAAGAGACAGGGCAACCATTTGTCTGGAATGGCATCAGGCACGGATGTCCGACCTTGGCAACTTTGAGGTCTGCCAGTCCCAGAAGTCCCCAGCCAGACGTGCTGAGCCTGCTGAAGTCCGGAAGTCTTAAAGCTGCCAAGGCTGGCCATCCCAGGCACAGGCTCTCCTGCTTGAGAAGAGGGATGGATTGGAAGACCTCCGAGGTCCCTTCCAGCTCTGTTCTTCTGGTTGGAAGCCAGACCAGCCAATATCCAACCTGGGGTGGCAAATTCCAAAGTTTGATCCGATGGCCTCTTGACTACTTGCCCAACTGCTGGCCTCAGTGAACTTCTCTCGATGGGCTAACGATGGAAGGGATCCAGCGGGAGACCAAACCTTTAAGCCAAAAGGAAAAAAAAAACCAGTCTTGGGATCCAGATGATCATTTCTTGGGAAATGAAGAATTCTCCCCGTCAGTTTTATTTGTGCATCGCTGACTTTGGGAGGCACGTGGTTGCCGACTCATCTTTCCTGGTGAGGAGCCATAAAGTTCAGAGGAACGCAGAGGTCAGCCTGTCAAAGGGCTCCGTGTCTGGAGCCTGCCTCTTTTAAAGCAACCGACCTAGACGGGGGGACTCAGGGAGCCGACTTACGACTGCAAGATGGGGAGGGGGGACTGGAAGTTCCATGGCTAAGCAAGGCAGTTACGAAGTGAGTCGCGTCTGATTTTATTGCCCTTTTTTGCCACGGTCGCTAAGCGAATCACTGCAGTCATTAAGTTAATCATGTGGTCGTTAAGCGAAACCAACTTCCCCCATTGACTTTGCTTGTTGCAGGCCAGCTGGAGGGTTGCAAAATTGCAGTCGGCTGATTCTGGGGCGTTACAACTCTTGTGAATATATGCTGGTTCCAAGAGCCTGAATTTTTATTAAGTGACCATGGGATTGTTGTAATGGTCGTAAGTGTGAGGACCAGGCCTAGGCCCCTTTTTTCCATGCTGTTGTAACTTTGAGCAGTCACTAAACGAAAGGTTGTAAGTCAAGGACTAGAGTCATAGGGGTGGAAGGGACGTTGGAGGTCTTCTAGTCCAACTCCCTGCCCCAACCGGTACAATTCAGGTAGTCCTCCACTTACAACAATTCATTTAGTGACCATTCAAAGTTACGATGGCACTGAAAAAAAGAGACTTAGGATCATTTTTCGCACTTACAACGGTTGCAACATTCCCCCGTCACATGATCAAAATCCAGGCACTTGGCCACTGACCAATATTTCTGATGGTTGAAGTGTCACGTGATTTCCCCCTTTTGCGACCTTCTGGCAAGCCAAATCAATGGGGAAGCCAGATTCACTTAACAACCGGGTTTCTAACCTAACAACTGCAGGGATTCACTTAACAACCGTGGGAAGAGATGTTGTAAAATGGGGCAACACAGCTGTCCCACATAGCAACAGACATTCTGGGCTCAGTTGTGATGTAATTCAAGGACTACCCTTTTTTCTCAATCTTGGCCATTTTATGATGGGTGGACTTCAACTCCCAGAATTCCCCAGCCAGCAGAACAGAATTCTGGGAATTGAAGTCCATACATCTCAAAGCGGTGAAGTTTGGGAAAACACTGTTCTGAATAAATTTACTTTCTGGCCAATGACCAAAAACAGCTCTAACCTCAGTGAATTTTCCCAAACTTTCTACAGTAGTCGAAATCAACACAGCACCAGCTTTGCAAACTGCAATGTTAAGTTTAGAAACATCTGTTACAAAATAAAATTTTGTGCCATGAAGCCGGCTGCTCTGATCAAAGCCAGACAGATCCTTCACCCATCCCATCCCTCCAAAGCCACCGATCCTCATAAAAAGGATCTATTCTCACCCACTCCCATCCTTGATGACACAACTCTGCCCCCCTCCAGGGACAAAGTCTTACTCTCCAGGCATCTGCCTTGATGGAGAAAGGTCTCCATGGCAACAGGTACCCAAACTCCTGGTTCATCTCTCTCTGTGTTTTTCCCCTCTGGGAGAGCATCTCAGCAGCTTGGATTCTAAATGGCCCAGTCAAATCTGCAACGTCTCTTCTCGGTGGATCTTCCGAAGGAAAGTGGATCCCATACCAGGAGCCACTTTCTGCTGGCAAGAAGCTGTGATTGATGGTTGGGCAGGCAGACTTCTGGGAATTGAAGTCCACAAGCCTTAAAGTGGCCAAGATTGGAGACCCCTGGGACTCTGGCACATCTGTTTACTTCTAGCAAAGGCAGACAAGCCGTTTTTGGGGCACACCAATGGCTCTTCTGAACAGGGAGGAAATTCGTGAGAAGAATGCCAATGCAGGAAGCCAGAGACTTGGGACAGGGAGGGAAAAAAGAGGAGAACACAACGGCCATGCCATATTTTTCTGTCCACTTACGCAAAGGGACACCCAAGGAGGATCCGGGGGTCTAGAATTACCCATTACATAAAGGAGTCCCTTACATAACCCAGCACATGGTTTTAATACAAACACAAAATACTTGTAAACAGAGGAGAAAATTCTTCCTTCTGGCTTCGTTGTTTTGTTTGCTTTCATGAGAGTATAGCTAAGTCCTCAACTTACAACAGTTCGTTTAATGACTGAAGTTACAGCACTGAAAAAAGTGACTTTTTTAAAGAAGTTTTTTATTTTTCTACAAAAACGCATCGTTGTGTGAATGAGTGTGGATGTACAGAGTTACATTTTAGTACAAATACTAAACAACACCCTTCATATTCAACCCAATGAACAATCTTATAGATTCTCTAACTTCCAACCCGCTTTTTAACTTACCTCACTGTTGTTTTAAGGAAATATCAAGGAAAAAAAGTGACTTACAATCGTTTTTTCAGACTTTGCAGCATTCCCAGTGTCACGCCAAATTCACACGTCCGACAACTGACTCGCATTCATGACAGTTTCAAGGGTCCCAGGACCTTCTGACGAGGGAAGTCAGTGGGGAAGCCGGGTTCACTTAACAACGGTGTGATGAACTTAACTCCAGCAGTGATTCACTTAACAACTGTGGCAAGAGCAGTTGTCTTGTTTAGCAATGGAGATTTTGGGCTCTATTGTGGTTATAAGTCAAGGACTACCTATATGTAAATATTTCCTCATTTGGTTCAATCCCCCCTCCCCCCAGCCCAGACAGAGAGTGTTATGGTAACTCCTGAATTGCAGTAGAGCAGGGGTGTCCAAACTTGGCAACTTTAAGACTTGTGGAATTCTGGGAGTTGAAGTCCACAAGTCTTAAAGTTGCCAAGTTTGGACACCCCTGCAGTAGAGGAAGGCGATCCAAAGAGTTTTTATTGGCGGATTTGAGTTAAACGGTTACAGCGTTTAATGATGGCAACTGATCTACAACTCGATCACAATTGGTCCAAATTCTATTATGTTTTTTTATTGTACTATAGGTTGACAGACAGTCTGCCTTTGACAGACATTTCTGACTGTGCAAATAATGGGTGATAACTCTTCATTTTGCTGAACTTGTTCACACTGTGTAATCTTTTATCACCCGCAGTGTGTAAAAATGGTTTCTTCTAATATACTAATTTTCTACTTAGAATACAGTCTATAGTTAATGTGTGGTTAAGGACATGTGGATAAGTAATTCCAATAATTTTTAGTTTTAAATCTCTAATTCTCTCGGTATTCTAACAGTTTAACAGCCATTTATTGCCACAGAGCTCTCAAATCTACCAAATTTTATCCCTCCCCCCATTTTATTGAAAATTTAAAACATTACAATCCAAATACCTTTAAAATAGTTTTGTATAAATTACAGTATACAGTATTTTGACAGTACTAACATAACCGTTTGTTATTCAAATACACTTTTATACATTCCTAATGATTCCTATATCTATGCATCTATCTTTCGAAGTTGTACATTTCATGTTCCTATTATTTATCGATTGAAAACCAGTTTTCCCAAACTGTATAATATTCTGAGTCTTCCTTGTCCTCTAACTTCAAGGTGAGTTTATCCATCTCTGAACAATCCAGGATTTTTTGGATTATCAAGCAGTCTGCCCGCATGGTATCTATCAGATTTCAGATGCTCTGGGAATATCACTGCTAAACCTGAGAATTTGGAGGTGACAAGCCCCTAAAATCTAAATCAGCTTTTCCCAATCTTGGCAACATTAAGATGGTGCCAGGCTAAAAGTCTCTGCAATCCCATCTCTGCGAGCATCAGGGAAAATAAGGCAGAAGTCCACCAATAAGAAGGGATTCTACCTGTTGGACTTCTGCAGACCACAGCTGGAGTGTCCCTCAAATACAACCTCTGGCCAGAATGCCCTTCACTGAGTCAACAGCTGTGGAGGACTGGAGTCTCCAGGTGGTGTCCTCCAGAGGTTGGCATCCTGGCAGGGAATGAAGGGTTTTGTAGTTTACATCTCTGGAGGACTGGAGGTTGGTGCCCTCGGGATGTTGCTGCCCTGGCAGGGCATGAGGGTTGTTGCAGTCTAAACCTCTGGCAAAAGCGCCCCTTCCCTGAGCTGGCTCCTTTCAGGATATTTGGGCCAGGAAGGAAGGAATGGGGATCACTGGCAGGGGAGGAGGGATGTTGTAGTCCACCCCCTTGGAGGACCAGCGTCACCAGCTGTTATGCATCACATGTCGATGCCCTGGCAGGGGAAGAGGGAAGTTCTAGTCTTCCTCCTCCAAATGTCAGTGTCCTGGCAGGGGATGAGGGAGGTTGTAGTCTACACCCTCTGGGACACTAGAGGTTGGTGCCCTCCAGAATGCGGGTGCCCGCAGCTGTTCTGAAGCCCGACGCCCATTCCTGCTTAGGACTGGGCTCCCTCTGGACGGGGTTGATGGGACCTGTTGCTGAGCGCACCTGGCGGGCCCAGGTGCTGCTCCACAGCCCCCCCCCCCCCGCCGTGCCCCCGCTCCGGAGCCGCACCCGGGAGCCGCGCAGGCTGACGCAATCACCCCCCGCCCCGCCCCTCCTTCCAACCCCCCGCAGAGCGGACTCCCGCCGCAGCCAATCCCAGAGACCCCCTCTCCCTCCTCCCCCTCCCAAGGCTATAAAAGGCAGGCGGGATGCGCGCGAAACCAGCAGAAGGCGGCGGCTCCTTGACGGGACGGGTGGTGTAGCAGCCGGGAGCCGGAGCGAGGGAGCCACGTGTGCCCAGCCGGAGCCGAGCTTCCCTTTGGCGGAAAGCCTCCGAGGACCATGACGGCCAGCAAGGGCGCTTCCAACGGGGACATCGGGCCGGAGGCGAGGGGGTCGACGGTGGTGATGGCCGGGCGGAGCAGCCGGCTCTCCCGCCTGCGGGGCTTCCTGCGGGCCAACCTGCTGGTGCTGCTGACGGTGTCGGGCGTTGTGGCCGGCGTGGCGCTGGGGCTGGCGGTGCGGCGTCCGGGCGGGCTGGGCGCTGCCGAGGTGCAGCTCTACTCCTTCCCGGGGGAGCTGCTGCTGCGGCTGCTGAAGATGATCATCCTGCCGCTGGTGGTCTGCAGCCTGGTGGCCGGCGCCGCCAGCCTCGACCCGGCCGTGCTGGGCAGGCTGGGCGGCTGGGCCATGCTCTTCTTCCTCCTGACCACCCTGATGGCTTCCTCCCTGGGCGTCGGGCTGGCCTTCGCCATCCAGCCCGGCGCCGGCGCCGCCGACCCCAGCCTGGCCAAGTACGGCGACACGGACGGGCTGCCCCCGCGGAAGGAGGTGGTCGACTCCTTCCTCGACCTGGTCAGGTGAGAGAGAGGGCGGAGGCCAGCGAGGCTGAACCTCGGCGTAAAAGGCTTCTCCCAGGGCGGGCGGGTGGGTGACGGACGTCCCCTTTTAGATCAGGGGGTCTGCAACCTTGGGAACTTTAAGCCTGGGGGACTTCAACTCCCAGAATTCCCCAGCCAGCTTTATTGGTTAGGTGAGAGGCGGATGCCAGCGAGGCTGAACCTTGGCGTAAAAGGCTTCTTCCAGGGCAGGGGATGGATGCCGGCTTTCCCTTTTAGATCAGGAGCTTCGTGGACTTCAACTCCCATAACTGGGAATTCTGGGAGTTGAAGTCCGCCAGAATTAAAATTCCCAAGGTTGCAGACCCCTGTTTTAGATCCCCTAGCCATCATCACCTTCAGGGGTTGTTTTCCAAAAGGCACCTGGACTTTTTCCCCTGTTTTGGGGAGGAAAACATTTTGCTTCTCATCTTCAGTTCATTAAAAGAAGCAACATGCTTTCCAACCCCCCCCCCCCCCCCCAAGAAACTACAGTTGCCTTTTGGAAAAGAACCTTCTGTCTATGACCTGGATGATTGACAGCCTCCATGGAGGGACATCTTCAAGGCTTCCCAGATGTTGGGGGATTTGCTTCCTGCAAACATCTGGCAGGGGAGGAAAGATTGCCCCCCAACTAGAAGGGGGCATGCACGTCTTGCAGCCTGGTGGGCTGGATTGTGGCCACGTTCTCCTGTGTGCGATGCTCACTTTGGAGACCGAACCCTCCCCCTCCCCCCAATGTGGCTGGGTGTATGAATGAAGGCGTGTGTCTGTGTGTGTGTCCATGTGTGAATGAGCCTTTTGTGTCTCAGCCAGTACAAATAAAACATCCCATGCTTTGCATTTGGGGCTGAGCTCGGCTAGGGAGCCCTGCAACATATGGCAGGGACCGAAAGGCCACGTTGGATTGAGCCACGCAAGGAGCAGCGTTTCCGAGCAGTGGGACTTCCCCCTGGTGTATCCGGATCCGGGCTGGGTGATTTGTTATCAGCCCCTTTTCTCAAGAAAATTGTAGCACACAGCAACCCTCTGGGAACATTGCATCATCGAACTGGATCCAAAGATTGAGCCCCCTTCAATTAACCACAAAGGGCGCGGAGAGACGGTTCGGCCCACTCAAGTTAGCGCTGGCCAGGGGGGTCCCCAGAGGGCTGGTGCTTGGTCCCTCCCTTCCCCTCCCTTTTCTAGCCTTCTCCCTCCCCCCCCCCTCACCAGTTCCACCCCTCTGTGACATTAAAAATCTGGCATTTTTTAGGATGCAAAATTAGAAAGAGACCAACTTTCCTGCTTTCCTGGGGCATCCTGGGTTCTCCTTAAAAGGGCATTGATCATAGTCTGTCCCCCGTCCCCCCTTTACACCCAGACATGGTACAGAATGTTCTCTGGTGGCCCCTCCCCAACAGGCTTTTCCGTAACTGACATGGCTTCTGATGAAATATTTGGGGTGGGAGGCAGAGTAGAGAGACGTAAGAGGAAAGCAGATGGCTTTTGGGATCCTGGTTTGCAACCTCAGGTCTGCCCTGTCCTCCCCCCCAAGAACCATCTGTTGCTTTGAAAGATCCTTTTGGGGGGGTGGGCAGGTACAGAGGCGGGAGTCTCTTCTAACCAATTGTGGCTTATTAGCCAGCTTGTCTTGGTTCCCTCCTGCCATGCATGGTTAAAGCTAATTTCCAACATCCATTGCAATTGGGCAACCCTGCTTGTGTGTGTCGTTACCTAAAGGAAAATAAAAAACTACTTTTTTTACAAAATTTGCACTAATTGCCCCCAAGTTTGGGAAGCCCTGTTGTAACAGCTGCAAAGCTGGCTGGGGAATTCTGGGACTTGAAGTCCCCCCATCTTCAAGCCACCAACTTCGAGAAACACTGCTCTGTCTAAGCATCTTTCTGGATTTCTCCTCGTGTTGTTAACGGAGGTAGCCAAGCAGCCACAATTGGCAGTCCCTGGAGGCAGAAAAAAAAATCCCCGATGTGGGTGATGACTTACACGTCTTCCAGCGAAATTTTAAACTCTGGTGCTGGTTTTGAGAGGTGCCAGGACTTGCAGCTTGGCCCTTGCGTGTCCCGGGCGCAAGTTTTCCCTTCAAGCGTCTTGGAAAAAAATCGCTCTAAAAACCCATTTAGCAACCAACAAAAGCACTGCGGTTTTGCCCAAAAACCACAGTTTGCAAGTCGCCGTTCACTTGAATTATCCACCCCGTCTCTCTGGAACACCTTTGGCCTCAGGATAGGCATATACAAATTCCCAGAATTTCCTAGCCAGCTGAGAATTCTGGGATTCGGAATAATGGCTTAGAAAGAGCCTTTACAGTTTTCCTCCAGAGCTTCTGAGGAATGGAAGTGAAGACAGAGGGTTAGACGCACATCTTAGTTTGCAAAATGCCAGCGAGGCTAAACCTTGGCGAAAAAGGCTTCCTTTTTAGAGCATCGTTTAGAATCGGCAAACCTATGGCATGCGTGCCAGAGATGGCACACACAGACCCCTCTCTGGGCATGCGCGCTGTCACCAGCTGCTTTTCTAGATTTTGGCGCACGCATGCTGGTCTTCGCAAGCACCGGAGTGCTGGAAAACAGCCCGAAAAATGGCCAAACCCCAGACCATTTTCTGAGCCATTTTAGGCTGTTTTGGGGGGACAAAAACAGCCCGAAGAATTACCCCAAAACAGGCATGGATGCACCGGCCACCTCCTTGGTGCTCCGGCAGGGACCCATGCATACAGAGGCTTTTTCTGGTTCCTCACCTATTTAGAACATTCTATGAGAAATACTGTACAGGGGAAGAAGAACAAGGAAGTGAAGAGGAGCTAGAAAGTGGAAGGCAAGGCCAAGAGGAAGAAACATCAGAAGACAAAGAAAGAAGAGAGAGAGCAGAAAAGGAGGACGCGAGAGGGAAGAGTCAGATACAAACTAGACTAGGTGGCTTTTGTAATTCAGGTTTTTTTTCTGACTAAATAATACCTTAAATAAAATTGCTCATACTGTGATGTATGGGCAGTGATATATCCTTAAGAATTGGCTCTCCCCTTTTTTTTTTTACTCTCTCAACTCTGGTCATTACAAATACGTTCTTTTTTTTTTTAAGTCCAGAAGGAGTCATTATACAGACTCCCACCTACCCAGCTTCCTTCCCCTTTAAACAGCTCACGGCCACGAGGCCCTTCGGCTTAAACCTACTTCAACAAAAAATCAGAATTTCCAAGTTTAGCATCATGGAAAATGTGATTTATATATCTGTCCTGTTGACGTCTGCTGGAGGGAGAGAAAGAGCTTTTTAAAAAGCCTTGAGAGGCAGAGAAGATTTAGCTAAAGTGGTGATCGATGCCCTAAATGAAATCCTTCACCTGCAACCCATTTTTTTCCTCTTTCTGACCGTTTTTTTTTCCTTGCAAAATGGGCGTTGCAAGGGGATGGATCTTTCCGCCAAATCTGATGCAACATTTCCCTGTTGTTGAGTTTCTTTGCCAGGGGGAGGTTGGCTGGTTTTTGTTTTTTTCTCTTTCTGTCTTTTTCCTCTTCTTCCCGAAACCTGCCTTAAAAAAAGGTCTCATTTATGAGGGGGGGTTATTTCAAGACCGAAAAGCAAATAGTTTCAGATTTGCAGGCATTTTTTTTCCAGTAAACAGAAAAGGGTGTTGAGTTGTATTCAGCGCATCGAGTAAACTGAGGAAAGCTAGTAAATTGGGGGAAATGCAGATAGCATTTATTGGGGGTGGGGTGGGGTGGGGGACAAAAACTTCAGGAAGGGGAGAAAGACACGCTGGCCTGAATTGCTTGTTTTTTTTGGAAAAAATCTGATTTTTGCAAGTTTTTGAGAGAAGTTTGTTCAAGGAAGACATTACATTTTTTCTTGGGTTCCAATTTTTTTTAACGGTGCTGAATTTGAGCACAATGAAAATCTCCTGGGGGGGGGTTGCAAAGACCCTTGCCCTCCCCCCTTTTATGGGATGGTCTGTCTTCAAACCATTTGCCGTGTTTTCTAGTTTGCAAAGTTATGTGAGTTGTCCTGCTTAAAATTAAGAATTAAAGTTGCAGGCTTGGGGGGGGGGGGGGGGCTTAACAGAACCCAACACAGCTCCACAAAATATATAGTCCTCGACTTACGACCACAATGGAGCCCAAAGTTTTGGTCACTAAGTGAGGTGGTTAAATTGCTTGTCAGAAGGTTGCAAAGGGGATCACGTGACCCCAGGACACTGCAACCGTCATAAATGTGAGTCAGCTGGCCAAGCGGGCAAATTTTGAACACGTGACCATGCGGAGGCTGCAACGGTCGTCCGTGTGAAAAACGGTCGTAAGTCACTCCCCCCCCCCCCCTGAAAACAAATGACTGGAATGACTCTTGGCCTTGGTTTGCAAGTTACCAACATCCAACTTAGCCTCTTGGTAAAACGGGCGGGCAACCGGTTTAATAATAAATAGACTTTAAATCCTTGCAGACAAGGATGAGCCAGGCTGCTATTTGCACACACATCCGGAAGAGCCCAACATAAAAATGAATGGCCAGCAATTCAGGCCGAGAATGAGCCCTCGTGATGACTTTACTACCTGTAGTCTGGGAATTGTGGAGGCTTCGGGAGGAGACGGAAACGCCTCCAGTGGCTGGAGGTCAGCACCACCTCCAGATCCAAGAGGAGCTGGCCAGCTTTGTGCTCCTCATTCAGCCCTCCTGCGGAAGCCGGCTTATAGCTGGCTAGGCTGAACTGAGGGGTCCTTGGTGCACTCTGAGTTTGCTTGTTTTCTTGCAGATGTTTCATGACCCAACTAGAGAACATCATCAATGCTAGAAGGGAGAGTTGAGTTTTGCACAGTGGAGGAGGAGGAGGATGACAACAACAACTATGGGGTCCTTGGTGCTCTTTGAACTCAGTTGCTTTGTTGCAGACGTTTCATTACCCAAGGAAGTAACATCATCAGGGCTAAATGGTGCAAAACTCACTCCTATATAGCACTGACAATGTTACCTAGTTGGGTAATAAAAACCTCTGCAAGAAAGCACCAAGGACCCCTCAGTTCAACACAGAGATACCAATGTTCTCCATTATTGGTACTCCTAACTTTGGGTGACGGGTATCTCTGCCCACTGAGTGCCAGGGGCAGGAGGGAGTGAGCAGAGGCATGGAGATGCGTTTGGGACTTCCCAGATGTGAAGCCACATGGCGCACAAGATGGATCTTGATCTGGCCCAGCAATGATGTTACTAGACTGCACTTTTAATGTACTGAGGATTAGTTGTGGGTCCTGTATTCCCACAGAGTTGTATTCTAGGGAAGCTGGGGGCTAAGAGAAGCCACCAGCAGGTGAGGAGGTAAGAAGGGGGAAAGGGGAGGTGTGGACTGGTGGACATCAACTCCCAGAATTCCTCAGCCAGCCATGGAATTCTGGGAGTTGGAAATCCACAAGTCTTCCAGGCGCCAAGTTGGCAGAGAGCCCCGTTCGTTCAGATGTTCTCCAGAACTTCCTTTGGTGGCTCCTGATGCCAAGGGCACAACATGTTCCTTTTGGAAAGAGAGCCACCAGCTTTGGGGAATGAGGGTTTGATCTTAGGTTGTCCTCCGGTGGTGTCATGTCCAGAACAGGACGAAGGAGAGGAGGCAGAAGGGGTGTGTGTGTGATGAGACTGGACAGGAGTCCAAGCCTAGATCTTGGCCAGGAAAGTTTAACTCCACGATACCTGATCTCTGCGGGGTTTATTCTTGGTGAAGCTATGCTCCTGTGACTGAAAGGCCAGCAAGCATGTTGGCTCCTGTGTTGACACGGTTGCCAGAAATGGATAAATGGACAACAGGTGTGGACGCAGGAAAAGTACTGTTTGAGGTTGCACAGTGCCAACCTTGGAGGGGGCTCAGCTGTTAGCTGTGGCGGCTAAAAGAGAGGGAGAGAGTTGGCCACTTGAACATCGGGAGCAGAGGAAGGGGGGTGGGGTGGACACCCCCACTTTCTGGACCCCCGAGGAGAGAATCTATGCAGCTCAGGGTTGAGTCGTGGGGTCCTCGGTGCTCTCTGAGCTGGCCGGTGGGCTTGCAGAGGTTTCATTTGTTAAACCAGGTTACAGGATCAGTGAGAGTTCTGAATTTCTTGGGCTGGATGTGAGTTCTTTGTGGCTTAGATCCAGCTGGGGAGCATCCCGATCGTCTCTACCCAACGGTGGCAGTTGGAAGCAGTACGGACTTCAACTCCCAGAATTCCCCAGTCATAAGTGAAGGTCTACTTGTGTGTGTGGGCGTGTGCGCGCGTGCTATATCCGTATCTCAAACTGAGCAGCATATAATAATAATAATAAGTTTGAATTTATTAGCCGCTCCCTTTCCAAGTAGGACTTGGGGCGGCGTACAATGGGGCATATAAAACATAGAGAATATACAAAAACACATAGGCATACATACAAAACATACATACGCATACACGGACACGGACTCGGAGGAGGTAACAATTTACACCATATAGATAGTTAAAAACCAGCATTAAAATACCCCAATTGTAAGAACCCAATATACAATTAAAATTTAACGTTTAAAGTACAATTTAAAAACAGTTAGGAGGAATAAGAAAAATTACGATTGAGCCAGGCCAGATAATTGAAAGAGGTGGGTCTTCAGCTGAACACGGAAGGAGCGGAGATCGGAAGTAATCCTGATGTCACGGGGGAGGTCATTCCACAGGGCTGGGCCCATCACAGAGAAGGCTCTGCTCCTGGGTGTCGCCCCCCGGCACTGTTTGGCGGACGGCACCCGGAGAAGTCCCTCTCTGTGTGAGCGAGTTGGTCGTAGGGATGTGTGGGGCAGGATGCGATCCTGCATGTAACTAGGCCCTGTGCCATGAAGCGCTTTAAAGATCATAATCAAAACCTTGAAACGCACTCGGTAGACCACAGGAAGCCAGTGCAGCTCGCGCAGGAGAGGTGTTACAGGGGAGTATCTAGTCCTCCCCATAATCACCCGCGCGGCCGCATTCTGGACCAACTGTAGTCTCCGAGTGCATCTCAAGGGAAGCCCCATGTAGAGAGCATTGCAGTAATCCAGGCGAGACGTCACTAGCGCATGGGTGACTGTGCGTAGGGCATCCCGGTCCAATAAGGGGCGCAATTGGCGCATCAGGCGAACCTGATGGAACGCCCCCCTCGCCACAGCTGTCACATGGTCATCCATGGACAGCCGGGCATCTAGGAGGACGCCCAAATTGCGCACCTGTTCCATGGGGGCTAGTTGGACGCCCCCAATGGCCAGAGATGGAAGCACCTCATTGAACCGGGAGGCCGGAAGCCACAGCCACTCCGTCTTGGAAGGGTTGAGTTTTAGTCGGTTGCCATCCATCCAGACCCGTACGGCCTCCAGACACCGGGACATCATTTCGACGGCCTCATTGGGGTGGTTCGGGGTGGAAATGTATAGCTGAGTATCATCAGCATACAGATGATATCCCACCCCAAAACCACGGATGATCTCGCCCAGCGGTTTCATATATGTGTTGAACAGGAGAGGCGAGAGCACCGATCCCTGTGGCACTCCACATGTGAGTGACCTCCGGGTCGAACTCTGCTCCCCTGCCAACACACGTTGCGTCCGATCAGAGAGGTAGGAGCCAAACCACCGTAAAACGGTGCCCCTGACTCCCAACCCCTCTAGCCGGTGCAACAGGATACCATGGTCGATGGTATCGAACGCCGCCGAGAGATCTAATAGGACCAGGATAGAGGAACAACCCCTATCTCTGGCCCTCCAGAGATCATCCACCAATGCGACCAAGGCCGTCTCCGTGCTGTGCCCGGGTCGGAAGCCGGACTGGCACGGGTCTAGATAATCATTTTCCTCCAGGTGGCGAGGGAACTGCTGTACCACCACACTCTCTACAACCTTCGCTAAAAAAGGAAGGTTGGAGACTGGACGATAATTGACTAGGTCCATTGGGTCCAGGGAAGGCTTCTTGAGCAAGGGCCTCACCACCGCCTCTTTCAAGGCGGCCGGTAGAGACCCCTCGCCCAACGAATATGAATTAAATAATCAAGAATTCCAGCGTTCTCACAGATGCCCATTTATCTCCTCTTCTCTTACCCCCAGGAACATCTTCCCTTCCAACTTGGTGACTGCTACATTCCGATCGGTGAGTTATTTCTTTTTTTCTTCCTTCCTTTCTTCCTTCCTTCCTTCCTTCCTTCCCCTCTCCCCTCCCCTCCCTATAAAGTGGAGGAACAGAATCTAGAGTATAATTTAGATATTACTAAGGTTTTATATTGTGATGTCGTAAACTGCCCTGCTGCGTCGCTTAGGTGAGATGAGTGATGGGGACACGTAATCAGTAAACAAATAAATTGAAAACAAATAAATGAACTGGGCGCAAAGGGTTGTGTGAAAGAGGGGAAGAGGACTCGGGGGCCAAGTGTAGGGCTGAAGACCTTTGGCAACAGCTGTTTTGATGCTCTGGGATGGGATTGAGACAAAAAAATAATCCTGTTATTTGAGCCGCTCCCATTCGGAGGCTCTTTGGAAAGGGACTAAAACTGGGGGCTGTCACCACATCTTATGACAGCAGCACAGGCTGCTCTCTGTGACCCCGGGTGACTTATGGAAGAAGAGAGTTCTGTGGATGGATCAGAGGTTTTCCAAAGCCTCTTTTCCAGAAAGAATGGGAGGATGCGGGAAAACTCCCTTTGACCATCAAGAAGGTCCAGGACAATTACTGTATTTTTCGGAGTATAAGACGCAGCAAGGTTTTGAAGAGGATTTTTTTAAAAAAGTTTTTGCACTCTACAAACCTCCCCAAAATGGCCCGTTTTTCGCAAAAACGGGCCCATTTTTTTTTCAAAAAAAGGGCATGATTAGCCCTTAGGAGGCTTGTAGAGTGCTGGGGGATTGCCCCCCCCCCAAAAAAAAAACGAGTGAAAAATAGCCCGTTTTTCACGAAACCCATTTTTGTAAAAAAAAAAAAAAAAAAAGGAGGGGGGTTGGATAGCCTTTAGGAAGCTTATAGTGCTGCTGGGGGCTGGGGGGGCACAAACTGGGCCGTTTTTAGCTCATTTCTGCCCTCCCCAGCCCCCAGGAGCACTCTGGAAGCTTCCTAAAGGCTCTGCAAGGCCATTTTGGTGAAGAGGAGGGGGTTTCAGGAAGCAAAAACTGCTGTATTCTGTGTATAAGACGCACCCAGATTTTCAGCCTCTTTTGAGGGAAAAAGATGCGTCTTAAATACGGTAATTGCGGGTGTATGTTTATCATATTTAGGGATCACCCATCTCCCTGGCAGAGAGACTTGATGGTGGACAAATAGACATAGCAGCAGCTATTCATAACTCCCGTGTTTCCCCCAAAATAAGACAGGCTCTTATTTTCTTTTGACCCCCGAAATAAGCGCTTGGCCTTATTTTCAGGGAGGTCTTATTATTTTTGAGGTGCAGGAGGCAGCGAGCGTGGTGACCGCATGGCTGCTGCTGGGTTACAATATTTTCAGGGAGGGCTTATTTCAGCACATGCGCTCAAAAACTCAATTGGGCTTTAATATTCGGGGAGGTCTTATTTTCAGGGAGAAAGGGTATTACAATAAAAAAAGTCACAATCAAAAATAAAAGAGTTAAAAATTAAATTCAAATTCAAAATGTATCCAGAGATGCAGGATGAGGATTTCCCTACCTCACTGTTTGAAGGAAGAACTATCTAACTATCTATTTATCTGATTTATGCGTTGCTCATCTTGTCTAGAATGCAAGACTGGAAGAAGGGCCGTGTTTCTGCTTTGGCAGAGAAAGGGTGGGCGAGATGTTCTGTTCCCTACCCTCTCGTAAACTCTTGCTTAAGACCCCCGCCTCGCCCAGCCATTTCAAACTCTGGCATCTCATCATTTTTGTTTTGGGTACACAGGTCATTGAGTCAGTTTGGCTTAATTTTTAATGGCCGTGTTAATTTAAAAGGCCAATTTCTGGACCCCGGATAGACTTTTTGCTGAGTTTTAACAATTTTGTCCTGGCATTAACTTCTCATTCTCCATGCCCCTGCCTTCTCAGTGGTGCAATCACCTGCCTTTTCCAAAGATAAATATACCAGCTGATTTTGCTTTTTGTTAAAGGCAGAAACGGGGAAAAAAAAGATCTCTTTTTCTTCCTTCCATCCCGGAAGCCGATGCAAAGTGGCAAAGGCTTAGTCTTCCTTGGCACGGATTAGGGGCAAAGCTTTTGTCTGCCAGTTTGTGTAAACTCTGAGCCTGAATCAACAAAGACAACTTTGAAAGGAGTGGTTTCTTTTTATCCAGATATTATGTGGTGTGGTCCTCCTGCCCTGGGCATACTGGGTCTTGTGAGGGCATGTGGTTGGCACAAGAGTCACCAGGAAAGATCTGACGGGGTGTGTCTCTCCCAACCCCAAATCCTTTTTCCTGGAGAAAGCGCAGCGAAAACAAGACAATCTGTTGTGTTTTCCTTCTTAGTACTCAACTGTTCATAAAAAGGATGAAAAGAAGAACACGGGTCTCAGCAGCATGGCAGCACTTGAGAATGGAACCAACTTTATGAACAAGACAGTCTTGATGGTAAAAAAAAATGCAAGAATGTTGTGTAGTGTAAGGCAGGGGTCCCCAATTTAGGGCCAATTTAGAACTGGGCCAAGTGAGTGGGGTTCAGCTTGACTCGTATCGTTCACATGAATGCAGAGGTCAGCTTGCTTGGGCAGCGGGTTGGACTAGATGACCTACAAGGTCCCTTCTGTTAAAATAAGTCGAGCGGTGCGCCCATGGCCAGCTCAGGAGTCCTGGGAGTTGAAGTTCGCGAGTCCCAAAGGGGCCGCCGTTCCCTACCTCTGGTTTTCGGTCTGTGCTGACGGTTCTCTCTCTCCTGCAACCAGAGGCCGGTGGGCGAGGAGGTGGAAGGCATGAATATCCTCGGCCTGGTGGTCTTTGCCATCGTCTTCGGGATCGCCCTGAGGAAGCTCGGCCCCGAAGGGGAGAACCTGATCAAGTTCTTCAACTCCTTCAACGAAGCCACCATGATCTTGGTTTCTTGGATTATGTGGTAAGGATGCTGCTCGTAAGGACCCTCTTCTGGGCCACAAAAAGTGTGTGTCACAAGCTCCTTTTGAGGGCCTGAATTTAGGGTTTGGGACCCTTAACTGCTCCAATCCGGTGCTGGTTGACTGTTGTGGCCTGTGAACCACGGAGGAGGAGGAGGCGGTGTGGGGGTCAGGGTCAGCATGAGGGCAGCCTGAGAGCTCCGAGGAGGAAGAGGGAATGGAGCTGGCAGAAAAAGAGAGGCGGATTCTGGGCTGTCCATCAGCCCTCAGGTGGAGAGTCAACAGCCCCCAGGTCTGAAGATGCTGATGAGGAAGAGGAGGAAAAGCTGGGCCCAGTGCCTGACAGAAGGCAGAGGAGAGGAGAGCAGTGGAAATCTATGGGCCGGTCCTTGGGAAGGAAGAGCCAGCCCTGCTAGCAAAGCCCCACCCTAACTCTGGGGATAAAAGGCAATGGGTGGAGATGAATAGCTTTGGCAAACAACTATTCATCTCCCGCCCAGACGAACTTCTTAGCCTGGGGTGAGAGAAATTTTGTGCCGGCGCTCCTAATAAAGGAGTTTCTGAGTTCACTGAAGAGGCTTGTTGTGTTTGGGGAGCTGGGTCAGAGCATTGGTTTTTTTCTTAGGAAAAGTTGGTTTTTGAGGCTGGAAGTGTTTACATCTCTACGGCTTCTTGCCATGTATTCTTTGACGCAGGAGAGGGGTCCTGACCCCTTTGAGTTCTGCAGTGGAGCTGGGTTTTTTTTCCTGCAGCCAGAAGGACTAGAAACTTGAGGTGGGGGTTGTTTGATTGAGTTTCTATAACCTTGCGAAAGCCTTCTTGGATTAAGAATTAGGGCCTAATCCCAGTTTATCCAGAGGCTGAATTCGCTCGTTTCCCCACTGTTGACTGAATAATTAGTTAGCCTGCAATTAAAGTGGGCTGACTCAGTCTCTTCATTCAGCCTTCCCCAATCACCAGAGGTGGGAAATCTTGCCAAAAACCGTAACCCTGGTTTGAAGCGTCCATATTCCCATGGTACACTAAACGCAGACAAGCCATTTTATGGCCCAGCATTTTGTGAGGCAACCAAACCAGCAAATGTTGCAGGTGAGTCTGGCTATATCCTAGCGTGGTATAAGTAGTCCTCGACTTACAGCGGTTCATTTAGTGACCAAAGTTACAACAGCACTGAAAAAAGCAACTTATAACCATTTTCCACACTTACAACGGTTGCAGCATCCCTGCCTGGTCACGTCATCAAAATTCAGATGTTTGGTGACTGGTTCACATTTATGACAGTGGTAGCGTCCTGGGGTCTTTTGAAATTAAGGTTAAAACTCAGTTAAATTTAAAAACTACCTAAGTCATTGCTTATTTTGGGTCTTTCCTTTTTTTGTTCCAACCATCAATAAGATTTATCCCAGATCATCTAATATTCTGATTCGTCTTTGTTCGTCAATTTATCCATTTCAGCACAAATCAGAATTTTCCTAATTACATTCTCTTCTTGTGGGATTTCCCTGTTTTTCCAGTTTTGGGCAAACACAAATTCTTTGTATTATTAAGTAGATTACTCCCTTGTTAAAAAAGACATTAAACATTCAAAATGAATCAAGAATTGGGTGATTTTTGTTAATTAAAAAATTAACAAAAATTGGGTTTTCTGCCTCTGGACAGAATTGCAAGGTGGGTTTCAGTCATGGACCCCCAACCTTTTGGGTACCAGAGATCAGTTCCACGTAGAAAGATTTATCCATGGACTGGAGGGGCCGTTGTTTCGCGTGCTGCTGGCATCCCTTGGATGGGGCTTCGCTTGTTGGCACAACCAGGTTTCTGGCATGCCACGGACCGGTGCCAGTCCACGAACTGGGGGTTGGGGGCCCCTGGGTTAAAGTTCTGCTGATGCCCCCAACTTCCCTCCAGCACTGGATGCTGCCCTGGGACTGGATCTCCAGCTGGGCTGATGGCCTCTTCTCCTTCCCAGGTTCGCCCCCGTGGGTATCATGTTTCTGGTGGCCGGGAAGATTATGGAGATGGAGGACGTGGTGCTTCTCTTCACCAGCCTGGGCAAATACATCTGCTGCTGCCTGGTGGGCCACGCCATCCACGGGCTGCTGATTCTCCCAGGGATCTACTTCGTCTTAACCCGCCGGAACCCCTACCGCTTCCTGTGGGGCATCTTCACCCCCTTGGCCACCGCCTTCGGGACTTCCTCCAGGTACTCAGAGACCACCAGAGGGGCAGGAGGTGGGGTGGGATGGGTGGAGAACCATCCACAAAGATGTCTGCTTGGGATGCAGGCTTCATGTCAAGACCCGTAGAAGACAATCGTTGGAGCTGGGGGTTGAACTGGGGGGACCTGGGTGCTCTCTGAGCTTGGGTTTTTTCTTGCAGACGTTTCATGACCCAATTAGGTAACAGCATCAGTGCTAGAAGGGGAGGATTGTGGACAGGAGAAAGAGGGAGGAAGGGTCTGTTGTGTGTGGTTTTCTTGCAGACGTTTCATGACCCAACCAGATAACGTCATCAGGGCTCCAAGCGAATAGAGGTTGCTCTCTAAGGCAAGCAACTTGTAAATAAATAGAGAGCAAACCCTTCTCCTTTCTAGCACTGATGAGGTTACCTAGTTGGGTCATGAAACGTCTGCAAGAAAACCCCCAAGCTCAGAGTGCATCAAGGGCCCCTTTAGTTCATGTTAAGAGCATCCCCAGAATTAGCTCACTTCAGCCTTCTGGCATCCAGGCAGATGTTGAAGAAACAAAAAGGTGGTAGCTCAAGTGGATGATATTGTGGCCACCATCTTGCCTTCATTGGACACCCCAATGTGCTTTGCTTCCTCGGGACGACCTCGAAGGACTGTTTTGAGTCCGTTTTGGCAAGTAGGTGCCCCTGTTGAGGAGAACGTCCTGTTCTCTCCAGGCAGATCACAGAATCTGCTCTGCTGGATGAATGTGATGGGTCCCAGATGTTGGATGGGTGCTCAAGAACAGGTGATGGGGAGGGATGCTTCGAAGGCAGGAGGAGAGGTGGCGGAATCCTTCCGATACCCCAAGGAACATCTTTGGAGGCCTTGATGGCCCATCCCATCTCTGGCTTCTTCCCCCGCAGCTCTGCCACGTTGCCCCTGATGATGAAGTCTGTCGAGGAGAACAACGGCGTCTCCAAACACATCAGCCGCTTCATCCTGCCCATCGGGGCCACTGTCAACATGGATGGGGCAGCCCTCTTCCAGTGCGTGGCCGCCGTCTTCATCGCCCAGCTGAACAACGTCTCACTCAACTTCATCCAAGTCATCACCATCCTGTGAGTATTGAGGGGCCCCCTCCCCCCCGATCTGTCTTGCTTAGAAGCGACCCCTAAAACGCTTTTGCGTTCACACGATCAAAAGAGGAAGTGCATTGAAGATACGACGGACGTATCAATGCATCCCCCTGGTTTTAATTCCAATTAAAGCTACATAAATTGAAGTCAAGAGTTTCTTTTTGCAAGATCTGCTTTCTGGACCATGTTCAAGATCAGATGTCAACTTTAGAACAGTGTTTCTTGACCATGGCCATTTTAATATATGTGGACTTCAAGTCCTAGAATTCCCCAGCCAGCTAGCCAAGGTTCAGAATCACTTATTTAACTCACCACAGGAATCTTACTCATAACTATAACCCAATCAGTGATCAACATGGTTAGAAACAAACCATGATTACCTAGTTGTGTAAACAAGCCCTGATGTTCCTCTGGCCCCGTTTAAAATTCTCCATATCTTGTGACTTCTCCCAGCCTTGCAATATTCTGCAAAGTTCACCAAGAGGAGACTGTAAAACTCCGGACAATCCAATGGGCAACTTATGAATTTAATAAAATAAAATAAAGCCTCTTTAAACGATTTAATTTGGGGAGATTGAAGCAGTCCTTTCAACGGAACTTCGATTGCTCATTTCTCTCCGTGAGAGGAGTCTGATGTTAAAATTTTAACAGGCTGTAATTTTGTCGGCGGAAAAAAGAGTCATGAGGATGCCCCAGAAACAAAGGAGAAATTCATATGTAGAGGTTGCTTTGGGACACATGGTGATGGAAAGACGCATCTCCCCCCTCCCCCCCCACCAAAAAATAAAATGAAATAGTTTTCAGACTAACAGACTTTAATGAGAGATGCTGAAATCACAGGTTCTGGAGAAATTCAGGGTGGAACCTCAAAAGCTGAATTTTGGCTTGTGTCTTCAGTGAGTTGGAAACTTGGCAAAAAGTTTCGCTCTTTCGGTTGTGCGAATGAGCAAGAAAGCTCCTGCAAGGCAATAAAAAGAGCAGATCTCAATCCAGATGTTCTAATGTCACGAGATCTTGGAAGATGAAAATCTGTAGAGATTCTCTGTCCTCCAGGTCATGGTTATCCCAAAGGTGCTTTTTCAGGAGGCAACTGGACTTGTTTTTTCTTTTGAAGATGTTTCGCTTCTCATCCAAGAAGCTTCTTCAGCTCTGACTGGATGGTGGGAAAGGGGAGGATTGATGCTGCTTGCAGACAGCTGGTCCTTTGCATCCTTTTAGAGGGTCGCTGAGGCAACTTGGAAGCTTCTCTGTGTCCTCAGGGTCAGCTGAGTGGCGCAAATGGTTCCTGCAGTCTGCAATTTTCCTCTGGGAATCCATTCCTACTCCCACCCCATTCCAAAGGTTTTCGTCGTGTAGCTAAAAGTTCATATCTTTGTTTCTTGGAATATGAAGGTGTGAGGTTAGAGGGTCGGTAGCCGACAGCTGCCCCAAAACCCGGGTTCAACCAGGGTGTCTAAACTTTCTTCTCTGCCCTTTTTGTTTTGTTTTGCTTTTTTCGGGGGGGGGGGGGGTAGATATTAGGTATTTTAATGAACTTGAGATAACCCATGCAATTATGCTCAATTATCATGGTCTGACTCACTTTGCTTCATTCTCTGAAAGTTGTTGACTTTCTCCTTGGAAGTCTGTTTTGCAAACTGTTTTTTTTTAATGTCCAGTCTGGGGATCAGGAATTGCTGCCCGCTGAAGGTAGTTTGGTGGTACCTGGATTTACCATGCCAGTATTGCCCTCATCTGCACCTGTACAGGTTTTTTCTGTGAAAACATTTCCACCAGGTTGACGCTGATGTTGAGAAGTCGAGGAAAGAGGCTGCTTCAAAGCAGGAGGGAGTGTCTCTTCCCCTTTGGCAGGGTCATTCCCTTCTATTCCAGCCATGCCTGCGTCGTCTCCGAGGTTCAGCTTTTCTTTGCTATCCTTTGCTAACCGTTTCCATCAGATACACATTGTTGGTCGATGGCGTTTCACTCTTAACGTCTCTGCCCTTCTTGGTTTCAACCACAGCATCACGGCGACTGCGTCCAGCGTGGGAGCAGCTGGGATTCCTGCGGGGGGCGTCCTCACCCTGGCCATCATCCTGGAAGCCATCAGCTTGCCCACCAACGACATCTCGCTCATCCTGGCGGTGGATTGGCTTGTGTAAGTATGGCCGGCGAGATGGGCAACGGCCCACGATCAGGAAGTAATCGGGATTCACGGGTCAGGCTGTTGAAACCATAGAGTAGGTGGGCCAGCTTGTCAGGGAGACCCTAAAGCAGGGGGGTGGGCAGATGGTCCGAGGATTAGAGGTCCTCGACGTAGGACAACAATTGAGTCCAAAATTTCAGTTACTGAGTAAGACCGCTGGGAGTTTTGCCCCATTTTACGACCGTTCTCACCACAGTCGTAAAGCGAATCCCTGCAGTTGTTAAGTTATCAACCCGGTTGTTGTTAAGTGAATCTGACTTCCCGGTTGACTTTGCTCGTCAGAAGGTTGCCAAAGGAGATCCCGGGACATGCCGACGGTCATAAGTACGAGTCAGCTGCCAAGGGTCTAAAGTTTGATCTCATAATCTGGGGGTGTTAAAACGGCCGTAAGTGTGAAAAATGGTTAAAAGTCGCTTTGTTTCGGTGGCATAACTTTGCACGGTCAGTAAACGAACCGTTGTAGGTCGCGAAATAACCTCCATTTTCTTCTTGAGGTTCTGCAAAGGGAAGTGAACTGTGGGGAGGGTCTTTTTTCCCAGTAGACTCCGAAGGGCAGATCACGAGAAGACCTGGAGTAGGTCTCGGGGCTTCCCAGAGATCCTTGCTCTCCGCAGTCCTTCGCAAGACGTTATGTGAGATTTGGGACTTTCCACCTGCAAGGCCTGGCTCAGGAATTCTGGGAGTTGAAGTCCGCAGGCCAGAAAGGGGGCCCTAGCTGCCCACCCTTGCTCTGACCTTTGGGTGCAGCCTGGAAGGAGGACTTAAAGCCAGTTGCTTGTCCAGCTGCCCTCTGGAATCTTGTTGTGTTTGTGTGGAACAAAGTTGTGTAACCAAAGGGAGGAGGGGTCTCCAACAGGCTTGTCTGGTACAGCTGGAGGAACCTGGCGGTGGAGTTGAGGCAGGCTGTCCCTGGGAGATTGGAGTGGAGGTTACTCCTTCCCAATGGGACAAGGGACCTGTGCAAGAAGTCCTCGACTTACGACCGTTCTCTCATTGACTATTTTGAAGTTACGACAGAGCTCCCCATTAGAACTCTGACCTGGTTCTGAAGTTCTACTGGCTGCCAGGTGCACGGGTGACCCGTTTTGTGACGGACAGGCCCTGTTAGATTATAAGCAGAAGGCTACCTATGGACGGCCAAAGAGAACACCTTGGCTGCATTAGAGCCAAAGGTCCGTTATAGCAATCATGAAGATCTAATCAAAGAGAATATTTGTAGCTCAGGGTTGAACTGAGGGGTCCTTGGTGCTCTCTGAGCTTTGGTGGTTTCCTTGCAGACGTTTCGGGACCCAACTAGGTAACATCATCGGTGCTAGAAGAGAGGGGCTTACCTCCCCCTGCTTCTCTCCAAGGGGTTATTTTGCATGCATTCTCACACCCAGTTCCTCCTCCTCCCCCCCCCCCTTGCAGAGACCGGACGTGTACCGTCCTGAACGTGGAGGGCGATGCCTTTGGTGCAGGGCTGCTACAGGTGTACTCGGAGAAGAAATTGGGCCAGACGGGGAGCGACGACCTGTTGGAGGTGAAGACGGAGGCCGTGGAGGCCAGCAAGGCAGAGGGGATAGAGGAGGGGTCCCCGCTGATTAAGCAGAACGGTCCAACCCATTTGGAGGGTAACAAATCTTGCGAAAAAGAATCCGTGATGTGATTGAACTCATCAAAGTCCAGGCCGTTTAGGGGGAGATATTCTTTTTATCAAAACAAAAAAAAAAAAAAGAATTTTAAAATTTTGCTCCGCCTTTCAAGGTCGGAATTTCCCAGGTGACGAGAGATTTCATAACGGGAGAACTTTTCTACCGAGAAATTGGCTTTAAACACAGCCTGCCCCTCCCCATCCCCAGGTTCTTCCTTCTTTGAACTTCACGCAGAGTTCGTACATTTGGAAACTTCAACGCCAACGGATGCTGTGGGATCATCACTCCATTCATCCCAAATTTTTCTCCCTAGTTCTGGTGGCGGTTGTTGAAAATCAGCAGCGAGGGAATATTCGCTGTGCAAATCCAGACATTTCTCTTCGGTGACATTCAGTTAAAAGAAGAAAAAAGAAAGAAAAACTCAGCCAATGAATCGACCTATCCAGATCGCTCAATCCTACTTTTGTTTGTTTTCTCTTTCGGGTGCAATTTTCTCCGCATTTATTTTTATATTTTGGACCAAGCCAGAAGAAAAAGTCTTCAGTCTTATCCTATTTTTTTCCCTCTCATTTGTTTTCCTTCCATTCTTTACTTGATGTTCTCTGGCCAGTCGAGCCAGGAGGACGAGAAATGAACTGGGTTCATTCTTAACTCCGTTGGTGGGTGGGTTTTTTTTTTTCCAAATCCAAAAAACTTGAATATTGTTTGCAAGGCGACCGACAAGACCTTCCTAAATGCAGAAACTGGAGGGGAAGAGATTTCTAATGGAAATTCTTATTTCCATCTTGTAACACTCCCTATGCTGACACTGGGACCTCCGGATGAATTTTTCACTGCCTTTCGACGTGGCTAACTTCGTTTCACCGTCTTCCCCTCGACCCGTTTTTTAAATTTCATTTCTGTGGATGATTGTCCTTTTGTTTTATGAACGGCTGATTTGCGATGTAATTTATTTCCAAAAGAGGGGAGGGGGAATTGCTCGGGTTTGGTTTCACAGCAGAAATACGGGAAAAGAATTTGTTCTGAAATCTTCACGGACCCCCCTGAAGGTTCTCTCCTCTCGTGATTCTTTGTAAATCGATATTCCAGGTTTTGTTTTTTTGTGCCAAACAAGTTGAAAGACTTTAAACGTGGCTCTAAAGAGTTAGCAGCTGGCAGCCTCGTGGCTCTGGTCTGCCCAGGTTTTGAGGCCAGCTTTTACACATGTAGATGTAGCAAGATAGGAAGGGGGGGGGCAGGGGAATAGCAGCCAAATTTTTCAAATTCAATAGAATGGAGTTTGCTATTCCTCCAGTAGATGTGTTTATGGGGCAGGTAATCCTTGATTTATGACCATAATTGAGCCCCAGATTTCCGTTGCTAAGTGAGACAGTGGTCAAATGAATTTTGCCCCAGGTTTCACCCCCTTCCTTGCCACAAGTTGATAAGTCAGTCGCCTGGTTGTTAAGTGAATCTGGCTTCCCCATTGACTTTGCTTGCCAGATGGTCGCAAAAGGAGAATCACGTGACCCCGGGACACCGCAACGGTCGTAAATATGAGTCGGTTGCCAAGTGTCTGGTTTTTTTCCCACGGCCATGGGGACGCTGCAGTGGTCGTAAGTGAAAAATCAGTCCGGGTTTTTTTCAGTGCCATTGTACCTTTAGTCATTGAATGAAAGGTGATAATTTGAGGATCGCCTGTGGTGTGTTTGCAGAGGAAAACGGGCACCGCCTGGCATCCTTGTGCGCAGAGTCTGGGAGCTGGGCAATGTAGAAAGCCATGTAAATAAATAATGAGAGCTAATCTTTTGCGCCTCTGGATAATGCCATCTGAGCATTGGACGGGCACTCCAAGGGCAAATGGGCCACTCTCCCAGGTCTTGGCCATGGCGCATTGGGCCTGACAAGTTCTCTGAAACTTTGGGGCGATCAGTCTGGGTTGGGGCTGGGCTGAAAGAAGACCAGATGAAAACCATGGGGCTGCTCTGTCAGGCCCTCGGCGGGTGGTCCCGCTTGGCGAGAATTCTGGAGAAAAACGGGAGAATTTGGGATCTAGTTTTGTGAGCCTGGGATCCGTGACTTCCTTCGATGTTTGTGTGTGAACATGAGTCCTTGTTTTGTAGCTGGACAACCCGGGGCGATGTTTCTCTCCCCCCCTCCCCCCCCCCCAGGATGAGTGGACACTCCATGTGCAAAAGAGCAGGGTCAAACTGGTTTTTTTTGTTTACTGGCCAACGAATAATGCATTTGCACACGGCACTTGGCTGGGCTTTACCGAAACAATTGCTTTGAAGAGGGGTGTCAGCTGCCCCATTGCACAGAATAAAAGCTGTATTGGGGATTTTAGCAAGTGTTTTGTCTTTTTGGGTTTTTTGCAAAAAAAAAAAAGTGGGGGGGCTTCTCTGGGGCCAGGCTGAGGCTGTGAGCACATGAGTTCCCATCACAGGATTCTGGTCATTAATGCTCAGATATTTAAAAACAAGGCAGCCGCTATTGCGCGGCGCATGGCAGATCACGCTTGCCTGCGTTTTCCGGCAGCAGATATTTCCGTAGAATCTCACCCTTTTAAAATCTGGGCATCGGTGGTTCCTGCCAGTTCTTTCCCGAATTCTGAGGAGCTGTTGAGTTTTCCTCCTTTTTTGAAAAAGTAATGTTATTGAATGTTTCCGTGGGAAAAAAATGAGAACTTATGCCAGCTTGAAAAAAGAAACAAAATAGGGCAGAAAACAAAACAAAAAATAGTTGAAAGAGGAAAAATACATAAATTAGTTCCCCCCTTCATTACAACACAAGAGTATAAACACTTTTAGGAACTTCATACCACCTCTTAAAACAAATGATCTCTTCTTCTGTCTATAAACAAACCCTTAAAAGCCAACCTTGATGTCTGGAAAAGTCCATGAAAGGTTGCCGGAGAGAACGTATCTATTTTAAATTTGATGAAATAAACCAACTTCATATTCATTAAGTCCTTAACATTTGTCCTTAAAAGTTCCTTTTGCTAAGGATTGAAGAAACTCATCTGGGCTATTAAACTTGCCTTCTGAAGGTTCCAGATCTCTGAAAAACAGTTAAACAATTTCCAAAAGACAATAAGAAGGTTTCCCTAACGGCCTAACCCAAACCTGGTTTGAGGAAGATAGCTTATTCTCTCGTCTTCCAGAGCACTAAACCTTTCACAGTTTGCTTTCTTGGTCTCCTTATGAGGAGCAACTGTTTGGAGCACGTGGGCGATCTCAAGCCCTCTTCCTTGTCCAGAGAGGAATCCTGCCATCGTTCCTTCATCATACAATACAATACAATAGCAGAGTTGGAAGGGACCTTGGAGGTCTTCTATTCCAACCACCTGCCTAGGCAGGGGTTTGGACTAGAAGGCAGGAATCATGATTGCCTGCTCGGCTGTGAAGTTTTCCTGTACGGCATTTGAGCTTCACTTGAAGGGCAGGAAGACTTGAGAAACTGGCAGGTTGCCCGCCTGTTCGTGACAACAAAATGCAAAGCTTTGAAATGCAGGGAAAACTATCCTTGTCTTAGCTTGCCCCTCCTGGCGCTTGTAGGGGAGGCATGCGTACGTGGCAAGGAAGGGAACCTGGAGTCCTGACAGCAGGTAGGGGATGTGGGCGCACAGCTCTGGCACTATGCCCTGCGGCAGTGTTGGTTTTTCTCAGGAAATTGATCTGGGCAAAGATGGGTGCCTTCATTTGGCAAAGGCCCCTGAAGCACCCTTGCCATGTTTCCAAGCAATCAAGGCGAGGACACCTGGCAGGGATTTCAGGAAGGCAGCTTTAACGTTAAGAGTTGGAAGGGGCCTTGTAGGTCACCTAGTCCAACCCCCTGCCCCAGCAGGTCACCCTACCTACACCATTTCCGACAAATGACAGTCCAATGTGTCCTTGAAAGCTTCCAGGGATGAAGCTCCCACAACTGAAGGATAAAATTACAGAATCTTGAAAAAAAATCTGCAAGTTTCTTCCCGTTTCCAGTTATACTAAATAAAGTTGAGACACAGTTACTTTGAGTATTTTTTTCCCCCTCACTTCACACAATACCTGAACGGTACAATCTCCCAGTTTCTCTGCGGCTGTTTGCTGCCTTACGACTGAAGGCGACTGAAAGCTGCTTACAAGAATATAAAATCATCATATAAAAACAATAAAACTCATAAAAGAGAGTTTTGAAAAGAGCAGCTCACTTATTCCTTCTGGCCTAATTGGCATTTTCCTTGTTGCCAGACATTAAAAGCCAACAGGGTTTCTTCTGAAGCTAAACCCACCTGCATCTTCCCTGTTTCCAAACTGTCCAGAAACAAACCAAAAATGGGGTTTTTTTTCGTGCCAGACTTTAACTGGGAAGGATCAAGGGGTCCGTGACCTTCCTGGTATTGCGTGCCTTGTTCCAGTGCAGGATTTCCTGTGTTTTTCCCAGCAAGAATTCAAAAATGATTCTTCTGGGCTAGAATTGGAATTAAATCTGGAGAAGTGCCCTGGCCAGCTTCGGGACTCTTAAGTTGGCTGCTGATCTCTGCTGGCAGGAATGTGGCATCGCAGAGGGCAGGACAGGCGATCCGAGAGGTTGTGTAGGGACAGCAACATGGCTACACAATCCTTTGTCCTGCCTAGTGCGTTGAATAAACTGAAAATGGGGAGTTGGGAAGTAAGCTGCATTTCCCCCCCTGGGTTTGATTTCCCTTGGCTCATTTTCAGTTGCTCCGTAAAGACCCCTAAACAGGTGGCAAAATTTCAGCGGATCCCACCAGGGCAGCAGCAGAGAAGGAGCTAGAGATCTCAAAATCTCACACCTTACAATAAAAAAGCACTTGGGTTGCAAAATTCAAGGGGACGCTACCACCGCAGGGAAGATAAAAAGCTGGAAATCTCAAAAGCTCACGTCTTTCAATAAAAAGAAGAGGCTTCCGGGCGCTTGGGATTTTTTTTTTAAGGCCAGGAGTTCGATTTTAATTTATATTCAGGAGCTGGAATAATTCTCTGCCTTTAAGACTGTGGATGAACAGGAAGCCTTTTTGACCCCTAAAAACTCCCTGCCCAACCCACTAGTCAGATGAGATGAGATTATTGCTGGATGGTTCCTGTTTTTGCAATTCTTCTGTCTGGTATGTGGGTAGAAGGCAGCTGCAAAAAACAGATGCTTTAATCGAAAACCTTCCTCCCACTGATGACTGCTCTTTGCCAGGAATTCGAAGACCCTTTGGGGGATTCCAGTAAGCAGATAATCTTCGATTTGGATCATAATTGAGCCGGGAATTATGGCCATAAATTTATGCGGTCATTAAATCAGGGCATCAGGTGACCGGACCAAGCGGTTTCAGGATAAGAACCATCAAACACGATCCGCCATGCCAAGCCTGACTCCTGGCGCTTATCAATTTCTGTCTGTTAGGAAAAAGAAGTGGGGGAACAGCCCACCCAAGAGCTGTGGAGGAAGCCCAACTAGGATAGAAACCAATGTGGGGAGCTTTGGGAAGATGGGAGATCAGAACAGGGAACTCTGTTCTTTCCCCCAAAAAATGGGTGTTTCCCAGAGGCCCAGCCCGGTTCCCATTCCTTCATGCCCTTGCGCTGATGACTGACATGCCCTCTTGCCCTGAATATCTGGAGGGCCTCCACCCACAGGAGCCAAACTTCAAAGAATGCAATCCAAAGGATGACCAGAGTCACCTTTCCTTCCAATTTTATTCCTGAGCCTTGGACAAAGCCCTCACGGGCACTGACCAGGGAAAAAAGGGGGCAGGTCCCTCCTTAGGCATTCCTAGGACAATCGCCCTGCACCTGGCACAGACGAGAGTTCAGACTACGTTGGCATGAAATGTTTGGACACAATCCAACACAACTGCTTGGATGTGGCCATCTTTGGAGCAGCCTGACCTTTCTTAGCTCCCAGCTTTCTCTGGGAAAAGGTCTGGTTCGCATCACCAATGCCAACGTCTTCAAAAGGTTTGGGGAAAGAGACGGCTGAATCGTTCGTGTGTGTGTATGTGTCCGTCTGTCTGGGACAAACTGCCACAGGGCAATTCACTGAGGAACAAGAGTTACACTAATATAAAAGGAAGTGTGGCATACAGGCAATAAAGAAAGGACGGAAGGAAATGTGAATGACAAAAATTGTTTATTCATTTAAATAATTGAATTATTACATCGTCCTGCTGTAAGTTATCCCGTGGAGAGTTGGCTGTGATGAGTTGATTGTGGAGACCTCTCCTGTTCTGGAATCGATGTGTGTACACTAGTGAATCCTATTTTTTCAGTCCAACAATCACCTTTCATCTTTTAGGCCACTCTGTGAAAGTCAGAAAGCCTACGCCTGTTCTTCCAGACGCCCCTTGCCAAAATGAACAGCCGTCGGGCTCCCCTCCTTTTCTCTGCCCCAGCCCACAGCCCCTATTCTAAAAGACAGCTGTCCTCTCTGGTGTTGGTTTCCCCCCCAAATGCAACGATCACGGCTGAGCAGAGGCAGTCTCCCCCTGAATACCAGCTGCTGAGGATAAAGAATGCCGGACTATGGCTATCACAGCCCAGGAATGCGTGGGGTGCATTGAGTGATGGGTTTTGGGGGAAAAACAACAGGACAAACAGCCCTCTGGCCAGTGCTCTGACTCCTTTCAGTGTTGCAAACATCTCCCTGAGTTCCGAAGAGATGCTGGGCCACACACACACACACACACACACACAGCCTTTATATGTGGCAATGACTCAGGCCCCCAATTCATATCAAAGGGAAGGTTTTACTTTGGGGAGACCTCACAACCCTCCCCCCCTCTGCAGCTAGGCCTGGGGTGGGCGTCCCCTTATCTCCTCGCACTCATGCTCTTCAAAGCCGGGTTTGGGTATTCTGGGTTTTCAATCACCCCTTCCCCAAATTTGAGCTCCAGGAAGCTGCGGTAATTGTTGGGCACCAAAGCCATGAAGCCGGCAAATTCAACGGGCACCAAAGGCTTTAAAAAATGCTCGGGAAATTCCACGTCCTGTCGATGGTCCATCCAGGTGTCCTTGGTCATCACACCGTTCTTGGGGTAGAAGGGCCACAGGTCCACATGCAGATGGTTATGCTCGCTGTACTGCACCCGGTAGAAGTCCCCCTCGATGGCCTTTTCCCACACAAAGCCCTTCTCGTCCACAATGGAACCCGACTCGGCGCTCCGGAGCAACTCGCAGTTGGGAATATCTTCCAGGTAGATTCCCAGGTCCACGTCGTAATCCCAAGGGATGATGTCCTGGTGGCGGGCTGCCCCGAGGAGCGTGCCCCCCTCCAGCCAGTAGCGCACCCCAGAGACCTCCAAGATGTTGATGACGTATTTGGCGGTTTCCCTCAGGGCCTTGAGACAGCACGGCGGAGTCCAGCGGTTGTGATAGAGGTATTCCGGCGTGTCGTCATGGATGGTGCCGAAACAACGCGGCGTCTCCTTGCTGCACCCAAACCACTGCTGTTTGCCGTCTTCCAGAATCACCTGCTTGATGCCAAAATCCCGGAAGAGCTGCAGCTGATTGGCCTTGTCCAGGTTGTCGGCTTTCCACTGGTTGTGGGAGGAGGTGAGCAGCGGCAGGTGGAACAAAGAGAAGGGGCGGTCCAGGAGACGGACGGCCCACCCTCGCAGAGAGGTCTGGATGAAGAGGGAGGTCAGCAAAGGTTTGGCCAGAGGCATGGAAAGGTTGAAGAGGCTCCTGGTGCGAAGGACCACCACGGCCTTCCCCTTCAAGGCGGTGCAGAGGTTGGAGGCAGGGGGCGTCTCGCTGTACTCCGCGGTCCATTCCTTGAGGCTGACCTTGAGGTTCAGGCAGCGGAAAGGCAGCAGGGAATGGACCGCAGCTGCCACCATCTCCGCTTTCCCTTGGCTGCTCTTGAGTTCCTCCAGCATCTCCTCCAGCTGCGAGGCGGATTCCACTCTCACCCCGTCAGGTACCAAGGCCACATACTCAGTCCTCACGTAAGTCTCCGGCCTGGACAGGAAGGCCGGCTGAGCCGGGGAAGGTTTGAGGATGACCAGCTGGACGTTGGGCACCTTGGGAAGAAGCAAGGGAGGGTAGGGCAAGCTGTCGGCTACCACCAGGATGGGCAGCTCCGGGTCTTGCTTCAGGAAAGACTGCACCACGCTGGAGACGTAGTTCTCGAAATCTTCAAAGTCTCGGATCAGGAGAGTGACGCCGGGGCGGAGGGGTGCGAGGTGCTGAGGGTAGCTGGGCTGGGCGTGGTCCCTGTGCCGCTGGAGGATTTGCTGCTGCAGCCTGGAGATGTAGTACAGGATCAGGAGGTTAATGGCGATGGCGGCGGCCAGGATGCCCTGGCAGAAGGTCACCCGCATCTTGCAAGGTTAGGGTGGGGGGTCGAGGGGTCTCGGCCTGTGGCCCGCAAAGGGTCCTGCAGCTCCAGACTTGTCCATCCAATGTTAGTTCCCCTGGTAGGCAGAGAGAAAGAAACAGAAAGATAAATGCTGAGGTTTTAAAAAAGGGGGATTTAGATCATAGTCCACCTGGAGATTTTTAAATGCTGCCCCAAATTACACCAGAATCAAAAATAACAACTCCATTTTCATGAGAGAGCCGGCCTGGCATTGTGGCAGAGGTGCTGGCCGAGAAACCAGGGGCCAGGGAGTTCTAGTTCTGCCTTAGCCTGGGAGACTTTGGGCCAATCGCCAGGAGACTGTGAGTTCTAGTTTAGCCACGCAAGGCGGCTGGGAGACTTTGGGCCGTCTCTCTCTCTCTCTTTCAATACAGCCTCCTGCCTCACAGGGTTGTTGTTGCAGGAGAAACAGGTGGAGGAAGGGATATAAGTAGTCCATGCACTACGACCACAAGGGAGGCCGGCATTTCCATCGCTAAGCAAGGCAGCTGTTCCAACGAACGGCCTGGTGCCACAACCCTTTTTTGTGTGGCACCGGTTGTTAAGCAAATCGCCACAGTCGTTAAGGGAAGCCAAGCTCGTCGGGAAGGTCGCAAACCCATTATCGCATGATCCAAGGTCGCTGCAACTGTCCTAAATACGGGCCAATTGCCGAAAGCGCCCAAAGTTGGATCACAGATGGGCAAAAAAAACGGCCACAAGTCAACTTTTTTCAGGGTCCCAGTAACTAGGTAACTGTCGCTAAACGGATGGTTGTAAGTCGAGGACTACCAAAAACCCCGTATTAGATCGTTCTGACTTCAACTGCCAGAATTCTCCAGCTGGGAGTTGAAGTCCACAAGTCTTAAAGCTGCCGAGATTGAAGACCTCTGGATCCACCTGAAGATAAAAACCATACATGTTTATATAGAGATAATGACCCAAATAACAGGCAAGCGCTGCCTTTTATCCCCTTTTCCCACTTCCTGGCTCTGAAAGCCTCCCGGGGGGGCCAAGGGCGGCGGGTAAATCCCTGGAATGGCGGGAGCGCCCTCAGCGTATGCTCAGAGGCCCCCTTCCTTTTTTTTTGGTCCGGGCTGGGCTTCCCCTCACCACTAGGCCCTCCGTTGCCGGGGCAACGCCTGCTCCGCCCACACCCCGCCCCTCCCCAGTTCCACGGGGGGGGGATGGGCCCGTCCGCCACCACGCGCAGCACTTACGCGTCCCCCGGCACCATAACGGCTCCCGCTTCAGAAAACCCCGCTTAGGTGGGGGGGACACGCGTGTCCGCGTCCCGCGAGGACCGACTTCTATTTTTTCTCCCCCCACCCTCAACCGTCGGCATGGGCCAATCCCGGGATGCTTTGCGCGGCTCGATGCCTTCCCGCGCAGCAGCAGCGCCTCCTAGCGGCGGAGAGGCAAACAGGCCGGCCGCGTTGCCTCGGAGACGACGCTTCGGCGCTGGGGTCGCCATAGCAACCGCAGGTCCCGCCCCCTCGGAGGCGCCCTTCCCTGCCGCGCGCCTCAAGGCTACTTCCGGCGCGGCTCCCGTCGGGCCGGAAGTGCGGCCCGCCGGCGCGCGCGCGCCCGTCCCTCAGCCGCGCGCGCCCGACCGCCCTCCTCGGCGCCGTCCTCCTCCTCTTCCTCCTCCTCCCCATCGTCGCCGCCGCCGCCGCCGTCCTTCCTCTGCGCCGGCCGGCCGGGCCGCGATGTGGCAGCAGCCGCCGCCGCCGCCGCCTCCCCCGCCGCTGCTGTCGTCGCCCATGGAAGCCGAGCGGGCCCCGCCGGCCCGGGCCCCGCCGCCGCCTCAGGCGCTCCAGGCCGCGGGGGGAGACCAGGCGTTGCCGCCCAGCGGGGCCGGCCCCGCCGCTTCCAGCCCGGGCAGCGGCGAGCTGAGCCTGCCGGGCATCCTGCACTTCATCCAGCACGAGTGGGCGCGCTTCGAGGCCGAGAAGAGCCGCTGGGAGGCCGAGCGGGCCGAGTTGCAGGTGGGGCGCTGACCGGGCGAGGGGGCGTGAGGGGGGGGAAAGGCGACCCTGCCCGCCGCCATCTTCCTTGCGGGCACTGGAGGGGGAGGGGCTCCATCCCATAATAAGGCCTGTCAACGCCCCCCCTCATATCTTCAGTCTGTATGGGGGGGGTCTCCCAGAGGCGCCCCTTTGCTGTGTGTCGTTCTTAGGGAATGCTGGGAGTTGTAGTCCCTCTCCCCCAGGAGGTATTTCTTTGGAAACCCCGCCCCCTTTTAAACTGGAGGGGGAGGTATGAGCCCCTCCCCCCTTGAGTGTGTGTGTGGGGGGGCTCGGTGCTGTGAGTTTGGGATGCAGAGGGGCAGGAGGTGGGCAAAGGTGAGACTCTTAAGCGCCCCCCCCCAAAGGGTTTGAGAATGAAGGGTTGGATTGCAATTGAGTTTCTCCAGGGCCAGAAGTGTTTCTGATTTCAAAGTAATAAATGCCTGCATCCCGTTCAGCTTCCTTGATCCCAAAAGGTCGAGGCTGGATGGTGTCTGGGGAATGGTTTCCTCCCATCCTTCTTCCCTGGTGGGTTAAACTGAGGACCCTGATGGTTGGGGGCAATATGTACATAATGTTGACATTGTAAACCACCCCAAGCGCTATGAATATGTATAGAATGCTAAATGCCATTGCTGTTTCCATAAAAGATTAGATCACCATTTGCCCAGGATGGAATAAAGAAGGACGCCTGTCCTGGAACACGGGGTTGGACTAGAAGACCTCCAGGGTCCCTTCCAGCCCTGGGATCCTATGAACGTTGCCATACAGGAAAGACGAGAAGGGATTAGGGAGTCAACGAGCATCCCACAAAAAGGTGCATTGCAAACAGCTTCTGTGCTGTGGCCAAAACCACACCTGCAGACATGCTGTTTAAGCCCCCATTGTGGTCACAGTTCAATCCCTGGTTGTCTGATGCTTAGGCCATGAAGAGAGGAAGGGGAGAGGCATGTGAATATCAGTGAAGGATAGCTTGATTTGAAGCGACGTGTAATCGAGGCATTAGGTGCGAAGTCCTGCTTTTCCAGACTGCTCTTAGCGCCATCTCAGACAATTTGGTGTATTGGGTCTATAAAAGAGAAAGAAATTATAACCGGTCTCTTGGAATCTGCTACTGGAATGACAGTGAAATATCCCATATTTAGCCCCCCCCCCTCCCCCCAGCTGGCAGTGCAATGGGACGCGTAGGGAAATGTTGCAGCCACCTACTCAGTAGCAGATCAGGGAAGTATTAAAAGAAAGGAGCATCTGCGGGAGGTAGGGAGTAAAGCTCATCCTTGTCACCCCAAACCGGTTGGGAAGCAACGATCCCCCGGCTGCCATAGTGACGGTGGAGAATATAGAAGGCGTGAGGTGCTTCTATATCTCGGAGCATGTAGAAATATAGGAGTGGGTGTGATTGACTGAAGACTGGAGATAAGTATGGCAAAAAGGCACAACTGCGTGCCCACACCCATAATGCAATGCCCTTCCCCCCCTGCACATGTGCACACAATCCCCCCCCCACGCTCCCCCCCCCACCTCACTGAAGCTTCCAAACTTCCAGTAGGCCAATTGGGCCTGTTTTCGCCATCCACAGGCTCTGGAGGCTTTCCTGAAGCCTAGGGAGGGTGAAAATGGCCTCCGGAAGGACAAAATTCAGCTGGCCAGTGCACACATGCACGCTGGAAGTGGCACAGGGCAACACCTCGCATGCCCTCAGATATGGCCCCACGTGGCACGCATGCCATAGGTTCCCCATCGTGGCTCCAGGTCCTTTCAAAGTCTTTTGACCACAGGTAGTCCTTTACTTGCAATCATTCGTTTAGTGATGGTTTGAAGTTACGGCAGCAATGAAAGAAGTCACTTGGGACTCTTTTTCACATGTACGACCCTTTGCAGCCATCCCCATGGTCGTGTGATCAACATTGAGACACTTGCCAACCTGCTCGTATTTATGACGGTTGGGGCGTCCCAGGGTCATGTGACCCCCTTTTGCATCCTTCTGACAAGCAAGAGTCAATGGGGAAGCCGGATTCGCTTAACACCCGTGTGACTCACTTAACAACTGCAGGGATTCATTTCGCACTTAGTGGTAAGAAAGGGCGTAAAATGGAGCAAAACTCACTTAACAACTGTTTTGCTTCGGAACAGAGATTCTGGGTTCGGCTGTGGCCATAAGTCGAGGGCTCCCTGTATGTCTTGGTGGGTGGTGTGAACTCAGCCATTGGGATTTATGAAACTGGGATCTCCGGCGTGCTTTTCCTGGCGCCATTCCTAGTCCAGCGAGTTTTACAGGTCTGTTTGAAACAATTGAAAAAAACAACAACCCTCGCACATACGGCCCGTCAGAGCTGCAAGGAGGCGGGTGCATCCGTCCACGGTCGGCCATGATTAAAGCCCCACTGAAAGGAAACCTCCATAATCACCTCTTCAAGCCACCCTAATTCTAGAAAATAACACACTTTTGATGCTCTGGGCCCTGCCACAGAGTTTATTCGCTGCAGCCATTCTGCGAAGCCTGATTTAAACTTTTAATTACCTCCTCAGTGCAGCCTGTAATCATTAACCCACTAAGCCTGTTTGCACTGGCACCGAGGTGGCGATCGCATAGCTCTGTCCATGTTCAGCATGGATTTACCCTCAGATGCCAGGCTTCTATTGGAAGCAAACCTCCAGCCTGGGCGAAACGCTTCTCCTAAGTCCCCTTCCCTTCACACAATGATTTCATTTGTTTATTATAAATAGCAGCTCTCCAATTGTCTCTTTCCGCCTGAAGAAGTGCCACCCCATCCAGAACCAACAAGGAAAGATTCCCCAGATTTGGGTGGTCTTAAATCCTCTCGGTCCTGTTAGGGTCCATCCTAAATCTGTTCCTCCCCATCCAGACCACCACATATCTCCAGGCATGACACTTTTGAGACTTTCCTTGGCCAGCCCAGAGTAGAAAGGTACAACTGGCAGTCCTTGGTATACTGAATTCTATGGAGACTCTAGAAAGAGCGCAGAGAAGAGCAACAAAGATGATTAGGGGACTGGAGGCTAAAACGTATGAAGAACGGTTGCAGGAACTGGGTATGTCTAGTTTAATGAAAAGAAGGACTAGGGGAGACATGATAGCAGTCTTCCAATATCTCAGGGGTTGCCACGAAGAGGAAGGAGTCAAGCTATTCTCCAAAGCACCTGAGAGTAGAACAAGAAGCAATAGGTGGAAACTAATCAAGGAGAGAAGCAACTTAGAACTGAGGAGAAACTTCCTGACAGTTAGAACAATTAATCAGTGGAACAACTTGACTCCAGAAGTTGTGAATGCCCCAACACTGGAAGTTTTTAAGAAGATGTTGGATAGGCATTTGTCTGGAATGGCATAGGGGGTTGGACTAGAAGACCTCCAAGGTCCCTTCCAACTCTGCTATTGTATTGTATTGTATTGAGATTCTCAGTCAAGCAGGGCACGGTTGTCCCAAAGGTGCTTTGTTCAAGAGGCAACCAGACCTTCTTCATTTTTCCTTAAAGACGTTTTGCTTTTCATGCAAGAAGCTGAAGAACTGAAGAAGCTCCTTGGATGAGAAGCGAAACGCCTTCAAGGGAAAACAAAGTCCGGTTGCCTCTTTAAAAAGCACCGTTGGGACCTTGGTACAGGTCGTCCTCAACTTACAACTGTCCGTTTACCGATTGTTTGAAGTTCCAGTGACACTGAAAAAAGAGTTATGACCATTTTTCACACTTACGACCATTGCAGCATCACCACTGTCGCATGAATCAAAATTCAAACGCTTGCCAACTGGTTCATATGTTTGACGGTCGCAGTGTCCGGGCGTCACGTCATCCCCTTTTGCGACCTTCTGACAGGCAAAGTCAACGAGGAAGCTGGAATCACTTAACAACCATGTGACTAACTTACCAACTGCAGGGATTCACTTAACAATCATGGCAAGAAAGGTCATAAAATGGGGTGAAACTCACATAACAAATGTGTCACTTAGTAACGTAAATTTGGCGCTCGGTTGTGGTCGTAAGTCTAGGACTACCTGTATAAAATCCTTCATTATAAAGAAACCAAGAGTCATAATAAAAATGAAAAGCACTATAAAATTTTAAAATACGCAAAGGGCCCATAGGGCCCTTCTCCATGTCTTCTTACCCATCAAGAGAGGGAGGTCTGCATTTTTACTGCTGCTTCCTAACTGCAATTTAAGTCTTCGTTTCTAATTGGCCCCGAGGATTTTCTTGGGCATTTTCTGCCTGGCTCTTGACTTTCCAGCATCCTCAAAACCCTTCAGACCTGATGTGTCGTTTTTCCTCCTCCATCAGGTCACAATTCTCTTTGGTTTCAAGCCATGTTAATGTTCCGAGTCTTGTAACACCTGCATGGTTAAGTTGATAAGAAGGACGACATAAGCAGGAAAAGCAGGCTAATGCCAAGATCACAAGTGTTTCTCTACACTGAACCTAGAATCCTACGGCTGGAAGGGAACTAAGAGGTCCTCTAGTCCAACCCCTTGATCAAAGCAGGAGACCTTATTCTAGAGGTCTTCAAACTTGCCAACTTTAAGACTTGTGGATTTCAACTCCCATTCTGGGAGCTGAAGTCCACAAATCTTAAAGTTGGCAAGTTTGGGGACTCCTGCCTTATTCCATCTGTCCGTACTATTAACTGGTTATTTTAGGGGTATTGTTTTTAATTTAATTTGTGTGTTTCTTAGGGGTTTTAAAATTATATTTATATATATTGGCTAACTGTACAGTTCCTTTTAACTCTATTTTAACCTCCTCCATATTTAACTGTACATATTTAATTTTTCTATTTATTGTATTCTGATGTATTCTTTGCATGGACTGTACACCGCCCCGAGTCCCTTTTGGGAGAGGGGGCGGTCTAGAAGCACAAATAATAAATAAATAAATAAATAAATAAATAAATAAATGAAACGTGCAACTCACAACAGGTGTTTTGTGACCTGTTGGACACATTTTAGAAGCATTTCAAGGACGTGAAAGTTTTGTCCATTCCTTGTTCTGCTTATTAATCAGGAGAGTCCAAGCTTGGTGACTTTATGACGGGTGGAATCCTGGGAGTTGAAGTCCACCAGTCATCAAGTCGCCAAGCTAGGAGCCTCCCCTACTTTAAAGCACGAGATATCAGTTACCATGTGGGTACAATTAGTTGTGTCTTTCGCTTTGCGTGTGCAGTGTTTTAATTTATTCCCTTGGGTAGCCCTCAGTCACTCAAGAAGCACTGTAGCTTCATAACAGGACTATCCTAAGAATCACCAGGCCTTATTGGTGGCATTTTCCCTTCAGTTTAATTTCAATTTGGGCACAAGGAATAGTTTACAACCTTTTTGTCTCCATCGAGCTGAAGTCCACAAATCTTAAAGTTGGCAAGTTTGGGGACTCTTGCCTTATTCCATCTCGGTCAAATGGTTGTCCTGTCTATTTTTGAAAACCTCCAGCAATGGAGCACCAGGAGGCAAGCTATCAGAAAATGTCTCCATAGTTGGCTCTCTCTCTCTAGCAAGCTCTCACCCACTACTTCTTGTCCTCTCCTCCTCTGGAGAATAAGACAGTCCCCTCTTCTCTGTCACAGCCCCTCAAGTACTGGATCGTGTCCCCCTTATTCCTTCTTGTCAATACGCTAAACCACCTAGCTCCCTCAACCATTACAGCTTAGCCCCCTCTTTGTTGTTCTTCTCTGCACACTTTCTAGAGTCTCAGCATCTTTCTATTGTTCTGATCAGAACTGGATTTACTGCTGTGGGTTTAGGCTCCCGCTCACACATTTTTTTTGAGGGGGGGGGGCATGATGCGGGATGTTGGTCAGAATTGCCTGTCCTTAACTTGGGGCTCCTTCCTCTTTTAGGCCCAGGTGGCTTTCCTGCAGGGGGAGAGGAAGGGTCAGGAGAACCTGAAGGCCGACCTCGTGCGGAGAATCAAGATGCTGGAGTACGCTTTGAAGCAAGAAAGGTGAGCCACCAGGACGTCCCCTCCTGAGTGTCCCACGTGGAGATTCAGAGGCACCTTAGTTCAGGCAGGGTCTCCAAACTTGGCAACTCTAAGACTTATGGACTTCAACTCCCAGAATTCCCCAGGCAGCATAGCGGAATTCTGGGAGTTGAAGTCCACAAGTGTTGCCAAACTTAATTTATTAAGCTGGAATTTATTAAGCTGGAAGTCAATGCCTGAATTTGGGAAGGGGGGGAAGATACTCTGAGGGGTTCTCTCTTTGAATGTCCTCTGTGTGTCTGTGTGTGTGTGTCAAAGTATGTATGTCTTTGTTTATTAAAAGCTTACCCTGCCTGTATTATTTTATAAGTAACTCAAGGCAGTGAACATATCCAACACAATGTCTTCCACTTGTTTTCCCCACAGTCAGGTGGGCTGGAGTGAGAGAGAGGGACTGGCCCAAGGTCACCCATTCAGTTTTCAAGTCTAAGGTGGGACTAGAACTCACTGTCTCCTGGTGATTGGTCCAGAGCTACCCAGCTGGCTTTCGTGGCTGAGGCAGGACTAGAACTCCCAGTCTCCTGGTTTCTAGGCCAGCACTTTCCCTGTCAAGCTGCCTCTGTAATACGCCGGCCCTTCGGTTTGAAGGCATTCCCTGCTTTAAGGGGCACAGCGAGAAACTACCGCCGGCTTCCCACATCCTTTCCTAAGCTTTCCTTCTTATTTCCAGGTCAAAATACCACAAGTTGAAATTTGGCACTGAGCTGAACCAGGGCGAAAAGAAACCGGATGCCTCTGAACCAGGTAGTGGGGCTGGGCTCACAGCTGCCCCTCGGCCAGGGGGACTCCGGTTCCGGGGCTGCTGTTGGGTGGGCCCTGGAGCTGAGGGACTTGCTGACGGGACTCTCTTTTGCACTTAGTGTCCAACGGGCCAGCCGAGCCCCTTTCCCTGGAGAACAGCCCCTTCATCTGGAAAGAAGGACGCCAACTCCTCCGTCAGTGAGTAGCGGTGGCTTTATGGGGGATGGGGGGGCTTCTTCTAAGGGAAGGGAAGTGCACCCACCCTCCCCAGTGATGGTTTGGGGGGGTGGGTAACAGCCCCTTTGGCAGCTGTTTTTTGGACAGCTTTCACCAGGAGTGTGCCAGATTCTTTGTCATCCAGATAAAATGTGTCAGGTTGAAATCATCTGGTTCCAATTTGACAGAATTGTTCTATCCTTGCTGGGAGGAGCCAAACTGGGCTGTTTCAAACGTTTTGCCCAAGACAGGTAGTCCTCGACTTACGACCAGAATGCAGCCTGCCCATCTCGGTGGTTAAGTCATATAAATAAGTAAATAGAAAGTTACCTAAATAAATAAAGCCAGGACGTTCGTTAGACGCAACCTGATTTTAAGGCCTTTTGGTGTGGCAGTGGGTTAAGCAAAGCAGTGGTTGGGCCCGTTTGCCAGAAACAGGAAGTGCCGGTTTTCAGCAAAACCCTGGTAAAACACAGTGACGTAACCACGAGATGCTGCAAACGGACGTAAATGCAGGCTGGTTGCTAAGCATCCAGGGTGTGGTCACATGACTGGAGGGGACTTGGGGCCGTCAGAAGTTCGGAACCAGAGACGAGACAGAATATTATGAAATTTGGAACAAAAGGTATCAATGGTTGGAAATGAGGGAAAGAAGTTGGAACAGAACATTCTGAGGATTGTAAAACTGGAACGGGATAATACATAGATAAATATATAAAGGAGGACAAGGGATGTATTAATAAGATCAGTGTAGCTACGTACGATAAGTAGAAACTATTGTTACGTTAAAATATGTATGGAAATGTTTTCAATGTTTATTCAATAAAAAATATTATATATATATATATAAAAAGAAGTTCGGAACGAGATCATAAGTTCCTTCAGAGAGGCTCTGTCATAACTTTCAAATCAACCTGCCCGTTGGACTAAAGGCTGCCTCCCCCCCGGGCCCCTGGGGTCTCTCTTCCAGGTATTTGGAAGAAGTGGGCTACACGGACACCATCCTGGACATGCGCTCCAAGCGAGTCCGCTCTCTGCTGGGCCGCTGCTCCATGGAGCTGAACGGGGCTGCCGAAGCTGGTGGACTGGACACCGGACCAGCCCTGGCGGCCACCAGCCTCAACGGAGGAGAATCGCTTCTCGTCAAGCAGATCGAGGAGCAGATCAAGAGGTGAGTGGCCGTTGGGATGGGCTCGGGTGGGAGGGGTCTGTCCAGGTTGGAGAGGAGGACCTCGCTGGGAGTCTTGGTTTGTGGGTCTCCATCACCGCAGCTCTTGCTAGGTTTCCTGGAAGAAACCGGCTCCTTGCATGTCTTCGTACTTCCTGTTTGATGTTGGCATTAAGGTGCTAGCAGTAGCATTGGGCTACTGGTTGGGTCATGAGATGCCTGAGAAAAGCACCAAGCTCAGCACCAAGGACGCCACATTCCTTCCCCTTCTCCCCACAACCTCCTCCCTTCTAGCACTGATGATGTTACCTAGTTGGGTAATGAGATGTCTGCAAGAAAACCACCAAGCTCAGAGAGCATCATGGACTCCACATTTGTCCTCTTCCTTCTTTTCCTCCTCCGCCTCTTTCTCCTTCTCCTCATCTTGCTCCTCTTTTTCCTTTCTCTATTTTTCCCTTTTCTTTCTCCTCTTCCTCCTTTCCGCAAACCTCACTCCTTTCTATCACTGATTATGTTTCCTAGTTTGGTAACAAGATATCTACAAGAAAACCACCAAGCTCCACAGTTTTCTTTTTCCTCCTCCTCCTCCACCACCACCACCTCTATACAAATCTCCCTCCTTTCTAGGACTGATGATGTTACCTAGTTGGGTCCTGAAATGTCTGTTAGGAAACCCACCCCCCTCCCCCCAGCTCCAAGAGCACCCAGGACTCCCCAGTCCAACACTGAGCTGCCAGTGATGATCTTCTCTCTTCCTTCTGGCAGGAACGCAGGGAAGGAAATGAAGGAGCGGGTCAGTAACCCCGTCATGGAGAAAATCCCCTTTTTGAGGGGTTGTGAGGACGACGACAGTGACGAAGAGGAGGATATGGAAGGCCTGTCCCTGGAGACTCAGCGGCAGCATAAGAAGCAGCGCGTAAAGGTATCCCCTTCGCTCCTTGTTGAAGTTGTTGGGCTGCAGCAGGCACCGGGAGGCAGGCAGGAGGCTGAGCTGCTGAGCGGCGCCCACTTTCCGGTGAGGACTAGGACCTTGTCATTTTTAAGGATGGACCCTGGATTTCGGCTATTCTTGCAATAAAAAATTTGTAAAGCGAAACTGAGCTTGAAACGTGCAACTCACAACAGGCGTTTTGTGACCTGTTGGACACATTTTAGAAGCATTTCAAGGACGTGAAAGTTTTGTCCATTCCTTGTTCTGCTTATTAATCAGGAGAGTCCAAGCTTGGTGACTTTATGACGGGTGGAATCCTGGGAGTTGAAGTCCACCAGTCATCAAGTCGCCAAGCTAGGAGCCTCTCCTACTTTAAAGCACGAGATATCAGTTACCATGTGGGTACAATTAGTTGTGTCTTTTGCTTTGCGTGTGCAGTGTTTTAATTTATTCCCTTGGAATAGCCCTCAGTCACTCAAGAAGCACTGTAGCTTCACAACAGGACTATCTTAAGAATCACCAGGCCTTATTGGTGGTATTTTCCCTTCAGTTTAATTTCAATTTGGGCACAAGGAATAGTTTACAACCTTTTTGTCTCCATCGCGCGCCAGACCGCAAACGAGAAAATGGCTTTCCACCAGGGGTGGAATCCCCTAGAGGTGGATTAGGAATCCTGGCCTAACCAAGCTCGGCGGGCCGTGCTTTTCTTGGCAGCTCGCCAACAAGCCCCTGATGCCCGAAGTGGAGGATGAAGACGATGATGAAGATTCAGAGGACGCCCTGAGCGAGTTCGACTACTTGGGCTCCGGGGAAAACGGGGAAGGATCTGGGGACACGCGGCGTGCTGGAGATGGCAACGAACTGGGTAAGTTCTTGGTGGTCTCTCGACTCCTCTATCCGGGAAGGGTACCCGGAAGGAAAAAGGGGAGAAGGGAGTTAAATCTGTGGGGAGGCTGCATCAGATGCCTCCAGGAACAGAGCTTGGCATCTTAGCTGCTGGGGGTGTGGGTGGGTCAGAAGGTGCTTCCTCGCTTGGGGATGGGAGACCCAAATGAACAGAGTTTGGAAGGGACCTTGGAGGTCTTCTAGTCCAACCCCCTGATCAAGCAGGAGGCCCTATCCCATTTCAGACTAAAAGTAGCCTTCGGCTTGCAAACAGTTCCTTTAAAGTTCATCTAAAGGCTCAGAAGAAAAGTGAGTTATGACCCAGGCTCAGACCGCTGCAGCCGCCATCATGTGATCATAGAATTCAGAGGCTTGGCAATTGACTCATGTTTATGACGGTTGCAGTGTCCCGCAACCGTTGTGGGATCACCTTTTGTGGCCACCTGACCAGCAGGAAGCCAGATTCGCTTAACGGCCAGGTTACTAACTTAACGATTGCAGTGATTCGCTTTGTAACTGTGGCGAGGAAAGTCGTGCAAGGGGGCAAAACTCACAAAACAAATGTTTCACTTAGCGTCTATGGAGATTTTCCGTCATGAGGATACGGTTGTGCTTCTTTCCAAGAGGCAACTGGGCTTTCTGGTTTTTCTTTGAAGAAGCTTCTTGGATGAGAAGCAAAATGTCTGCAAAGAAAAACCAGAAAGTCCAGTTGCCTCTTGGAAAAGAACCTTTGGGTCTCACTTAGTAATAGAAATTGGGGGCTTGGTTTTGGTTGTAAGTCGAGGGCTTCCTGTATGGTCTTTGGTGACACCTTCATCCTCCCTGAATTCCAAGAGAGTGCCTGATTAGCAACCATCGACACAGCTGACTCAGTTTCCCCTTCCTTCCTTCCTTCCTTCCTTCCTTCCTTCCTTCCTTCCTTCTTTTCCTTCCTTCCTTCCTTCTTTTTTTTCCTTCTTTTTCTACCTTCCTTCCTTCCTTTCCTTCCTCCCTTCTTTCTTTTCCTCCCTCCCTCCCAGGGCCCCGCAGGGTGAAGCTGCAAGGGATGCTGGCTGATCTCCACGACGTTGATGGACTCTCTCCTAAGCCTTCCATACCGCCAGCCATGACTTCTCAGCCCAGGTCCCACGAAGGTAATTTCTCCACCTTTTTTTGGCTCCCAATTGTCCTTTTCTGTTGCCCTGTCCAAAGTGACCTTCCCTCCCTCCCTCCCTCCCTCCCTCCCTCCGCTCTGCCTTTCCCAACTGCTTCTTCTTCTCCCCCGAATCAGGGTCGCTGGGCTTCTCCTCGGATGTCTTCATCATGGACACCATCGGAGGGGGGGAGGTCAGCTTGGGGGACCTCGCAGACCTGACCGTCACCAACGACAACGAGCTGAGCTGTGATGTGAGTCGCCTTGGAGAGGTTCTGGGGGGCCTGTTGCCCTTTCCCCTGCCTTGCCCTCTCGCTCATCTCCCCGCAGCCGCCCTGTGCGACCGGCTGGGCCAAAAGAGGGCGGGAGGAAGGGGGCACAGGAGGAAGCCCCGGCCGCTGAGCCTTTTCTCTCCTGCTTCCCCAGCTCTCAGACAGCAAGGACACTTTTAAGAAGACATGGAACCCCAAATTCACCCTGCGGAGTCACTACGATGGCATTCGAGCTCTGGTCTTCCACCACCGGGAGTCGGCTTTGGTCACCGCCTCGGAGGACGGCACTCTCAAGCTATGGAACCTTCAGAAGACTGTGGCTGCCAAAAAGTGAGTCCCCAGGGAAACTCCTCCCCTCCCTCCTTCCTTCCTCCCCTCCTTCCTTCTCTCTCTCCCTCCCTCCCTCCTTCCTTCCTTCTATCTATCATCTACCTATCCTATCTATCTCTCTTTCCATCTCTATCATCCATCCATCTGTCTCTTTGTCTATCTCTCTCTCTGTCTATTTCTGTGCCTCTGGGCAGTTGACCAATGAATCAGTCCAATCGTGTAAAAGTGACAGCCTCTTTTCCGCTTCCAGGAATGCTGCGCTGGATGTGGAACCCGTCTATGCCTTCAGAGGACACAGGTGCGCAGATGTGCTTGCTGCAAACGGGGGGCTTTTTAGGATGCCAGGCGGACAAAGCCGTTGGCTCCTCACCTTCCCCTTGTGGGAAAGTACCGGTATCCACAACTTACAACAATTCACTTAGTGTCCGCTCAGAATTACAACGGCACTGAAAAAAGGGACTTGGGACTGTTTTTCACATTACCGTTCCCATGGTCACATGATCAAAATTCAGCCACTTGGCAACCGACCCATACTTACGACGGTTGCAGTTTCCGGGGTCACATGATCGGCTTTTGCGACCTTCTGCCAAGCCAAGCCAATGGGGAAGCCAAATCCACTTAACGGCCGTGTGACTAACAAGAACTGCAATGATTCGTTTAACAACCGTGGCAAGAAAGGTCGCAAGATGGGGCAAAATTCACTTAACAGCTGACTCGCTTAGCATCAGAAACGTTGGGCTCAATTGCGATCGTAAGTCAAGGGCTACCTGTACAATGATATTACGTGGCAATCTGTGGCCTACTTTTGACCCCCCCAGCAGCTGCCCACTCTTACCCGGAGGGGCAGCCCCGAGAACCTCACAATGAAGAGGGACTAACGAAACCATCATCCCAGGAAACCTCAAGATTCCTCATCATCGTGTTTGGAAAGATGGTTTGGGCGCAGGGATCCTTCCTGCCCCTTCCAAGTCCTTCTGAGCCCCTTCTCTTGGCTTCCCTCCTCAGGGGCCCGGTGCTCTCGGTGGCCATGGGTTGCAACAGCGAGACCTGCTACAGCGGGGGATCAGACGCCAGGATCCGCTGTTGGAAGATCCCCGATCTCGGCATGGACCCTTACGACGGTTACGGTAGGTAGGAAGCTCCCCTGGTTCAGCAGCCTCCTCTTCCCCCTTCTCCCCTCTCCTCACTGGCAAAGTGGAAGTACAATATAATACAATAGTAGAGTTGGAAGGGACCTTGGAGGCCTTCTAGTCCAACCCCCTGCCTAGGCAGGAAACCCTATACCGTTTCAGACAAATGGCTATCCAACATCTTCTTAAAGACTTCCAGTGTTGGGGCATTCACAACTTCTGAAGGCAACTTCTGTTCCACTGGGGAATTGTTTTCCCTGTCAGGACGTTTCTCCTCAGTTCTAAGTTGCTTCTCTCCTTGATTAGTTTCCACCCATTGCTTCTTGTTCTACCCTCAGGAGCCTTGGAGAATAGTTTGACTCCCCTTTCTTTGTGGCAACCCCTGAGATATTGGAAGACTGCTCTCATGTCTCCCCTAGTCCTTCTTTCTCTTAAGCTAAACATACCCAGTGAAAAGAAGTCCCGAAAGGAAATTCAGGCTTTTATGCTACTTCGGTCTGAAGAAATCTAAGCGTCTTACAAGTAGAACTTTCTATTCCTCACTTCTGAATTCATGATCCTAACCAAAGGGCCTGCTGGTCTGATTTGTTCCTCCGCTTGCCGGGCACCATCCATGCCAAGCGAAGCGTGCCAGACATTGTCTCTCTCTCTCTCTCTCTCTCTCTGTGGCATAGATCCAAGCGTCCTCCACACCGTCCTGGATGGCCACACAGATGCCGTCTGGAGTCTGGCTTTCAGTCTCGCGAGGAATCGCTTGGCTTCCTGCTCGGCGGACGGCACCGTGAGGATATGGGACCCGTGCAGCGGCGCCTGTCTTAGCACCTACAACGCAGACAGCGGTGAGCCAGCCTGGGAGAGGGGTCTGCAGCGGGGGGGGGGGGGGCGGCGCATGGGATTCCCCTGGCACTACAAAGGGGTGAGGCAAACCCCAGCCTTTAAGATAGGATGGGATAAAATCATCTTTATTGTCACTTTTTCCTGTGAACACATCAAAAGAAATTCTGATGCCTGCTCTCAAAAGTGTGTGTGTGTGTGTGTGTGTGTGTGTGTGCGCACATATATACACATACAAACAAACATAAATACATACATATAATAATCACAGACCATTTAGAACAGGGATCTCCAACCTTGGCAACTTTAAGATTTGTGGACTTCAACTCCCAGAATTCCTCAGCCAGGCTGAGGAATTCTGGGAGTTGAAGTCCATAAGTCTTAAAGTTGCCAGTGTTGGCTGAGGAACTCTGGGAGTTGAAGTCTTAAAGTCGCCAAGGTTGGCTGAGGGGCTGACCTCCCCCCATGGCCCTGTGGGTTCTCTCTTGCAGAAAATGGCACCCCGACCTCCGTCGCCTTCTCCAGCACTGATGCCACGCGGCTGGTGGCAGCCTTCCAGACGGGCAGGGCGGTTCTCTATGACGCAGAGGCTGCCTGCCCCATCTTGACCTTTGAGGGCAGAGCTGCCAGTGGTGAGTTGGGGCAGGTGCATGAAGAGGGAGGTGCTTTGGGGGGTGGGGGGGTTGTGGATTTTTTGTCAATTTTAGGTGGGTGGGTTGAGTTTTGAAATGATAGAAGTGTCCTTAGTTCTACAATAGCAATGGCCCTTAGACTCATAGACTGCTTCACAGGGCTTTTACAGCCTCCTCTAAGCGGATTACAGAATCAGCATTTTGGCCCCAACAATCAGGGTCCTCCTTTGACCCACCTCAGAAGGATGGGAGGCTGAGTCAGCCTTGAGCCGGTCAGGATTGAACTCCTGGCAGTAGGCAGAGTTAGCAATAGCTCTTAGAGTTATATACTCCTTCACAGTGCTTTTCAGCCCTCTCTAAGCAGTTTACGGAGTCAGCATTTTGACCTCAAAATCGGGGCCCTCATTTGACCCACCTCGGAAGGACGGAAGGCTGAGTCGACCTTAAGCCGGTCAGGATCGAACTTCTGCCAATTGGCAGAGTTAGTAATAGCAATTGCACCTGTACTGCTTCTCAGTGCTTGAGAGCCCCCTCTAAGCGGTGTACAGAGTCAGCCTCTTGCCCCCAACCATCTGGGGCCTACGACCCCTCTTGAACCAGAGCACGAGCCCTTCTCTTGCCTTTGGACAGGAGCCAGTCAGATCAACCAAGTGGTGTGTCACCCCACGCAGTCTGTCACCATCACGGCGCATGACGACCGAGGGATCCGTTTCCTAGACAATCGGACAGGTAAAGCGGGGAGAGACTTACGGCCTCCAATTCCTTCCTCCTCTCTGAGCTGGTGGCTTTCTTGCAGGCGTTTCATGACCCAGCTAAAGAACATCATCAGTGCTACAAGGGAGGGTGGGTTGTGGAGTGGAGGAGGAGGAGGAGGGAGAAGTGGGAGAGGAAGATTGTGGAAACCCTGGTCCTCCAAGAGCTTCGTGGTTTGCTTGCAGATATTAGTAGGTAATATCGGGGGCCGGGGGGGGATGAGAAGGAGGAAGAGAAGAAGAAGAAGAAAAGAAGAAGAACAACAACAACAGGGGGCCTTGTGCTCTCTGAACCGGGTTGTTATCTTGCAGACATTTCATTAACCAGCTAGGCAACCTCATCAGTGCTAGTAAGGAATGGGCTGAATTTCAAGCCTGAGCTACAGATCTTCTCCTTCATCTGATTCCTTCACAAGAAATGGGAAGCAATTCCACCTTCGGGGCTGCAAAAGAAAGCCGGCAGGATCCGCTCTAGCACTGATCGTGTTTCCTCTCTTGCCCAGGAAAAGCCGTGCACTCTATGGTGGCCCACCTGGATGCGGTTACCTGCCTAGCCGTGGATCCCAAAGGAGTCTTCCTGATGTCGGGAAGTAGGTATCTTCTCTCCCTTCGTCTCCTGGGCAGAGAAATGGGCAAAACTCACCCAGGGCTTCTCAGCCCAACAGAGTGGGCGGAGGAAGCTGTAAGGCGGGGGTGTCCAAACTTGGGAACTTTTAAGACTTGTGGACTTCAACTCCCAGAATTCCTGGCTGGGGAATTCTGGGAGTTGAAGTTCACAAGTCTTAAAGTTCCCAAGTTTGGGCACCCCTGCTGTAAGGCCTGAGGCTCCTCGTGAACTCTGCTTCTCCTTGGGCCAGACCTGGGCATTTCACCCCCCCCCCCTCCCCTGTGCCACATCCAGCCCTTTGGCCCACCCTGTCTGGCCGGCGTCAGAAATGAGAAATCTGGTGTAAATAACGCCATACACGCAGTGCAGCTGCCTTGGTTATATTCTGAAGAAATGTTGTTATTTCTTTTTGGGGGGCCTTAAAAGCCCAGCCTGGCCCTTTGGTTTTGGCTGAGCGGCTGTGCCCAGAGAGCGGGGAGGCCCTGACCACCCAGGAGGCTCTTGCGTTGTGTAGGTGTGCATGGCTGCAGGTGTGATTGTGGGTGCCTCCCAGCCATCTCTCTCTCCCTGCAGGCCACGACTGTTCGCTGCGGCTGTGGAACCTGGATAACAAGACCTGCACGCAGGAGATCACAGCTCACCGCAAGAAGCACGAGGAAGCCATCCATGACGTGGCCTTCCACCCCAGCAAGGCCCTGATTGCCAGCGCAGGAGCCGACGCCCTCGCCAAGGTCTTCATATGAAGGGGAGGCAGGTCTGCAGGTAAGCCCTGCCCCAGGGAGGTTGGGGAGGGAGGGGGGGGAGACAGGTAACGTCTGGTCAGCATTCAGGGTCTCCCGCTTGAACAGGGGGTTCGACTAGAACAGGGGTCTCCAACATTGACAACTTTAAGACTTGTGGACTTCAACTCCCAGAATTCCTCAGCCAGGAGGGGAGTCAATTCCTCTGGGAGTTGAAGTCCACAAGTCTTAAAGGAGCCGTGATTGGCTGAGGAATTCTGGGAGTTGAAGTGCACAATAATATAGCCATTATTGTCAATGTACATCATATATACAACGACATTGGTTAAAGTTGCCAAACTTAGAGACCCCTGGACTAGAAGACCCCCAAGGTCCCTTCCCAACTCGGGTTACAGCTAGTCCTCGACTTAGAACCGAGGCCAAAATTTCCATTGCTAAGCGAGGCCGTGGTTCAGCGACTTTTGCTCCGTTTTACGACTCCCCTTGCCACGGGGGTTAAGCAAATCCCCCACCGTCGTTAAGTCAGCAACACGGCCATTAAGTGAATCCGTCTTCCCTCTTGACTTTGCTCATTGGTCGCTAAAGGGAGATCACGCAACACCCCCCCCCCCGGGACTGTCATAAATATGAAGCACGTGGCTAAGGCTCCGAATTTTGATGCTGCAAATGGCCATAAAAGTGTCAAAGGCGGTCCCAGGTTCCTTGTTTTCCGTGCCGTTGTAAGTTTGAACGGTCCCTCAATGAACTGCCATGAGTTGAGGACCGGCTGTATTCTATTACGGGGTTTTCAGGACCTCTTCTCTGCCTCCCATCTTCACGAGGCTCTTTTCCCTTTTTCCAGGAATCCCGTCTCTTCCGCTTCCTCCTTTCTCTGGCCCAGCAGTGGTGCTAACACGGCGCGTCCCTCACCTGCCGGGACCCTCCCCGTCTCTCACCTGAGCTCGGGACCGATGCCTGCTGGACAGCACGAGGGGCCAGCCGTGGCCCCTTTCTCGCCCTCGCAGCTCACCTCTCTTCACCAGCACTGAAAACATTTTTCCACTCATTTCAATGCCGCCCCGTGGTTTTTATTTCCCAGCTCAGGGAGTGGAAAAAAACGCCCAAATTACCACATCCCCCAACGGCCATCGGAAGGGGAAGGAATCCCCCTGACTCAGCTGCTGGAGTCTGGTGGGGAGAGGCACCTGGACCCCCAAACCTCAGCCTCCTTGGGAAAGGGGCGTTGAACACCCCCCCCCCCCAACCTTCTTGGCTCGGTTGACCTGAGGACATTTTTGCTTTTTTCAAATGTTTCGGGCTGCTTTGATGCCGCACAGACTCTTCCCGAAGACGGACAAAATGCACTGGATCCCCAGCTCCAAAGTCGGGGCTACGGGGCTCAAGATCCGGAGGAAATCAAGTGCCAACCTTTGCTCCTTCTGAGCCACGAGATGACACCCCCCCTCTTCTGCCTCCCCTTCCCCTCTGCAGCCCCTTCGGATCTGCATGTGGGGTGGGCCTCACTCAGTGGCGACGGTATTTGGAAGAGGAGACGGGGGTGTCGTTCTCGTCCAGCCCCCTGCCCCCCAATTTCTCAGGCAGGTATCCTGGAAGAGGCAGGAGATTGTGGGTGAGGGTCTGCTCTGCTTTTGTGGGTCTGCAAACGTGGCCCCTTGAAGACTTGTGGACTTCAACTCCCAGGATTCCCCAAAGAAAGTCCACAGGCCTTCAAGGGGCTGGCTGTGGAGACTTCTGAAGGGACAGATGAGAGAAGGGCGTCGGGGAGCAGGGTTGACCAATCAACCAGGAAGCCATCCCATGCTGGTCTATCCTGCTAGAGACTAAGCATCCTGGCTTGTTCCCATCCTTGCTGGCAGGGGGCTTTGGGGGCAGGAGAAGGGGGGCGGGGAATGTTGTGAATAGGGTGACGAGGATGGTGATAGGTTTGGGGGAAGAATGTTGTGAGGCCCACCCTGTGGGGGTCACTCTTGGGGGACCCTGAGAGGGAGGGGAGGGGGTTGTAAAAATGGCTGATTGTCTCTTCCTGGGCTCAGAGGAAGGGGGTCCTGCTTCTGGGTGGGTGGGCTGCATCCTTGCAGAAGGTGGGGGCAGGTGCCAAATTTGACCTCCTCTTGACAGCTGGAAGCAAAGCAACCCACAGCCTCTCTCCATTTGGGCCCCTTTGAAGAAACGTGGACTTCAACTCCCAGAATCCCCAAGGTAACCAGCCACGGGGGTTGAAATCCAAACGTAACCGGTGGGGGAATTCCGGAAGTTGAAGCCTCCCCATCCTGAAGTACAATAGCTGGGGAATTCTGGAAGTTGAAGTCCATACCTCTTCCAGTTGCTACGGTGTGGGGGGGGACAACCCGCTTATTGGAGAGCCGTTCCTGAATCCGGATTCATGGGAGCAAGAGGGGCACGAGGACCCACCTTTTGGGGGTCTACACTGCAGACCAGACCATCCGTTCTCCTGGAGGGGTGGAGCTGTTGTAAATTGTTCTCCTCCCACCCACCCACCCCCGGGGCCTCCATCTTCTGTGTTCCATCTGGGCTTGTCCTAAATTGGCCAACCCAACCTGGGGTGGGCAGCTGCAAGCCTCTGTCCCTGGCCTGGGGCACCTGTGGAAGGAGACTCAGGCGGTTCTGCGCAAAGGTGTGGGCAGAAGCGCAGCTCTTGGGGGCATCTCTGCAGCGAGGGGGTCCTAAAAGTCAAGGGAGTGAGCACCACCAGGAGATCAAAGCCTCCTCTTTTTTTAATGCACATCTGTGGGCTTCGGTTTCCCGACTCTCACCTCCCTCTTGACCTTATAAACTCCCCCTCTCCCTACAAATGTCCCCCAAGCTGTTTGCAAACCCCCCTTCCCTGCAGTGGGGAATAATTTATTTTTTTGTGGGGGGGGGGAGGGAAAACGGTTTGGGTTTCTCTTTTTTCAAGTTTTATCTCCTTTTCGTTCTTCGGGGGGGGGGGGTGTCTTTGGGTCTTCCTCGTTTGCTTTTGTATATTCTGTACAGTCAAAGAAAACTAAGATTCAGAAAGAAAAAGGACACACACACACCTGGGCACTGGGAAGGGCTGCTGATCCTGGAAATAACCACAATCCCGTTATCACTGTGTGATAGTTTCTACGCACCACCAGTCGTTTTTTTTAAAAAAGGAAACGTCCAATTCGAACTCGAGACAGGGGAGAGGAAGGCCGATTTCAAAGGGGAGAAGCAGCCGTGTCACATGTACCCCAAATCCCCCCCTCAAGACTCACTACTGGCCACTCTCCCCCCTCCCCATTCCCCCCCTCCTCTTCTCTGGAGGGCTCATCTGTCCCGGCACGCCTGCTTTTTTTAAAAAAACAAAACCCGCCAATTTAGCTTTCTCCTATGTATTTATTTGAACTCTTTTTGTCTTTATAATTTGGGGCCTTGTTTTAATCCAAAAACTCAACTGTATGTGGGACAAAAGAAAAAAGAAAACTGCCTCGGTAATAATATTAATAATAAAAGTAATAAATTTAAAAGAAACCCAGGTGATTGTTTTGCAAACAGAGCGAGAAATTGCAAATCCTTTTTCTGGTTGTCTGCAATGTTGGAGGGGGGGCGTTTTGTGCTCCCCCCTTTGCTGCTTTCAAGGGTTGGGTCTTTCTGTCACTTTTCAAAAGGAGACCCCCACATCTGACCTCAAAGGGGAGATGCCTGGGGGCCAGGCTGCTTTTTCCTTCCTGGGGGGAAGGGGAGGCACCCCCTCCACACAACCCTGGTTGCTACTTCTCTTCCTTTAAAAAAGGGGGGGGTGCCATTTGGGGGGGGCAGCATTCAGGAGAAAGGCTGCGAGGGGGAGGCCCCAGGTGGGGTGATAAAATCAATATTTTATTTGTTTCTTTACATAAATGAACTCGAGGCAGTGAACCTATCCAGCACACCGTCCTCCTCTTTACCCCACAACAACCCTGTGAGGTGGACAAGGCTGAGAGAGTGACAGGCGTAAAGTCACCCGGCTGGTTTCCATGTCTAAGGCGGGACTAGAACTCGCCGTCTCCTGTGATTGGCCCAGTCACCCAACCATCTTCCATGTCTAAGGCGGGACTAGAACTCACCATCTCCTAGTTTCTAGCTGGGGAATTGTGGGAGACAAAGTCTGCACATCTTTAAGCAATCCTGTTTGAGAAGCCCTGCTCAAAATTAAGCTGCTGGTCCTTATGATCAAGAAACGTTTTAAGCTCCCAAAAGTAGAAAATGGACCGGGGGGGGGGGGGGTGTTGTACAGCTACTGATCTGGCTGAGGAATTCTGGGAGTTGAAGTCCACAGCTTTTACAGGCCATGTTTACAGGCCCCTGCATGAGATAATCAGGAACCAAAGTGGCCTGTGGCCTGTCAATCATCCTGTGGCCTGTTTCCTTTTACGTTGAGATAGCAACCCTATTTTTTAAAAAAACCACTTGAGGATTTCCCGTCCAGTCCTTCCCCTTTGCTGCAATCCAGGCCCTGAGAAGCAGGAGGGGCATCCCCCAAGACAGCTTGGCTCGCTGTTGTGACCCGGGCATGCCACGGCAAGTGCCAACCGCCCCGCCTGCCCTGGGCATGGTTTTCCGGAGCGCCTGTCAGCTTTGACTTTAGGAAATGATGCATGCAGGGCCTCCTGGGCGCTGCACCTGGCTCAGAGAGGCTTCCTGGCTGTGGCGGGCAGGCAACGAGCGGTGCCCGCAGGGTGGCACCCCAAGGGCAGCTCAAGGTGAAAGCCTGTTGAACTGGCTCCGTCACCTTTGGGAGCCAGGCCGGGTGGCTGCCAAGGGAAGAGCCCTCTGGAAGTCTCGGGGCAGGTGGGGCTGCCTTTTCTTAACCGGGTCTTGTGGTGCCTGGGCTTCCGGCCTCCTCTTAAGCAGCAGCAGGATAGAAGCAAGTCATTGTCACTCGGGGCAGAAGTGTGTGGGGGTCTTGTATGCCCTCTGACATGGGTGGGGGGTGCTTACCCAATTCAGTAGCCTCCCTCAGGGCCAGAAGAGGGTGGCATGTGGAGCGGAGGATGAGGAAGACCACTGGATCCTTGGCTCTTGGTAGTTTTTCTGCAGACGTTTCCTAGCCCAAGTAGGTAACATCATCAAGGTTAGAAGAGTGTAGTCTTTCCTCTCTCCTTAGAAACCCCACTCTCTTCCAGCACTGATGATGTTGCCCAGTTGGGCATTGAGTCTTCCTTCTTTCCAAAGAGTCCTTGGTGCTCTCTGAGCTTGGGGGGGGGGGGGGGAGGTTTCTGCAGACATTTCATTCACCAACTAGGTAACAGCATCAGTGCTGGAAGGGAGGGGGGTTTGCGAAGAGGAGGAGGGCAACCGCTGTGGGGTCCTTGGTGCTCTCTGAGCCGGGTCATTTTCTTGCAGACGTTTCATTCACCAACTAGGTAAAGAAAATGAAAAAAAAGTTTAAAAAGGAGAGCCAAAAACCCATGCAGCTCCTTGCCACCAATCAGCATCACCCGATAAGCAGAGATCAATCCCGAGATTAAAACTAGACCAACAACCGAACAGTAAACAACACCCCGATCAAGGAACAATCAGACAAGCAGTGATTGACAGTGAACAACATCCCAATCAAGGAACTACCGAGAACCCTCCCACCAACACGGACAAGCCAGGCCATTGGATATAAAGAGTGGAGACTCCACTCCTGCCGAGCACTGATGATGTTACCCAGTGGGGTCACGAAACGTCTGCAAGAAAACCACCCAGCTCAGGGAGTACCGAGGCCCCCACAGATGCACGAGTGCCCTCCTTGCCAGCAAGCCCAGGGCTCCCTGCAACCAGGCAGTTTGCCAAGAATTGTGGCTGGTAGACCTTCGAATGTGGCCTGCAGGGCTAAATGGTTGGAGGGCAGCTGGGGCTGCTGCAAAGGAGGCCACCAAGCCATCTGTAGCTTTGCCCCTCACAATAACGTCCTCGGGTCAACGGCCGAGAAACTCTGGTTGCTTCAGCGTTTCCCTTTGAGAAGATGAGCCACAAACTCCCCCTGAGCCCGGGAGTCTCTCGCTGCTCCTTCATCTGCTCACCCACTTCCAAAATTCTCGGCTTGCCAAGTGAGAGCAGGTGGCCAGCAGGTGAGATGAAGGCCAGGCCTGGCGAAGGCTGGGTGGACACGGAAGCTATCTAATTCCCAGCTTCTTAATCTGGGATAGCTGGCTTTTTTTTGTTGTTGTTACAAATTTTAAAACCTCTTTTCTAACAAAGTGTTTTCCTGTTTTCTTTCCCCCTTTTTACATTCTCTCTTATACATAATTAATTTTACATCGCATTATCATTTCTAATTTTGGCCCCATATTTTCTTCCCATATTTCCATCTTGAATTTATATTTTTCCTTAGCAAATAAACAAAAACATTTTTCGCCCTTTCAGAAAAAAGTATACCAACTTTAACATTTCATTATCAAGTTCAATTTTAATATGACAAGTATTTTACTTAATTGGTTACAGGATAGATGGCTTAATGGGGACTGGGCTTCAAATTTTCCCATGGCACCACCCCATTTCTGAGCCTACGCAGAGAACACAGGCAGGCTGCGATTGAGTCCCAAGGGAAACAGCTGCTGAGTGAGTTTTGCCCCATTTTACAACTGTTCCGTCCACCGTCGTTAACTGAATCCTTGCAGCGATTAAGTTAGCCACAAGGTTGTTGAATGAATCCGGCTTCCCCATTGAATTGGCTTGCTGGAAGGTCGTAATGACCTTCAGGACATTGCAACTGTCATAAGTACATGCCAGTTGCCAAGCTTCTCAATTTCGATCACGTGACCACAGGAATACTGGAGTGGTCGTAAGTGTGAAAAACAGTCCTAAGTCGCTCAACTTACAACCATTTGCTTAGCGATTCATCTAAGTTACACAACAAGTGACTCGCAACCAGTCCTTGCACTTATGACCGTCGTAGCACCTCTGCAGCCGCATGATCAAATTTTGGGTACTTGGCAACTGGACCGTGTTTATGACTTTGCATGCTCCCCTTTTACGACCTTCCCAGCCAACAAGCAAAGTCAATGAAGGAAGCCGGATTTGCTTAACGAATGGCTGTTTCACTTAACGACAAGTGATTTGCTTAACAGCCGTAATGAATAAAAGGTCCTGAAATGTAACAACCGCCTTGATTAACGATGGAAATTCTGGGCCCAATCGTGGTCCTAAGTTGAGGACTAGTTAGGTGATCCGGTTTTATTGCTCGCTTTTTCGTGACGTAAAAACAAGGCTCTCGGGAAGGAGATGATTCACACCCAGGACTGGCACGCAGGCTGGCATTCCAGGCTGTGGGAACCGCACCGCCGAGGGGCATAAGCCGGCAGCCTTTCCAAGCAGGATGTTTCCACCAAGGCAGACAGGAAGAGGGAGCCAAGCTGCCCCTCCTTCACTTCCAGGAACAGCACTCGGATATCGGGCGGCTGCAGCTATTGTGGGGGGGGGGGGGGGGAGAGCTCTATTATCAAGAGGGCCGGCAGCCTCGGAGGAGAAGGACCACCGAGGCTAAGAAACACAGGAGGGGGTGAGGGGGTTTGCAAAGGAAGGCCGTCCGAATCGATCCATGGAGTTGTATCTCACTTTTGCTCCTTTTACAAATAACTCCAGACAGTGAACGCCTCCAGCACATCTTCCTCCTCTTTTTCCTACAACAACAACAACCACCTTGTGAGGTAGGTTAGGCTGAGAGAGAGGGGGGCGGGAATGGCCCAAAGTCATCCATCTGGCTTTTGTGCCTACAGCGGGACTAGAACTCCCAGCCTCCTGGTGATTGGTCCAAAATTACCCAGCCATCATTCATTGCTTAATGAGGGACTAGAACTCATCAACTCCTGGTGATTGGCCCAAAGTTACCCAATTGGCTTCCATCGCTATGGTGGGACTAGAACTCACCGTCTCCTGTTGATTTGGCCCCAGCCAGTTTTCCTGCCTAATGCGGGACTACAACTCACCATCACCAGGTTTCTTGTCTGTGCCCTAAGCACTGGACCAAACTTCTTTTTTTTTAACAGAAGGTGCCACAAACTGAAAAGGAAGATGGATGGACTCCAACTCCCAGAATCCCCCTAGCAGTCCAGCCCTAGGATTCTATCTCCCACCCTCTGTTGGCCCAGAGTTAGGGTCCCCAAAGCCTCCCGAGGATTTGATGAGAAGGGGGAGCTGGGTCTCCCTGCTACTAAATTCAGGCCACACCTGAATTCCGACACCTGTTGGATGACTCAAGGCTCTCATTCCGGGAAGAAGCGCCGGAGGAGAGCGGGTTCTTATCACACCCTCCCTTTGGTTCTTGGTGGGTCTGAAAGGCTCAAGTCATTGCCAGATCTCTTCTCCGCCAAAACATTCCAAGCGGCTCAATAAGAGCCAGGGATCAATCAATCAATCAACCAACCAACCAATTAATTAAAGTTATACAGTCCCTAAACATACATACATATCCCGAAAATACATCTGATTAAAGAGGGAAATATGTAAATACGACAAGGAAAAGAGAGAATGGAGAGAAGAGGGAAGGGTAGGTAGAGGAGAAAGGAGAGGGAAAGAAGAAAGGGAAAAGGAGAGGAAGAAACGGAGGGGAAGTAAGAATAGGAGAGGAGGAAAGAGAAGAAGAGGAGAGGGGTGGGGAAGAGGAAGGGGGAGTAGAGAAGGGAAAGGAGAGGAGGAAAGAAGAAAGGAGAGAAGGAGAGACGAAGGGAGGGAAGGAGAGGAAGAAGGAGGGGGGGTTGATGCAAAATAAGATGGGTGTAAGGGGTGTCAGAAAAGCAACCTCCATGATATTTTTAACTTGAGGAGGAGGAAAAATTGTTATAAATGTGAAAAGGTAACGCATATCATCAATGAGAGTCAGGAGATCTTATGTTTGGGAAGGTATGTATGAGAAATAAAAATAAAATAAAAAATTCAAACAAAAAGAAAAGCCCAATCTTTCGCCACGGCGCGGCCAAGAGACACAACGTGTGAATGCTTGCAAGGGAGGTTGGCAACCGGGCAACGTCCCGATCGCGTGCAGAGAGCGGGCTTCTGGTTGGGCCACGGGAAGAAAAAGACTGCGTGCGTTGTGTTGTGTGTTTCCAAAAGGAGCCCAGTCCCGCTCAAAGAAAGCCAAAGCTTGCAAATCCTCGACGGCGCCTGCCATCCCCCTGCAGGACTCTGCACGCGCTCCCAGGCGCCGAGAAAGGGCACTCTGCACATGCTCGCAGGCCCGGGCTCCAGGTGCTGGACCCAGGCAAGGGCTGGTAAGCGGGGAGGGCAGCCTCTCCTTGCAGCCCGGCCGCTGCAATCGCCACCCCGGGACCCCCGCGCGACCCCCGGGGCTCCGCTTCCTCCCCGCCGGCTCTTCGGCTCGTTCCGGCTCCAGTCGGGAGCGACGGGGCGGGCTCCGTGACTTCATCCCCGGGGCTGCCCATTGGCCGCGCCGCGTGTCACTCCACGCACTTCCTCCTCGGGGAAAGAAGCGGGTGGGGGGGCAGAAAAGTTTGTCCGGCGGGGCGGGCGCTGCTGCCGCCTCCTCGGAGACGCGTCCCGGGGGCTGCAGAGACGTCGGCGGGCTTTCCCGCGTGGGACAGAGCGCGCGAGGGAGAGAGAGACGGCGGGGAGGGCAGCCGAGGAGCCCGCGGGCGTCTGGATGGCGTCCCTACCTGCCGCCCCCGCGCCCGTGGGCGCCCCCGAGCCCATCCAGCCGCCCACCTCCCCTGCCGGCCCCGCGGGGGTCTCCTTCCAGCTGCAGATCGGGCTGACCCGCGAGTACGTCCTGCTACCCGCCGCCTGCGACCTCGCCCACGTCAAACAGCTGGCCTGCTCCATCGTGGACCAGAAGGTGGGGGGGGGGCGTCTCGCGGGGAAGGGGAGTCGGGGGGGTGGGAAGAGGAGCGCCGGTCTCCAGCAGCGCCCCCCGTTTGGGGGGGGGAAAGGGGACCACCAGGAGAGCAAGGCAGAAGCCGGCGTCTCTGGACTCCGCGGTGACTCGCGGTGGGAAGGAGCGAGATCCGGAGAAGCCGGGGCGGCGGGCAGGTTTCCGGGGGCGATCTCCGGGAGTTCGGAGCCCCGCCGGCTGGGGTCCCGCGTGGGGTCGCTCCGCGGCTTCTGCCCCTCGCCGTTCCCAGGCTCCGCAGCGCTGTAGGGCGGGCGGAGGCTGGAGAGAGCCGTCCGGGGAGCCTGGGGCTGGGCCGCCCCCGCTGCCCTTTGGCCGCCTAGGTGTGTTGCATAGGTGAGCCCAGGGAGAGCTTCCAGGTGATGGTTGTGGCCAAGGTGCTCCTGGGTTTTCTCCCCCACCCCCCAAAAAAGGCAAATGGGGTTTTTTTTCCCTTTGAAAACTTTTCTCAGTTCACTTCTCAAAAAATGAGAAAAGTCCAAGTGGCCTTTTGGGGAGGGGGAGGGGGAAAAACAACTTTGGGACAGGTGGGTTGCTGGACACACAACCTGCCCTCCTTGAGTTGCCCACGGAAGCCTTTGGGCCAGGGGCTTCTTGGCCTGGAGAGGGAAGGGAGCCAGGAGCAGGAAAACAGGTTCTGGGTCCTTGCTAGCCCAGCTCAGCTCACCTGGGCAGGTGTCCGGCAGATCAAAGGGGCAGGAATGCACGGAAGGTCTCCGGGTCAGGGCCTTGGTTGGAGGGGGGAGGGAAAAGCAAAATACACCCAAAATTAGGAAGAGAGAGAGAAGCAGTTGAGTAAAGAGGCCAGGTTAGAGCCGGACAGGTGGACCTACCTTTATTACTTGGAATACGGAATTCAGTTTTGGTCACCACTATGTAAAAAAGATGTGGAGACTCTAGAAAGAGTGCAGAGAAGAGCAACAAAGAGGATTAGGGGACTGGAGGCTCAAACATATGAAGAACTGTTGCAGGAACTGGGCACGTCTAGTTTAATGAAAAAAAGGACTAGGGGAGACATGATAGCAGTCTTCCGATATCTCAGGGGTTGCCACAAAGAAGAGGGAGTCAAGCTATTCTCCAAGGCACCTGAAGAGCAAAACAAGAAGCAATGGGTGGAAACTAATCAAGGAGAGAAGCAACTTAGAACTGAGGAGAAACTTCCTGACAGTGAGAACAATGAATCAGTGGAACAGAAGTTGCCTCCAGAAGTTGTGAATGCCCCAACACTGGAAGTCTTTAAGAAGATGCTGGATAGCCATTTGCCTGAAACGGTATAGGGTTTCCTACCTAGGCAGGAGGTTGGACTAGAAGACCTCCAAGGTCCCTCCCAATTCTGCTATTGTATTGTATTATTCTTCCAAATAATTCAAGGTGGTGAACCTATCCAACACACCTTCCTTCCTCTTCCTGTTTTCTCCACAGCAACAACCCTGTGAGGTGGGTTGAGCTAAGAGGGAAAGGGATTGACCCAAGGTCACCCTGCCAGCTTTCAGGCCTGAGGTGGGACTAGAACTCACTGTCTCCTGGGGATTTGCCCAAGGTCACCCAGCCAGCTTTCATTACCTAAGGCAAAACTAGAACTCACTACCTCCTGGGGATTGGCCCAAGGTTCCCCTGCTGACTCTCATGCCTAAGGCAGGACTAGAACTCACCACCTCCCTCTCCCTAGGCTGGTGCCTTAACCATGGGACCAAATGGCCTCTCGATATCAAATATCCTCCAAAAAATGTGGAATTCCAGAACCCATAATCCTCCAAACACTTCTTAAGGTCTGACTTGTTTGCAAAAAGAAAGAGGAGGGGACTTAAAATTTGTCATGCTGGATAAAGCATCTCCCCCCACCCCACCCCACTGGCTCTACAATGGTTTGGATTTCGCACACAGAATAACAAGAGTTGGAAGGGGCTTTGGAGGTCTTCTAGTCCATCCCCCTGCTCAAGCAGGAGACCCTAGACCAGGGGTGTCCAAACCTGGGAACTTTAAGACTTGTGGACTCCCAGAATTCCCCAGCCAGCACAGCAGGGACCTCAAGAGCTCAGTGCATTCAGGGCTGGTTTCATTCATTTTCATAACAGGGATATGGGGGGGGGGGGAGCAAATAAGCACGGCTGGCTGGGGAATTCTGGGAGTTGAAGTCCACAAGTCTTAAAGTTCCCAGGTTTGGACACCCCTTTGCAGACAAAGGAATGTACGGCGTCTTCTTAAAAACCTCTGGTTTTTAAGCCAAAATGCCCCACTGACCCCCCCCCCCCCCCAGTTTAGTTGGAAACAATGGTTTATAGTCTGTTTTTCAAACTTGAGCCCTGGTTGGCCTTCAACTCAAGTGGCCCAGTTTGAAAAATGTGAGTTTATGGGAGGGGGTTGGAGCATATACAACTATGGCAGCACCTCCTGAACGACAACGGGGAGATAAGGGAGCCACAGGGGAAAATAAAATTGAGGGCCAGGAAACCCCCCAGAAATGGAAACAGGGCAAAAGAACCAAGGAGTTGTGACGCTGACTTAGAAGAAAAGAAAAGAAAAAAATCCACGCTGCCACATTGTGTTGCAGTGGCGGCTTGCAGAATTTGTGCCACGCAATGCATTTTGCATTTTGCAGGTGGCGCTTTCGTGGGCGGGGGGATCTTGCTAGGAGTCTGGGGATCAGCAGGGGGCTGGGGCTCCATAGGGCTAGGGCAGGGAGAAGCCAGTGCAGAAGCCTCCCTGATGGGTGCCGAATTTGAACTCGGAGCCGGCTGGAGAGACCCCCGGCGGCCACCTCTTGTCTCCCCTCCCTGCGCGAGGGATGGTGCTGCTGAGCGAGGCTTTTAACATGACGGCAAAGGAGCGGAAGCGCAGCTGGGCCCTGCCCGCCCGGCTCTCTAGCTCGGCAGGAAAGGGAAACGGTCCCCCCGTTTTGGAGAGCGATAATCTTTGGGGGCTTCTCCCGGATGGAAGCCGCCCTCCCTGCATCCGTTGCTGCTGCAGTCAGAAGGAAAGCCGGATGGCTCAAGGCGAAGAGGGGCCTTTGGGGATATTCCTTTCTCCCCCCCCCCCCGCCCGGCTTCTGAGTCGCCCAAAGGAGGTTGATTTTAGGCGTTCATCGTATTTAAAGAGCGCCCGTCTCCCAGCAATGGATGGAAACGAATCCACCTAGAACTAAGGAATTTCCAGATAGTGAGAACAATTAACCGGTGGAACTGCTGGCCTCTGGAAGTTGTGGGGGCTCCATCCCTGGAGGCTTTAAAGAAGAGATTGGAGAACCATTGGTCTGAAATGGTCTAGGGTCTCCCGACTAGAGAAGGGGTTGGACTAGAAGGCCTCCAAGGTCCCTCCCGACTCTGTGATTCTGTTACTCTATAATCCTAGAACATTTAATCGATGGAGCGGCTTCCCTCCGGAAGTTGTGGGGGCTCCATCCCTGAAGGCTTTTAAGAAGAGATTGGACGGGCATTTGTCTGAAATGGTATGAGGCTTCTTGTTTGTGCAGGGGGTTGGACTAGAAGACCTCCGAGATCCCTTCCAACGTTGTTACTCTGCTACTGTTCGACTTACAATTACAATTGAGACCAGAAATAAACTTATAAGAGGAAGAACGGTTGCAGGAACTGGGTAGGTCTAGTTTGATGAAAAGAAGGACCAGGGGAGACATGATAGGCAGTGTTCCGATATCTCAGGGGTTGCCACAAAGAAGAGGGAGTCAAGCTATTCTCCAAGGCACCTGAGGGTAGAACAAGAAGCAATGGGTGGAAACTAATCAAGGAGAGAAGCAACTTAGAACTGAGGAGAAATGTCCTGACAGGGAAAACAATTCCCCAGTGGAACAGCCTGCCACCAGAAGTTGGGGGTACTCCATCACTGGAGGTTTTCAAGAGGAGGTTCAGACCACTTGTCTAAACTGCTATTTGCAGGTAGTCCTCAACTTACAACCATTTGTTTAGTGACCGAAGTTACGACGACAGTGAAAAAAGTGACTTATGACTGTTGCAGCCTCCCTGTAATCAGGCGATCAAAATTTGGATACTTGGCAACTGACTCATTTCCACTTAATGCTTCACATATTTTACTTAGCAACTACGGCAAAAATTGTAGAATTGGCATGCCTCACTCAACAGCCGTCTTAGTGATGGCAATGCCGGTCCCGATTGTGGTCGTAGGTCGAGGACTCCTTGTAAAATGACCGACTGAGCTGAGAAATGGCTGGCCAAACATCCGTTTTGAACAGGGCTGAAAACTTATGACCTCAGTCGGGTCCTTATTCTGGCTGAACAGCAGACAGGAAATCGGGGGGGGGGGGGCTCAGACTTAAGTGGACGAGCAAATTTGTTAGAAGGTGTTGCCTTCACGAAGGGACGAAGTGGAATCTGATCTCTGGTTAAAAATAGCAGCATTGGAAGGGACCTTTGAGGTCTTCTAGTCCAGCCCCCCTGCTCGAGAGGAAATGTGAAGCGGGTACCCACTGTGGGACAATACACTAAAAATTTAGATAAAGTGGGACCCCGTCCCATGCGTTGACGAGTAAGACGGGGTTTTTATTTGGGGGCGTTTGTGTATTCCGAAGACTAGGCCTCTTTCTGTTTTCGTGATAGTCCGTAAAGTGGGTGAATTCACTTTATTTCACTCTGCTGCTACCCCTGTTTTTAATTTTAGGCTTAAGTGCATTTGGGGTGAATGGAATAGTTTGATAAAGGCCCTTTTTAGGTGTGGATTGAGGATGGGCAAATAATCTCATTTCTGAAAGCGAGGGAAAACCTTAAGGCACTTGAAGAGAAGTGGACTTCAGCTCCCAGAATTCCCCAGCCAGCAGGGGAATTCTGGGAGTTGATGTCCGCTTCTCTTCAAGGAACCAAATGTGAGAAAAAACATCCTTGAAAACCCAAATTCTACCAGCTGCTTTGCAAATGTCAACCTTTCAACCCTGCTTGCGGAGGAGTCCCCGTTTAATTCTGGCGATCCTCCACGTTGAGAGGCAGTCTACCTTGGAAACGCCCAATGCTAAAAGGCAGAGAACCGACCCACGCCTGCATTCTTGGTGATTTTCCTGGCTGCACATGTGCTTGCCAGCTTTTGCCTTTGGAAAGGCTGAAACGGAAAGTGCGCGTTTTGTGTGTTTTTTATTTTTTGTTTCCTATGGGGTGTCTTCCAACATCTGGCAGAACTACAGACGGGAGATCCCTTGTTCCATACCCTCTCCGAAGCCCAAAATAATCCTGTAGGAAGGGGGGGAAGGCAGGCAGGGGTCTGGCTGCCCCCACCCCCACCCCAGCCCTGATGCAATCCCACAATCAGAGGGAACAGTCCCCACCCCCCAAAAAGACTGGCATTTGTGCAACCTCTGGGTGTTTTTCCAGTCTGCCCCCTCCTTGCCGTCCAGCCTCGCTGGTGCCAGCTGGATGAGCCACTGGCATTTCGCCCCCAGGCCCCCCTTTCCTTCACTCAGCCTTGTTTTAGCTGACCTTCAACTTATTCTCAGTTTTATAAGTTGGTTTTCTTGACTCGGGTTTGAATGCTGGGCGGCTGGCAGTGGTGGAGGGGTGGGTGGGCTGGTGCAAGAAGATTGGAGACCCTGAGAGCCCCCCCACCCCCATCCGGGCTGAGAGGTTGTGGCATTTCCAAGGAGGGAAGGGTTGGATTTCAGAGCTCTTGGAGGCAGAGGCCAGGCTCCCCCCCCCCCCCCCCCCCCGTCTCCAAATGGCGTCCCTCGCCCACAGATGTGTGGGACTCCAATTCCCAGGGTGGAAAGACCTGGAGCTCCCCTCCTCCTTCCCTCCATGAGCTCTGTCCTAGCTTGGGGGGGGAAACGGACATCCCACCCCCAAGGGCTTGCAGTTGGCGTTTCTGATGGCAATACTGCAGTGTAGAGCGATGAAGATGGGGAGGGGTAGTGGGCTAAGAAGGATGTGGTGCTGTTGGTGTTGTGTGTGTGTGTGTGGTGCCATTTGTTAGGTGTGTGTGCGGAAGAAAGAAGGAAGGAAGGAAGGAAGGAAGGAAGGAAGGAAGGAAGGAAGGAAGGAAGGACTGAGAATAACAGAGTTGGAAGGAGCCTTGGAGGTCTTCTAGTCTAACCCCGTGCTCAAGCAGGAGATCCTATATTATTCTGGGTAAAAGCTTGTCCAACCTCTTCTTGTAAATGTTGAGGGATGGAGAAAGAAAGAAGGAAGGTAGGGAAGAGGGAAGGAAGGAAAGAAAAAGAAGGAAAAAGGAAGGAAGAGAAGGAAAGAAAAGAAAGGAAGAAAGAAGGAGGGAAAAGAATGAAAGAAAAGGGAACAGAAAGAAGAGAGGAAGGAAGGAAAGAAAGAAAAAGAGAAAGAAAGAAAAGCAAGCAAGAATGAAAAAAGAGAAAAGAAAAGGGAAAGGAAGGAAGGAAAGAAATAACTAGAAAGAAAGAAAGAAAAACAAGCAAGAAAGAATGAAAAGAAAAGGGGAAGGAAGGAAAGAAAGAAATCGAAAGAAAGAATGAAAAAGAAGAGAAAAGAAGGAAGGAAGGAAGAGAAAAAGAAGAAAAGCCCTCGGGGCCAATCTGTCCTGCAGAGGAATGTGTGGAATCAGCCACGGCAGACCTTCCAAAATCACAGCCGAGATTTGCATAACCGTTGGTGCCAGGAGGCCTCGCATGGCCGCCCCGCCTCGCCTGCTTGCCTACCTGCCTGGAACACGTCGGCTTCCTGTGCAGCCCTCGGCCCCCGCCTGCCTGCCTGCCTGCCTTCCCCAGAACCCTCCAGATTCGAATTCACCCCTCGGCCTGCCCTCCCCCCCCCTCGCCAGCCCCATGGTTGCCGGTCTGCACTTTTGAAAAGCCTCCTGCAAAATATGTGCCAAGTTGGCAGCGCCACAGAGGCCCCCCTGCCCCTTGGTTTCTGCAGAGGTGGGGTGGCCCCAGAGCCAGAGGGAGAAGGAAGCGCTGTCCCCCCCCCCCTGCAGGGGAATTTGTCGCCCTCCCTGGCACAGTCTTCAAGGGGGGCCCCGGAGGACTGGGGGAGGGGGGGGAAGGCAGGTTAAACACCCCGCTTGGATGGCAGGTGCTTTATTTTTTTCGGCTTGCGTCTTCCCGAGAAGGCACCTAAATAAACCTTTTCAAGTCCAGGATCTCACAGAGCTGGGATGGGCAACAACGGGCAGTCCTCAACTTACATCCGTTCATTTAGTGACCATTTGAAGTTATGGAGAAGTTGAAAAATAGCGACTTACGACGATCTTTTTTACACTTGCGACTGCTGCACGGGCTGGTCATGCGGTCAGAATTTACACACGTGGCCCCCGGACTCCCAGGGTCACGTGATCCACTCTTGTGACCTTCCGACCAGCAAAGTCACTCTGTGTTACTAAGTGAACCGCTGTCATACTAGGATAGGCCAAAACTCGCTTAGCAACGGAGTCTCTTAGTAAAAGAAATGTTGGGCTTAATTATGGTAATAAGTCAAGGACTACTTGTATAGTAATTTGTCGACTTCAACTCCCAGAATTCCTCAGCCATGAATTCTGGGAGTTGTAGTTCACAGGTCACAGGCTTGTCTACATAATATTTTGATTATGTATAATTATATTTTGATTAGGTAGAATTTCGGGAGACCCCCAGAACTGTGACTCTCCAGGTTTTCCAGGGTGATCCCCAAAAGGTTTTGGGGTCTAGCAATTATCTCTCTAGTTAGTCCTGGTTTAGCCACTGCCTCATTTACAACGTTCACAGGGACTCTCAAGTTTCTTCGTAAGCACAGTCGCAGCTTCCCTTAGCAACCGCTTCATTTAGTGACCGTGTTGTCGATTGTAGTTGCTAAACTATCTGTAAAGCCAGAGAAGGTGCAAGGCTGTACCCCCCCCCAAAAAAACAACCCTTGAACCATTTGAGCCATGCCCCTCCTGCCTTTCCCTGGTACCAAAATTCTGATTTTTGTAGGGGTTTTTTCAGCCTTGCTTATCTGATCCATGCTGGCCTTTCTCTTTTGCAGTTTCCTGAATGCGGATTTTATGGCCTCTATGATAAAATCCTGCTGTTCAAACATGACTCTTCAACAGCCAATATTTTACAGCTGGTTCGAGCCGCCTCCGACATTCAGGAGGGTGACCTGGTGGAAGTGGTTCTCTCAGGTAAAGTACCTCAGTTAGGGAAGGCAGTGAACTGATGATGTTCCCTAGTTGGGCCATGAAACGTCTGCAAGGAAATCAGAGAGCACCAAGGACCTCACAGTCCTTATCTTCTCCTTTCTCCATCTCTTCCTCTATCCCCCCTCCTCTTCTTCCTCCTCCTCTTCCTCTCCTCCTCTTCAAACCCCATTCCCTTCTAGCATTAGTTGGGTCATGAAACGTCATTAAAAAAATCCCCTCGCTCAATCCCCACAGTTATTATCTTCTCCCTTCTCCCCTTCTTCCTCTCCGCCTCCTCTTTCTCAACTTCCCTAATTTAAAAGTAAGTTTAGCAATCAGGTAAATGCATCAGCAGCTAAACTTGCTTTTAATTTGGAGTACATTTTTTTTAAAAAAAAATCTGTCTTTGCAAGCGTGAAAGAAAGAAAGGAAAGGAAAGGAAAGGAGAAAGAAGAAGGGAGGGAAGGAAAGAAGGAAGAAAAGGAAAGAAGGAGAAGGAGGAGGGAGGGAGGGAAGGAAAGGAAAGAAGAAGGGAGGGAAGGAAGGAAGGAAAGGAAGATAAAAGATGAAAGGGTAGGGAAAGAAGGAAAACGAAAGGGAAATTCTTTGGATACTCCTTCTTCCCCTCAGTTTCTCTCTCTCTCTCTCTTTCTTTCTGCAGCCTCGGCTACTTTTGAGGACTTCCAGATCCGTCCACACGCTCTCAATGTCCACTCGTACCGGGCACCGGCATTCTGCGACCACTGCGGAGAGATGCTTTTCGGTTTGGTCCGCCAAGGCCTCAAATGTGATGGTAAGAAACCCCTCCTCTGGCCCCCATCCCCCAAATTTTCCACTTGGAAGAATGCTAGATTTGCACTCGGGACCGGCTTGTAGAAAGGGGCAAAGAGAAAGCTACCACAGAGGACAGGGAGTGTTAGAGATGGTTTTTGTTCTTTCTTCGTGATGGCTGTCGGATAGCGGTCTAATATCTTCCTATTTTCCTTGGAGGAAAGAAACGTAGCAGTGAGAACGAGCAAACTATTCCTCGTAAAAGTCTTTATTGTTATTTTCCGTGTGGGGAAAAATGTCTTTTCGGGATCGTGAAACGGAGTTTGGACCTCGGAAAGGGAGGCTGAGAGAGAGAGGCATAAAATGGAGTCATTTTGACAACCTGCCCAACTTTAAGTTGTGTGGACTTCAACTCCCAGAATTCCTGGCTGGGGAATTCTGGGAGTTGAAGTCCACACCCGGTTTAAAGTTGTCCAGGGCAAGAAACACTAAAGCTGAGCATTGGCCTACCCTGCAGGGCTGTTGTGAATTCCCTCTCAGGCTGCAGACTGAACAGTTTAGGAGTAGAACTTCACTGGCGAAGCATTTAAAGTAATTATTTAAAGAAATACTTTTTCTCCCCGCTCTCTCGACCCGCTGGCCTCTTCCGCCCCATAGGTTGCGGCCTCAACTACCACAAACGTTGCGCCTTCAGCATCCCCAACAACTGCAGCAGCGCCAGGAAACGCCGCCTTTCGTCCACCTCGCTGGTCAATTCGCAGTCCTTGCGGCTGTCCACCACAGAATCCTTGCCCTGCACCCCCGACGAACTGGTGAGTCAGCCCTGCCTCCCCCCTCTCCCCCAACCCCCCCCCCCCCTGGGCCTGAGGCAGCTTTGCTTCGGCTCTGCTGGTTATTCCTGAGCCTTGAGGACTAGAAACCTGATGCACCTGGGGTGGAGCATGAATTCTCCTTCATCGGTGTGTCATGCTTTTTTAATGATTCAGTAATTTCTAACCGTTTCGGGGCACACCAAAGTAACTCTTCTTCCTTTGTCCCTCCCTCCCTTCCTTTCCTCTTTTCCTTCTTTCCTCCCCCCTTCCTCCCTCCCCATCTTCCTCCCTCCATCCCTCCCTCCTCCCTTCTTTCTTTCCTCCCTCCCTCCTTCCCTCTTTTCCTTCCTTTCTTCCTTCTTTCCTTTCTCCCTTTTTCCTTTCCTTCCTTCCTTCCTTTCTCTCTCCCTCTCTCACCATCTTCCTTCCATCCCTCCTTCCTTCTTTCCCTTCTTTCCTTTCTCCCCTCCCTCTTTCCCTTCCTTTCTTCCTTCTTTCCTTTCTCCCCTCCCTCCCCTCCCTCCCTCCTCCCTCCCTCCTCTCCCTGTCCTGATCCTCTTTCTCTCCTTCCGCTTCGTCCCTGGCCCAGAGCCGGAGTTCCACGGAGATCTTCCCCCGACGCCTGACCTCCTCCACCTACATCGGCCGCCCCATAGAGCTGGACAAGTTCCTCCTCTCTAAGGTGAAGGTGCCCCACACCTTCCTCATCCACTCCTACACCCGCCCCACCGTCTGCCAGTACTGCAAGAAGCTCCTGAAGGGCCTCTTCCGCCAGGGCCTCCAGTGCAAAGGTGAGGAGGGGAGCAAACACGCGAAGGGGGGGGGCATGGGGAACTCCCTGCTACCAGATATTCCCAGCCTTACAGGGCAGAGGCTGGCTTTGTTCCTGGTCTCCCCCTGCTGGCGGCTGATGGCATTACAGCCTCCGGGCCACTCCTTTTCTTGGAGGCAGGGAAAGCAAGTGGATTTTTGGGGAGGGGGCTAAAAAATGGCTTCCTTTCTCTTTTTCTCCACTCCCCCTCCAGATTGCAAATTCAACTGCCACAAGCGCTGTGCGACCCGCGTGCCCAACGACTGTCTGGGAGAGGCGTCCTTTAATGGTGGCGGTGAGTTCCACAGACGTCTTGTGTTGCAGTGGGGGCAAGATGGAAGAGACTCTTGCCAAGGGGGGGGGGAGTTATTCCGGGAGGGGCAGGGGGGACGTTGCAGAGCTGACCTTCCGGCACTGTTTCTAACCACCTGATTCACTTAACAACGGCCGTGATTTGCTTAAAGGTCATAAAGGTGAGCACAATGCCCTTCACTTCCTTGCTTAGCGCAGGGAATCCTGGTCCCACTGTGGTCGTAAAGTGAGGATCACCTCTTTGGTACCCTCGTTTGACCGTTTCGAGATCCCATGATCGGAACGCCTTAGGATTAATAGATCTCTGGCAATTACTGATTGTTCCTGAGCCTTGAGGACTAGAAACATGATGCACCTGGGATCAGGGTTGGATTTGCCTCAATGGATTTCTGGTCCTCCTCCCCCAGATGTGCAGATGGAAGAGTCGAGTGATCTCAGTGAGGCGGAAAAGAACTCGCTCATGGACGAGTCTGATGATTCCGGGATCATCCCCGGATCCCATTCAGAGAACGATCTGCGCATGGACGAAGACGTGGAAAGTCTCCAGCAATCCCAAAGGTGAGGCAGAGATCCCGGGTGCTCCATCCTCTTGGCTCTTGGGCTCAGGTCGAGGACTATCTGTATTACGAATCCTCTTCTCCCAGTTTCATAGCCGTCAGTAAATCTGATTTTCCAGGACTTCCTCTGAACCCCTTCCCATCTTGGGGTTTTTCTTTTCCCACTGGGGGTCGTTGTGGCCCACCAGTGGCCTGCGGAGCTGGTAGCAGAGTCAGACAGTGAGGAGGTTGGGGAGGAACATGGGCCAGTCCTGGAGTCTGGGGGAGGCTCGGACAAGGGCGATGCGTCGGAGGCAGAGAGGGGGGCAAGGGCATCTGGTAGTGATGTGCTGCCTCCAGAGTCTGACATCATCAGCGAGGCAGAAGAACAGGAGGAGCCCGTTCCCAGTGTGCGCATGAGCAGAGCTGCCAGAAGGCAAGAACAGTTAAGGCAAAAGGGGCGACTCGGGAGTAAGGCTTGGAGATGAGTGCCATAAAAGAGGAGCAAACGGAGGTGAGCCTTTGCAGGAAGCAATTTTGTTCGTTCTGGTCGGTTCAAACACTGAGAAGCTCCGTTTGACTCTGTGCTCCGTTTGGCCTTGCAAAGCTAATTGGCCATTAGGACTCTGGCAGCCTTTCAAGGGAAATAACGATGGGTGCTTATCAGCCTTACCCCGAAAGACTTTGGCAGACTTCGGTCTGACTCTTCACAAACCTTTGTGACTCGTGATGCGCTGTGAATGTCAGAACAGGGATGTGCGTCAGTCTCCCTGCTCTTTTTGCCCTGCGACCCCCAAGCATGCTGACCTTTGCACCCCTCTTCCCCCCTCCCCTCCAGCTCCATGGGGTACATCCCCCTCATGCGGGTGGTGCAGTCAGTCCGCCAGACGACGCGCAAGTCGAGCACGGCCCTGAAGGAAGGCTGGATGGTGCATTTCAGCAACAAGGACACCTTGGTGAGCCAGAGGGAGGGGCTGGGGGATTCTGGGAGTCCCAAGTCCACAAGTCTTCAAGGGGCCAAGTTGGGAGGCCCCCTTGGAGTGGAGTTTCTCAAGCTTGGCAATGGAAAAAGATGGGGAATTCTGGGAGTTGACGCCCACTCGTCTTCCAGTTCCAACAGCAGGCTGACTGGGGAATTCTGGGAGATGTAGTTTATAGGACTTCAATTTTGCTAACATGCTGATTAGGGAATTCTGGAAGCTGTAGTCCGTATATCTTAAAGGTTGCTGGCATGCTGACTGGGGAATTCTGGGAGCTGTAGTCCACACATCTTAATTTTTTGCTAGCTGGGGAATTCTGGGAATTGAAGTCCACCCATCTATCAGTTCAACAGCTCGTTGGCTAGGGAAATTCTGGGAGTTGAAGTCCACCTATCTTCAAGTTTATTAAAAGGCTGGGCAAAGAGGGGGCCTTTCATCGCGAGAGAAGCCCCTTCCTCTCCTTCGGCCCCTCCCAAATCCCTAAACAGTTTCTATTTTTCCCCCCTTTGCAGCGAAAACGTCATTATTGGCGGCTGGATAGCAAGTGCCTCACCCTCTTCCAAAACAACAGTAGCAACCGCTACTACAAGGTGAGCCTGCCTCCTCGGGATCTCCAGGAGAGGGGCAAAAGTGGGGAGCCAGACCCCCTCGGCCCTTTGTTGGGGGGCGGGTGGAGTTTCTTCTCTCAGCTGAAAACTTTTGGTAGAAAAAACGAACAGATTAGGAGCTGTTGATCTTCCACAGTCCAGGAGGCAAATAAATAGAGGATACCAGAGCGAGGAGGGGACCGCTTGAGGTCATCTACTCCACCCCCTCCTCAGAGCCAGATAACAGCATTTCCCAAAGCCTCCATTTGAACCCCTGCTTCGCTAGTGGTGTTTTTGCCCATAACTGGAAATAAACTTTTTTCTTTTTTTTTTGCAAAAAATGTTGTAAATCTCACCAGACACTCTGAACAGCCACAAAGGTGATGTGTGACATAACTTTGAACGGTTGCTAAGCCAATGGTCGTAAAGCGAGGACGTAGTTGTGGAGAAGAGCTGGTTGATTGTCCTTTGTCCTTCCCAGGAAATCCCCTTGTCGGAGATCTTGACCATTGAGCCGGCTCAGGACTTCTCCCTCGTGCCGTCCGGCGCAAACCCCCACTGCTTTGAAATCATTACCGCCAACGCCACCTACTACGTGGGTGAGAATAGCGCCCCCCAGCATGGCGGGGATGGCCTGGAACACGCCAAGGCCTGGGAGACGGCCCTCCGCCAAGCCCTCATGCCCGTCGTCCTGCAGGGGGTGCCGGCTGCCCAGGGACAGCCCCCCCATAGTAAGTACCGCGTGAACGGATAATGTCTGCCTAGGAAGGGTGTCCTCGCTTACTGACCACAATCGAGTCCGGCAGCTCTATTTGCAAGTGATGCAGTTGTAAAGTGGCCTGGTGCACGACTGCCCTGACTTATGACGTCAGTTGCAGGTGTGGACGTTAAGCGAATCCCTTGAGGTCGTGAAGCACAATGTCACATGACGGTGGCTTGCAAACGTCTCTGCTGGCTTCCCCATCGACTTTCCTTGGAGAAGCCAAGGGTGAGAGGTTGTGCGAGGTTGTGCGAGGTTGTGTGAGGTGCGAGGTTGTGCGAGGATGTGAGGGTCTGCCAGGGACGGTCGCAAATGGGAATCGTGACTTTGGGAAGTTGCAATTGTCATAAATATGCATCGCTTTCCAAGTGCCCAAATCACATGGGCACACTGCGACAGCCATAACTTTGAGGACTGGTCACAAGACTTCTTTTTCAGCATCATTTCGAACAATTGCTGAATGAACGGTCAGTAAGTGAGGACTTCCTTGCCAAGAAATCAATCAAAGGTTCCCTTCTGAGCATGCTCATTGCGCGACACTGCCCTCTAATGACGGGAAAGGGTATTATCTTACCTTTTCTCATTGGTTTGGGGAAGTCAGAGAGACATTGTGGCCTTCTTGGTCTACCAAGTTGCTTCTGGGGGCCCAGTTCCTGGTCCACAGGTGGGAAGAGTGAGTCAAAATGTCTTAACAGAGTTGGAAGGGACCTTGTAGGTCATCTAGTCCAACCTCCCCAAGCACCTACACCATTTCTGACAGATGGCCTGCCTGCCTGGATATTTGCATGATTAGATGGATGTTTGAATGGGTGGGTGGCTGCCTGCCTGCCTGTCTGTTTGCCTGGATGATTGGATAGATGGATGGATGGAGGGGGGGTGGCTTCCTACCTGCCTGCCTGCCTCCCTGCCAGCCAGACTGTCTTCCAGCCTGCCTGACGTTTGGATGATTGGATGGATGTTTGGATGGGTGGGTTGGTGGGTAAGTGGGTGGATGGATGGCTGCCTTTCTTCCTGCCTGCCTGGGAGATTGGATGAATGATGGGATGGATGGGTGGTTGGCTTGATGGATGGCTGCCTGCCTGCCTGGATGAGTGGGTAATTGGATGCATGGTTGAATGGATGGCTGCCTGGATGAGTGGATGATTGGATAATTGGATATTGGATGGATGGTTGAATGGATGGTTGAATGGATGGGTGGCTGCCTTCCTGCCTGCCTGCCTGCCTGGATGATAATTGGATGATTGGATAATTGGATGGATGGTTGAATGGATGGGTGGCTTCCTACCTTCTTCCCTGCCTCCCTGCCAGCAAGACTGTCTTCCAATCTGCCTGATGTTTGGATGATTGGATGGATGTTTGGATGGGTGGGTTGGTGGATGGATGGCTGCCTGTCTGCCTGCCTGCCTGGGAGATTGGATGGATGGATGGATGGATGGATGGATGGCTCTTGCTAGCCTGCCTTCCTGCCAGCCTAGTCTTTTCTTGAAAGTTTCCAGTGACGAAGAGTTGGAGAAGGTTAATTTTTTTTGTCCTGACTCCTCTAGGGCAAGCTTCTTTGAGGATCTCCGTCTCCAGCAGCCAAATCCAGGAAAACGTGGTGAGCGTCCTATAAGCCACCATCTTTGCTCTTCTGAAGCTCATTCTTTGATCTCATCTCCCGCTGAAGGTGACCTCAAGAGGTGTCCTCTTCTTTGTCCAATTGCAGGACATCGCCACTGTCTACCAGATCTTTCCAGATGAGGTCCTGGGTTCCGGTCAGTTTGGTGTGGTCTACGGAGGTAACCCAATGGCTGGTTTGGGCTTCCTTTTTCCAGGTTTTGTGATTTTAATGAGCTGCTGTCAAAAAGTCAAGATGGCAGCTCACCAAAGAGGTCAAAACGACGCGGGTGGGTGGATTTGTTCTCATTTTACAACCCCACATCATGCCCTTCTTGAAATGTTGTGACTCACACCCTGAGGTTTGTGGGAATGACCCTGGAGACGGTCTCTGGATCTCAGAAAGGACCAGTTGGGGTTTTCCGATCTTGCATTGTTCCATGTTTGGTTGTCTCTGAACATTGCTGCGCTGAGAACGCACAACTGAAGGGCAGCCACCAACAGAGTTTTCCCGATCACTGGGCAAGTAGTCCTTGACTTATGACCACAATTGAGCCTGAAATTTCTCGGGCTGTGGTCATGTGACCTCAGGACACCACAACTGTCACAGGTACATGCCAGTTTCCAAGCGCCTGACTTTTGATCATTGTGACCACGGGATGCTGCAACGGTCATACGTGTGAAAAAACGGTCCTACCTCACTTTTTTCCGTGCCCTTGTAACATTTGAATTGTCATTAAATGGACCGTTGTAAGTCAAAGACTACCTGCATCCTGTCAATAGTTTCCTTTTCCAGAAGACCAGCCCTTGGCCTCAAGGAAAGACTTAGAAAGAGACAATGAGGCCATTCAGGACCAAAGCTGAAGTCTTGAAGGCATCTACCAACCCTTTCCCCAGCCCACCCTCAAGGATTCACAGCCTATCAGAGGGCCTGTCATCTCTGGGGAGACTCAGAGCTGGTCTGGAGGTGGGTTAGAACCAACTAACTCTGTAACTTTTTGCTAAAAATTGGCTCTCTCTTCTCCTGCCAGGGAAACACCGTAAGACAGGTAGGGACGTGGCGGTGAAGGTCATCGACAAGCTTCGTTTCCCCACAAAGCAGGAGAGCCAATTGCGGAACGAGGTTGCCATCCTACAGGTGAGCAGCTCCATTCAACACCCCTGTCAGTGGACTCTCGCTTTTCATTTTTATTTCATCTCTCTCTCTCTCTCTCTCTCTCTCTCTCTCTCTCTCTCTCTCTCTCTCTCATCTATCTATCTATCTATCTATCTATCTATCTATCTATCTATCTATCTATCTATCTATCTATCTATCTATCTATCTATCTGGCTCTCTCTGTGTGTGTGTACATTCCAGCATAACTCTGGAACGCCTCAAGCAATTTCAACCAAACTTGGTACACAGATGTCTTACTCTCTGGAAACAAATACTGTGGGGGTAAGACACCCCTAACCCCCCTTGGGGATGTGTTCTGTTAAGATGCAGCCTGTTGTGCCTTAAAATGGCTTCTACTGTACAGTGCAGTGGAGTTGCCATGGTAACGACTTCACACTACTCCACAAGGGCCCCCCCTCTGGTAAGAGGGAAAATCCAACATTATAAATAATGTTTGGTCCAGACATTTCTCCTCTATAAATAAATACCCGGCCCACGCCAGGTTATCGCGTAGTTTTTAATAATTAAATTGCCAGGGTCATTGGACAATATAGATCAGGGATGTCAAACTCAATTTCATTGAGGGCCACATCAGGGCTGTGGATGACCTCAGAGGGCGCCGATTGGGTGTGGCCGATTGGGTGGGTGTGAACAACTGGGTGGGCGTGGCCAGCTTGACGCCACTCCCCAAACCGCTGGCATGTTTCCTCTTTGAATTGGGTAGACCGGCCGAAGTGAGGCAGGCTGGCCGCTTACTTTTTCCAGGAGGGCCCTGTGGGCTAGATTCAACCACATCACGGACTGGATCCGGGCCAGGGGCCTTGTGTTTGACACCCCCGATATAGATTAATACATTATGATTGGACTCTTAACGTTTAGGTCTTAAAATCAGGGCTCTCCTGGTTTTGGCAATTCTTAAGACGTGTGGACTTCAACTCCCAGAATGCCTCAGCCAAGGGGGGATTCTGGGAGTTGAAGTCCACATGTCTGAAAGTGACCAAGATTGAAACGCACTGGGCTACCGCATGGCATTTTCTCTAGATGTAATATTTTTATTAATCACAGCTATTTTTCCCCACAGATTTTAGTATTGTAATAGTATTATACTCCAGGCTGGTAATGTTACTGTTCTTCTAAATCAGGGGTCCCAAACTTGGCCACTTTAAAACTTGTGGACTTCAACTCCCAGAATTCTCCAGCCAGCAGAGCTTAAAGTCTTAAAATGGCAAAGTTTGGGGACCTCTGTTCTAAATGATGAGATTGCCTTATTCAAATTGCCCTAATGCCACCGTATTAATGTTTCTTAACTATATAAGCGACAGAATGTCATTTTTAATGTGTGCCAGTGTGCCCACAGTAAAAGAAAAATGACAACAAAGGTTATTTATCTCTCTATAAGCTCTTAAACTTATGATTTCTGTTGTGTTGCTATATAGGAGGTTATAGCTGGTTTTTTTCCCCTCAAGTTCTGTCCTGCAGAGATATTTGCTCTGGGGATCAAAGGCCCAAATGAAATGACCAACTGGCTCTCTTGTGGCACCCAGAGTGCCAATATTCTCTCTGCAGGAGCCCCTTTTCCTTAAGGTTAAGCCCCCTGTTTTTCATTTTGACCCCATCCTAGAGTTTGAGGCACCCTGGGATTGTAAATCTGGAATGCATGTTTGAGACCCCGGAGAAAGTCTTTGTCGTCATGGAGAAACTGCATGGGGATATGTTGGAGATGATCCTGTCTTCGGAGAAGGGCCGGCTCCCAGAGAGGCTGACCAAGTTCCTGATCACCCAGGTAGAAATGCTTCTCTAAATCCCTCCCTCTCTCCCTTCTTCCTTCCTTCCTTCCTTCTTTCCTTCCTTCCCTCTCTTCCTCCTTCCTTTCCTCCTCCTTTCCTTCCTTCCTTTCATCCTTCCTTCCCTTCCCCCTTTCCCTTCCTTCCATCTTTCCTTCCTTCGCTCTCTCCCTCCTTCCTTCCTTCCCTCCCTCTCTCCTTCCTTCCTTCCTTCCAAAATTTCTTAGTAAAAAACCTTGAATGTAATACAGGGACCTGCCACTAGGCGGCTCCAGAGTCCTAACTAAAAGCAAGGCTCCTGCCTTGCTCTCCCAAACCAATGATGGGATGAGAGACTGTTCCCAGGGGACTTTGCAGGTTCCTTGAAACAAAGAGCAGGAATCCCCTTTGGGGCTCTCTGGAAGGAAAATGAGATCCACCTGGAACTGTCAAGTCTCTTCTAGCGTCCGAATGACCCGAGCAATGTCAAAAGAAGGACGGGGCTTCCTCAACACGTCAAATATAACTTCTGTCCTTTGCTTCTGATCGTTTTTATCCCATTCTGTAAGTGCTAGAAGGCCGTAGGTAATTCAACATGCATTCCCCAACACTGAATACGTTACCTAGTTGGGTCATGAAATGTCTGCAAGAAAACATCCAAGCTCAGAGAGCACCAAGGACCCCACAATCCTCTTCCTTCTCCTCCTCCTCCTCCTCCACCTCCTCTTTGCAAACCCCTCTACCTTTTAGCACTGATAAGGTTACCTAGTTGGGTCATGGAAGAAATCCATCAAGCTCAGAGAGCACCAGGGACCCAACAGTTCTCCTCCTCCTCCTCCCTTTTCTCCACTCCACAAACGCCATTCCCTTCTAGCACTGATGATGTGACCTAGCTAGGTCACGAAACGTCTGCAAAGAACCCACCCAGCTCCGAGAGCACCAAGGACCCCACAGTTCAACCCTGAGATCCAAAGATTCTCCTCTGTTGATCCTAGAAGCTCCTTGATGGCCAGAGGTTGTTTCTTCTGGATGTTTCCTGTCCTTTCAGGTCCTCGTTGCCCTCCGACATCTGCATTTCAAGAACATCGTCCACTGCGACCTGAAGCCTGAGAATGTCCTCCTGGCGTCCGCCGAGCCTTTTCCGCAGGTAAACTGTTTCTTGCACTCAGGCTCCTCCCAGACCCACCCACCCCCCGGCCCAATCTCGGAGCCTTCCCCCTTGCACACTAGCGTCCCTTCCACCCCAGAATGCAAAGTGTGTTTGTGGGATAGTTGATCACAATTCCTCCAGCATTCGAGTTATAACCCTGGGTTCTTCTCCCTGGGAATTCATGGGAGGGTCTCGTACCGGAGGGCAGCTTGTTTGAAAGACATAATTGCGTGTAGGACGAGTGTGGGGGTCTTTTTTTTTTTTAAAAAAAAGAAATAACCATGTTTTTCTTTCACCCGCGTTCTTCTGCTTCCGTTGGCCGAGGAGAACAAGGTGGGTGTGTCTGTGAGGTGGAAAGGAAGCCAGGAGAGGAGAGGAAGGGGTGGGGATGCGATCGAAACGAGAAAGGGGCAGCTGAACTGGGTACCCCAAAAATCTCAGGGCCACACCTTGCGTTTCATATCCGGCGTGAAAGACGAGGCCTTGTGTGAAAGTTCAACTTAATTGAGTTACTCCTCAGTTGGTCCTCCACTTACGACCGCAATGGAGACCAGTGTTTCTCCTCACAGTTATGACCGTTGTAGCATTCCCGAGGGGCCATGTGATCAAAATGTGGCCACTTGGCACCCAGCGTGTATTGAATGATGGTTGCAATGTTCCAGTGACACGGCCTCAGCTCTGCGACCTTTGGACAAGCAAAGTCAGTGGGAGGAGACTGGTTCTGCTTAATGACTGTGGTTCACTTAACAACCGCAGTGATTCGCTTAGCAACAGTGGCGAAAAAAAGGCAACAGAGCGGACGCAGTTAACTTAAAAACCTTGCTTAGCGGTGGCAATTCTGGCCCCGATTTTGGTCGTAAGTCGAGGACTAGCTGTATACCACGGTGTTTTCTTTTTCGACCTATCTTTCATATGATGTAGTTAGTCCTCGACGTACGACCATAATGGAGCCCAACATCTCTTGTTTTTTAAGTGAGACATTTGTTAAGTGACTTTTGTCCCATTTTACGACCTTTCTTGACACAGTTGTTAAGTGAAGCACAGAAGTTCTTAAGTTAGTAACATGGTTGTTAAGTGAACCTGACTTCCCCATTGACTTTGCTTGTCAGAAGGTCACAAAATGGGATCATGTGATGCCGGAACTCTGCAACCGTCGTAAATACGAGTCAGTGGCCAAGCCATCTGAATTTGGACCACGTGATCCCGGGCAGGCTGCAAAGGTCGTAGGTGTGAAAAGTGATCCCAAGTCGCATTTTTCAGTAACTTTGGACGGTCACTAAATGAAGGGTCATAAGTCGAGGATGGCCCATACAACTGAGCCTCATGGGCTAAGGCTCACTCCCGTCTTGGCTCTGCAGGTGAAGCTGTGCGACTTCGGCTTCGCCCGCATCATCGGGGAGAAGTCCTTCCGGCGTTCGGTGGTGGGCACCCCGGCCTACCTGGCCCCCGAGGTTCTCCTCAACCAGGGCTACAACCGCTCGCTGGACATGTGGTCGGTGGGCGTCATCATGTACGTCAGCCTGAGCGGCACTTTCCCCTTCAACGAGGACGAGGACATCAACGACCAGATCCAGAATGCTGACTTCATGTACCCCCAGAACCCCTGGCGGCAGATTTCGGTCGGAGGTAAATCCAGAGGTCTTTGGAAAGAGAGGCTTCAAAGGGCTCAGGGCTGGTTTATGTGACAATCTTGGTCTCTTTAAGCCAGCATAGCTCCTTCCTTCCTTCCTTCCCTCTCTATTCCTTCCTTCCTTTCTTTTTTCCTTCCTTCCTTCCCTCTCTATTCCTTCCTTCTTTCCTTCCTTCCTTCCTTCCCTCTCTCCCTCCCTTCCCTCTCTGTTCCTTCCTTTTCTTCCCAACTTCCTTCTCTCTATTCATTCACTTCTTCTCTATTCCTTCCCTCTTCCTTCCTCCCCGCTATTTCTTTCTTCCCTCTTTTCCTTCCTTTTCTGTCTTCCTTCCTGCCCACCATTCCTTTTCTCTCTATTCCTTCCTTTTTCTCTCCTCTCTATTCCTCCCTCCCTCCCTTCTTTCTCTTTTTCTCTTTCTTTCTTTACCTCCCTCCCTCCCTTCCTCTCTCCCATCTTTCCATCCATCCATCCATCCATCCCCATTTAGCATCGCTTGGATTGAGTTGGACTGCAACAGAAATGGAATGAATGAGTTCATTAGTCAACAATTCTGGTTTTAAGGCTTCCTTCTCCTCTCGCCTCCTCTTAGCCATCGACCTGATCAACAACCTGCTGCAGGTAAAGATGAGGAAACGTTACAGTGTGGATAAGTCACTCAGCCACACCTGGCTACAGGTAGGTTGAAGAGGAGGGGGCCGGGCTGTGTTGAATCGCTTCTGACCCAAATGGGTCACTCCCAGTCAGTCTTCCCCACTACATTTGGACTGCAAAAGTCCTTAATCGAGGGGCCCTTGGTGCTCTCCGAGCTGGGTTGGTTTTTTGCAGACGTTTCATTACCAGAGTAGGTAACATCGTCAGTGCTAGAAGGGAGAAGGGTTTGCAGAGAAGAGGAGGAGGAGGAGGAGGACTGTAGGGTCCTGGGTGTTTCCTGAGCTGGGTCATTTTCTTGCAGGCATTTCATTACCCAACTAGGTAACACCATCAGTGCTAGAAGGGAGGAGGACAAGAACTGTGGGGTCTGAGCTTGGTTGTCTTGTGGACGTTTCATTACCCAACTAGGCAACAGGGCCAGAAGGGAGTGAGAGTTGCTCTCGTAATCTTGTGGCTGGCCTTCTCCGTGTGGAGGGGAGCGTGGCCACCCACGTGTCCCCTGCTGCTCCCTAAGACCGCTTGCAAACGGCCCCAACATGCCCCCCCTTCTCCCCCCTCCCCGCTTAGGACTACCAGACCTGGCTGGACCTCCGCGAGCTGGAGAGCCGGATGGGCGAGCGCTACATCACCCACGAGAGCGACGACGCCCGCTGGGAGCACTTTGCTGCTGAGCACCGCCTGCAATACCCCGAGCACCTGCGTGGCTGCCGGCTGCAGGAGGAAGAGGAGGAAGAGGCGGCGGCCGCAGAGCAGGAGGAGATGGAGATGCAAGGCTTGGCCGAGAGGGTCAGCGTCCTCTGAAGCCTTGTCGAAGGACCAAGAAACTGGAAGACGGGAGCAGCCTCTGGTCTTGGATTCGCACTCAGCACCTCCCCAGTAATCTCGGAGGTTGGAAAATAACAGAAAGAAACGGAAACTGTGGGGGGGGGCATCTTTGGCTGCTCCGAGGCCACAATTGCTAAGACCCCCAACGGCCACGTTAAAGAAGACCCTCAAGGCTCAGGGTAGTCATGCAGAATGGGTAGAGTCCCCTGAAGCAGGGGTGAAGTGCTACTGGTTCGAACTGTTTCCGTAGTTGCCTCCCCCCCCCCTTTTGAAAGCATTTTTTTTCCTTCCAAATAGGCAGGAAAAAAATGCTTTAAAAAGTGGGGAAAAGGGTTCCATGACAATCAGCTTTGCCGGGCGATTGTCGGAATCTTTTATTTCACTTTTTAAAGAATTTTTAACTACCTGTCCACCCGAACCGGTGGTAAAAAAAATGCTTTAAAAAAGGGTGAAGGTACCCACGATTGCACAGCATAGCTGACCCCTTTCCCCCCCACTTCTTACAGCATTCGTTTTACTACCGGTTTGGGCGGCTAGGTAGTAAAAAATGCTTTAAATTTTTTTAAAATTTGGCCACGCCCACCCAGTCACATGACCACCACCACCACCAAGAAACCACGCCCACCAAGCCACACTCGGAGAACCGTGGCCAAATTTTTTACATTTCACCACTGCCCTGAACCCTGGGACACGGCCCTGCATTCATTGCTTCCTCCCCTTTTTTCGAGTGTGTGTGTGTGTGTGTGTGTGTGTGTATGAGAGAGAGAGAGAGAGAGGTTTGAGCCTTTGGCCACAACAGTCCTGGGTTAACGTCACGTCAGCCAGTTTACTTCATTCAAGGACCGATGGGGGCTACACACACACCCAGGGGTGCAGAGGAATTTTTTGGGGGGGAGATGCAAAGGTTGAGGAAGAGGAACCAGAGATGTTTCAAGGTGGAGGTTGAACCTCAAAGAGGCTTTCTTGGATGAAGGTTCTTGGCTGAACGGGGGTGGGGTGGGGGTGTCCTCTCTAAACAGCAGTCTCCAAACATGGCCCCTTTAAGACTTGTGGACTTCAACTCCCAGAATTCCTCAGCAGGAACATGCATCAGGCAGAAAGACGCTGGCTAAGGAATTTTGGGAGTTGAAGTCCACAAGTCTTGCAGTTGCTCACTTTGGAGACCTTCCTGGTCTAATAAATCTGAGTGGGAGTTAGTCTCTGATCACTAATTTGGAATTGAAAACCTGTGGACTTCAATTCCCAGAATTCACCAGCAAGCTGGCTGGGGAATTCTGGGAGTTGAAGTCCATCCCACTTAAAGGGGACAACCTTGAGGAAATACTGCTTTTAATGAATTAGCAGAGTGGTAAAAGATTATTGCCAAGCTGCCAAAAACTCAGGCAGTCTTCAAGCAGGACATAACTTTTGGGGGTCAAAAACTGAATTGACTCCCCTCGTGTGCCCCCCCCCCCAAACCTTCTGCTCCTTCCGCTATGCCAGTGGTGTCCAAACTTGAGAACTTTAAGACTTGTGGACTTCAACTCCCAGAATTCCCCAGCCGGCATGGCTGGCTGGGGAATTCTGGGAGTTGAAGTCCACAAGTCTTAAAGTTCCCAAGTTTGAACACCCCTGCGCTATGCCTGCCAAACGGCATGTTGGCTTTCTGAAGTTGGCCGTTTGAAATCGACCAGGGCCGCCAAAGACTGGCTCCTTGTGAGCGCAAACAAAGCCACTTTCTCTTCCAGTGCAAAGTGGGCCAACGTCTTGGCCTCCAAACCACGCAGGCTGGCCGAAATCCATGCGCTGGAAGGGAAATGAGGAAATCCCAGAGGGGGGGGGAGGGAAACACTGTGGCTTCCCCTCCCCCTTTTTTATTTTAAAAAAAAAGTATTTCTCTTTGAAAGATTCAGAGCTCATTCTGCACCTCCGGTGTGAAGGATTAACCCATAATTTTTGGACAGGAGAGGAATTCTCCATCTAATCCAGGGGTGTCCAAACTTGGGAACTTTAAGACTTGTGGACTTCAACTCCCAGAATTCCCCAGCCAGCCATGCATGGCTGGCTGGGGAATTCTGGGAGTTGAAGTCCACAAGTCTTAAAGTTCCCAAGTTTGGACACCCCTGATCTAATCTAATGCTTTCCAAGATGGTCAACTATGGAAATATTTTTGTTCCCAGCCAGGCTGATTGGAATAGTAAATCTCGCATAGTTGGAAGTACGAAAGAAGTTTGCAGGCCAATGGATGGGAGGTTGTGGGGAGAAGTAGGTGGCTTTGTGGTTGTTTGCATAACGCAAATGCAGGCGAGATATTGGCATTTATTCAGAGGTTCCTCCGAACAGTAACTTTGCCATCTTGTTTTTCAGTTCTGTCCTTGCGCAGAACAATTTTCATTGTGAACATTTATCCCCCCCCCCCCCCCAATTTTTAAAGGTTTTGCACATGCACAGACCTTTTTATTTGCAACAGCTCACAGGCACGGAGCAAAAAATTTTGTGCGCACTGAACCGGCAGTAATGCCAACAACAACCCACTCCTGCATCTATTGCATTAATGGTCCATCTCTACTCCCTGCTCTTAAATTTGCCCAGCATTCTTCTGCTGAATCTTACGGATTCTCCTCCCCTCCCCCCCCCCCCCCCCCCCCCCCCGGCACTTCATTGGTTTCACATACTGCACCAAATCTGTCTTTTCCTCATCAGGGCTTGTGGATTAAACCACCACAAGGGGAAAAGGGGGAAATTGTTAGTTTTAACACAGGGCAGTCTCTGAGGTGGCCCCTTGGTAGCAGTTGGGCTTGCATTGAAGAGGCAGCTTCCCACAGACAACTGTTTATATCCTGAAATGTCTTATTATTATTTTTTTAATAACCTGAACGTTGTGCTGTATATAAAAATACATTTAAATCCTAGATTTGAACAGTCGTCTTTGTAGATTTGGCTGCAGAGGTCAGGAGGTAGTCCGTCTCATTCTCTGTTGCGCAGGTCTCTGAGGAAAACACCCATTGGATTCCTGCTTATTGATTTATCCTTCTATTTATAAATCTGTTTATCACATTTATAATTCGCCCATCTAAATATCGGGCATCTCTGGGCAGCTGGCAACGTTGCTCGTCTTCATTCCAATCTCTGGAAAAATCCTCCTCCCAAAGGTTTGCTTGTAGGTTGCATTTTGTTGCTGGGGGAGGGGGGGGTTCTCTTGCTGGGCAGACCCCCTTCTGTCCCTCGTTTTTCCAGGGCTGCTCAAATGGCGTGCCCATGTGCCACCCGCATGGCAAGCTGCTTTGTGTGTCATTGTGCAAGGTGGGCCTTTGAAAAGAGGGCCATGTGGGGCTTAAAATTGTTGGGGAAGGTGTTGACAATGGTCAACTTTGAAACGGAAGGTCAACTCTGAGATGAGCTTGCAGAGACCAGGAGGAAGAGGTGGAGGTGGCATAGCAGAGGCTGAGAAGGGGCCATGGGTCAAAGAAAGCCACAGGGAACAGTAGGAAAAGGGGGTTTGGGCAGCTTAATCCTGGATCCAAGCAGGCAGCAGAGGGAGAGAGATTAGAAGAGAAATCTGTAGGGATTGAGAAAAATGGCTAACACCTGGTCCTTTGGCTTGATGTTGCTCGGCCTTGGCAACCTGGAGAGGGGTGGACTCCAACTCCCAGAATTCCCCAGCTGGCATGCTAATGAGCTTGAAAATGGGTGGACTCCAACTCCCAGAATTCCCCAGCCGGCATGTGGATGTCTCAGAAAACCTCATAAAATCACACAAACACTAGTTTAAGATAACACCACAACTCTAGAATTCCACGTACTCTCTCCCCCAAAAATGATAATCTTGTTTTTCAGAGACTGGTAGAAATTGAGATGGTTCATTGATTTTCCAAGTGTGCAAAGGACGGAGCATTAGCTGGTTGGAGAATTCTGGGAGTTGAAGTCCGCCCATTTTCAAGTTCATTAGCATGTCACCTGGGGAATTCTGGGAGTTGAAGTCCACCCATCTTAAAGTTGATCCAGTTAAAACAGGGGTGTCCAAACTTGGGAACTTTTAAGACTTGTGGACTTCAACTCCCAGAATTCCCCAGGCAGTATGCTAATGAACTTTAAGATGGGTGGACTTCAACTCCCAGAATTCCCCAGCCAGCATAGCTGGCTGGGGAATTCTGGGAGTTGAAGTCCACAAGCCTTAAAGCTCCCAAGTTTGGACACGCCTGAGTTAAAGGATCTGATCCCTGGTGAGATTCCTTGCGGTTGGCGCTCTCTGCACAGGCCGCCTGGAATCCGTCCATGCCTGGCGATGAGGTTACTTTGAAGTAGAGGGAGGCAGGAGGACTTTCCCTGCAGGCTGTGGCTATAGCAACAATGGAATACAGACAATAAACAGCTTTTCCCTCCTTCCAATCACTTTTTCCAGAACACGACTCTGCCTCACATGCTTCAGCACGCGGCCCCTCTCGCTCTGCATATGCTTAGAAAATCTGGAGGCTTTAGAAGGCTGCAGGTTCCTTTTCGGAGATGGATGCTCCGATCTGCTAAAAAGCCAGATTCTAGCAGGCACACACTTCCCGGTCAGGAATTGACAAGGGTTCCAAGTGTGGAATTGACAAGGGTTGTAGATGGGGGACTGAGATGTAGTCCAGGTGTGGAATTGACACACATTCGAGGTGTGCAATTGACACAGGTTCCAGATGGGGAATTGACATGCATGCCAGGTGAGGAATTGAGTTCCAGGTGTGGAATTGAAATGGGTTCCAGATGGGAATTGACATGGGTTCTAGATAGGGAATTGACATGCATGCCAGGTGAGGAATTGAGTTCCAGATGCGGAATTGACAAGGGTCCCAAACGTGGAATTGACAAGGGTTGTAGATGGGGAACTGAGATGTATTCCAGGTGTTGAATTGACACAGCTTTCAGATGGGGAATTGACGTCCATGCCAGGTGAGGAATTGAGTTCCAGGTGTGGAATTGAAATGGGTTCCAGATGAGAATTGACATGGGTTCTAGATAGGGAATTGACATGCATGCCAAGTGAGGAATTGACATGGGTTCCAGATGGGGAATTGACACAGGTGCTAATTGGAGAATTGACAAGAACCTCAGGTATGGAATTGACATGGGTGCCCAATGTGGGAGGAAGAAATGCATTTTGCATCGGCTCAGGATTACTCCTGAGAGTGAGAGAGGTACAACCCCTCTACTAGTACCCCTTTTGGTCTGTGGGGGGAGGCATTATGGAGTTTTATTTTGAGTTTCCTGCTGTGGACGTCTATGCCCCCGTCTTGAGTAGCCAAGCTTCTGGGGATCGGCCTTGGGGGGAGATCGTCTCCCAATGGCATCCCACATGCACCAACCCACCGTGTGAGGCTCTGTGGCACGTGGGCAGCCCAGCATGACGGTGAGAGGAGAGCAGAGATGGTTTCCACCACAGCTTTCCAGCAGCCTCAAAGAGATGCTTCTTCCTATTTCCTTCCTTCTCCCCCCTCCCAAGGCCAACATTGCTATTTCTCACTGTCCTTAGCAAAAGGCTGCCAGCATCCTTCCTCCCCTCCCCGCTGCCATTGCCATGGCTACCCGCTTCTCCATCACCATGGCTACCTCCTCACACTATTATTATCCCCACCATTTATAAACCACTGTTGCTACCCGTCCTTGTCACTGTCACTTCTGCCAGCCCCTTCCTTCCTCCTGGCCACTGGAGCATCGCGGCGCATGGCTGTTCCCTGGAAGCTGAGAGCCAGCTCCTCGTCCTCCTTTCCCCTTTTCCCCTCCTCCTCCTCTTCCTCCTCCTTTCTCTCCTGCAAGAATCACCCAAAGGGCAGCCCGACTTTTCCCCTTTTGCAACGGGATCGTTGGCCAGAAATCTGTCTGTCTCCTGCCAAGGTTCCTCTGTAGTGGATCTCTTAAAAGCAAAGTCCTCTCACCACCGCCACTGGGGTTTCCAAGGAGTGACGGACCTCATCTTCCAGCCCCAACCCAATGCTATGTCGGGTGATGGGAGTTGCAGTCCCAAATCCCGGAAGGGCTTTGGGAGAGGAGGAGTCTGGTCAGGTTAAAGCTTCCCCTCCCCCCAATCCCAAAAAAGGATGCTCAGAACTGTTCCAAAGTCTCCTGGCAAAGATGTTCCCCCAAATTTTCTAGAAAGCATTCTCACTTTCAAGTCTTCAGGCAGGGTGACCAGAGCATCTCTGTCTGTCTGTCTGTCTGTCTGTCTGTCTGTCTGTCTGTCTGATGCTTTGACCCACCCATTTGCCACTTTCAGATGTGCTGGGACTGAGAATTTGGGGAGTTGCTAGTGGTAAAGACCCCCCTTCCCTCCTTTTAAAAGAAAATAATTTGAGTATCTTCCTTCCTTTCTTCCCCATCTCCTCCCTCCATCCCTTCTTTTGTTGTCCTTCCTTCCTTTCCTCTCCCTTCTTTCCTCTCTTCCCTTTTCTTTTCTTCCTTCTTTCCTTTTTTCTCTCCCTTGTGTCATCCCTTTTCTTTTTTCCTCCTGTCCTTCTTTCCTTTCCTCTCTCCCTTCTTTCTCCCCCTTCCCTTTTTATTCTTCCTCCCTCCTTTCCTTTTCTTGCTCCCTTCTTTCTTCCCTTCCCTTTACTTTTCTTCCTCCCTTCTTTCCTTTCCTCTCTCCCTTCTTTCCTTCCTTCCCTTCCCGTTTCTTCTTTCCTTCTTTCCTTTCCTCTCTCCCTTCTCTCCTCCCTTCCCTTTTCTTTTCTTCCTTTCCTTCTTTCCCCTCTCCCTTCTTTCCTCCCTTCCCTTTTCTTTTCTTCCTCCCTCCTTTCCTTCTTTCCTCTCTCCCTTCTTTCCTCCCTTCCCTTTTCTTTTTTTCCTCCCTTTCCTTTCCTCTCTCCCTTCTTTCCTTCCTTCCCTTCCCGTTTCTTCTTTCCTTCTTTCCTTTTTTCTCTCCCTTCTCTCCTCCCTTCCCTTTTCTTTTCTTCCTCCCCCCTTTCCTTCTTTCCTCTCTCCCTTCTTCCCTTCCTTCCTCTAAAAACTTCATTTTTACATTGATGGGAAGATACAGAATAGGAGGGCATCATCTCCAGTGAATCTCAAACGTTTGGTCTTGGCCCCCTGATTTTGGGAGCATAGTTTCCGGAGTGCAGCTTAGCGGGGAAGGGGGGGAAACCCCTGTCCGGAGCCGGGTCTGAATCCCCAAGTCAGTCAACCTACCTTCCCCAACCTGGCGCTCTCCGCTGTCTCTCCATTCATGATTCCCGGTGTGTGTGTGCGGGTGAATTTGAGCTGGACTCCGTAGCGACGGTTGTCTGAACTGCATCGGGACAATCAACGGGTCCTTTCCCCCAAAGCTTTCGGGGATCCCAGGCCCCCAAACCGCCCAGCCCCCGGCATTTAGAGGAAAGTGGAGGGGATTCCCCTGGAAGCTGCCTTTGACGGGCTGCCCGCTTGAAGCCAAGTCGCTCTTGGCACACTTTCGGGACAAAAGAAACTACGGGGACCTGCTGGGAGGGAAGGGGCGGGAGGGGCGATCCCCGAAGCTTCATTCATTCACAAAACCAGAAATCGGTCAGAAACATTTTCACTTCGGTGGGCGGGGCCAGATTTTTATCAATGAGAAACTGAAGGGGTTGGGCCAGCTGAGGGCGGAGACATGCAAATGAACTGGCCAACGATATCGCTGGGGTCCAGGCGGGTCGGGGAACCGGAGATCAGGGAAACGGGGATTTTTTGACCATTGGTTACGATTTAATCATTTAATGAACGGTTTAAAATGATTTAACATCCAGGGCGTCGGTGGCTCCCATCCAGGGCGTGGCCAGCCAGGGCAATGGAGCCGAGCGAACCAATCGACGATTGGCAGGGCGTGGCTTGCAGAGAAACCAGAGAGGGGAGGGAACCAATAGCTTGAATCAAGGGCTCGCTTATGCAAATCAAGGACGCGCGCTCGGGGAGGGGCGTTTTATGCAGATGAGGGGCCCAGCAGGTGTGTCAGGAGCTCTGGCTCCGCGGCGGGATTATGCAGATTCATTCCCCTACCGCCCAATAGCTGGATGCGAGGGCGGGTCCCAACGGGCCAAGTTCCAATGGGTGGACTTCAGGGAGGACGCCATGCAAATAAAGCCTCCCAGCTGAGCCAATGCCCGATCCTCACCGCGCGAGGGCCCCGGGGGGGGGGCTTTTGTAAATAAAGCCGAGCGGAGGGAACCAATGGCGTGGCTCGGTTGGGCGAGAGCCCAATTGTTTGAATGGGAGACGCGGCCCTGAGCCGGGGAGGACCAATGAGAGGCCGAGCCTCCCGATCCGTCTTCGGCGGGCGAGCCAATGAGCGGCGCCCATGCAAATGAGACGGTGACAGCGCCGGAGCCGCAGCAGCTACCCGAGCGCCGCTGCGCTTTCCCGGCTCCGGAGCTGCAGCAGGCGCCGCCCGGCCGCCGAAGGGCTGCAGCTGCCTGGCCGGCTGGAGGCACCATGATCCGCGCCTTTTCCTTCCCGGCCAGCCCGGAGCGGAGCCGGCTGCGCGCCTGGCTGGAAGGCACCCTGGCCGGCTTGTGCGAGCTGCACTTGCTGCGGGAGCGCCAGGAGCGGCGCGTCCAGGAGGCGCTGCGCATCGCCGCCCAGCCCGGCAGCAGCAGCAGCGAGTCCGCAGGAGCCGCGGAGCCGTCTCCGGAGGAGCAGCAGCTGGTGAGAACGAACCGAGATGTCTTCATTGGGGTCCGCCGGGGGAGGGGAGGAGGGGGCGGCAGGAGAGCGAGGCGGGGAGGGGGTCCGCCCGATTGGGACCCCCGGAAGGGGAGGGAGGAGGGGGCGGCGGCAGGGGCGGCGAGGGGAGGGGAGGGGGCCACCGCAGCCCGACCTCCTCCTCCTCTTCTGCCTGGGGAAGGGGGTCTGTGACATGCCGCAGAGGGGAGGGGGTCCTCCGGCTGTCCCGCGGGGAAGGGGCGTCGGAAAAGCTTGAGGAGGGGATGCTCCTTGCCCGGCTCTGAACCAGCCGAGGCGAGCGATCCCGGGTCGCCTGCGCGGGCTCCTTTCTCTGCAGTCGGATTAATGGGTCTGGGGGCGGCAGGGATGGAGCAGGAGCATGCGCGCGCCCGCCAGGGATGGGGAGGGTGGAAGAGCGGCGCTCACCCCCCTTCCCTCCCCTCCCGCCCCTCGACACCCCCCCCCCCACATGCACACACCGGCCCTAAGGGGGCTCCGTGGAAGCGGGCAGCTTCGCCCCGCCGGCTGTCCTCGGCGCTTGATCGGGCTCAGAGAAGCCCCCTCCCCTCCCCTGCAAGCCCATCGCCCGGCTGGCTCTCCTGCTTGCACCAGGCAGCCTGCTTCGCTGAGCCGTCCGCCGCTGCAGCCAACTCCAGGACCGCTTTGCTGGGTGGGTGGGGGGTGTTTCTGGGCTGAAGCGTCTCTGCACCCCAAGCCCCCTCCTCCCCGAAGGAGATTCCACTCAGGTTCCCAGGGCTACATCTCCCATGCTTCCCGGCCGAGCTTAGCCAGGGTGAAGGAGGGTCCGAGCGGCGCCCCCGCGGGACGAGGAAGGTGGAATCCACCTGTGGCTGGAGGGATCAACTGTCCACCGGCTCCCCTTTGCCTTCTGCGGGAATGCCGCTAGCTCAAGACAGAAGCAAAGGCGAGCCCAGCAGGGGTGAATCGAATCGACTCCGGATAAAAACGAGGCGGGGCTGTGGCATTCGGGGGCAGTTGGCATCTAGATTGCTCCTTTGGCATTCTTGAATAGGGGGGGGGGAAGAGGGATGGTATCCCCAGCAGAGACGGGTTTGCTGAAATGCGGGGCGACGCGATCCCTGGAAGTTCCAAGAAGGATCCAGAGTAGATCCTTTTCTTTCCCCTCCTCTGAATCATCTCGGAGTAGGTTCTGGTTCAGGAGTTCCTACCGGTTGGAACTGGATAAATCTTGCGGCTCTTCATTCGGAGAGAGGGGCTCTTCAAAGCAGAGGTTGGGGGGGTGGGATTCTGGGAGTTGAAGTCCACCGTCTTAAAGTTCATCAGCAGGGGATTCTGGGAGTTGAAGTCTACATATCTTGCACTGGCTAAGGTTGAGAAAGGCTATCCTAGAGCAATGTGGAGCTGGCTGGGGAATTCTGGGAGTTGAAGTCCGCCAGGCTTAAAGTTGCCAAGGTTAGAGACCCCTGTCCTAAAGGAAGTGAGGAAAGACTCAGAAATATTTAGCTGGTAAAGAGGATACCATAGCTGCCATCCAAACCTTGAATGACAGTTTGCGTTGTAGAAAGTTCAAATTACTTCCCTCTTGCTCCAGAAGGCAAGGCTAGAACCGGTGGGATGAAATGGAAGGTGCCAATGAAATATTGGGGGAAACATTTAAATATTAGGGGAGTTTGCTTCTTCCCCTGGAGACTTTCAAACAGAGAGGAGGAGGAGGAGGAGGTCCTGAATTCTGCCATTGTGCAGCCGGTTGGACTGCATGAGCTCTTGGGTTCTGACGCTACAATTCTCTGAGCGGCCGGTCGACATTGTGGGGTCATTGCTGGGCACCCTGTTGTGCAATTGGCATGCGGCGGATGTTGCTTCCAAACGAAAACTTGGCCACTGCTGGGTTAACAGGTGACCTGGCCTATAACGGTCCAGATGGTGGTTTGTGAACAGATATTGCAGTATTTCGCTAGCAATTCTACTTCTGGGCACAATGAAAGCTTGTATTCTCTCAGCCTGCTGAATAGTGTTAAGCACCAGGACTGGCTGGACATATAATTCCTTCTTTGACAGCCCTCAAACTCATGCAAAATTTGAATTTTGGGTTGGATTCAGTGGTGGAATTCAAACCGGTAGCAGAAATGTTGAATAGTTCGGAGAACCAGCAAATACCCCCGCTGGCTAGCCCTGCCCCCATCTATTCTCTGCCTCCCCAGTCCCAGCTGATTGGGAGGGAATGGGGATTTTGCAGTATCCTTCCCCTGCCACGCCCACCAAGCCACGCCCACACAACCATTAGTAAAAAAAATTGAATCCCACCACTCAGTCACTTGAAGATGGGTGGACTTCAATTCTCAGAATCGGGAATTCTGGGGACTGAAGTCCACCCATCTTTAAGTGGCCAAGGTTGATGCTTTGAACCACTCCTGTGCCACCTCCAGATGTGCTGGGGCTGAGAATTTGGGGAGTTGATAGTGATATAGATGCCCCAGTACCATATAGCTTTCACTTCCCCGCTTTTAAAAGGAAATAAACTGACTGACTTTCCTTCCTTCCATCTTTTTCCTTCCTTCCTTCCTTATCTCCTCCCTCCCTTCCTCCCTCTCTTCCTTCCTTTTCCTTCCTTCCTTCTCTCCTCCCTTCCTCCCTCTCTTCCTTCCTTTTCCTTCCTTCCTTCCTTCCTTCCTTCCTTCCTTCCTTCCTTCCTTCCTTCCTCCCAGCCTCCCTTCCTTCCTTCCTCCCTCCCTCCTTCCCTCCCTCTCTATCCCCTCCTTGGAGGGGGTAAGAGATCT